>NC_084741.1:24688489-25047765 GCF_033978785.1 Entelurus aequoreus | reverse complement strand
TGAGGTGGAGAAGTTCCCGGCTAGATATAGTTGGACTCACAGCAAGGGCTCTGGAACCTGTTCTCTCAAGAGGGGCTGGACTGAGCTGAACTTTCATTACTTGCAACGCCAGAGTGGAAAAAATTCCACACTGGCGTTGCAACTAATGAGAGGCTGGGGTGGCAGTTCTTGTTGCCCCCCGGCTCAAAGCCTGCACGTTGGACTTTAACCCAAAAGACGAGATGGTAGCTTCCCTCAGCCTTCGGGTTGGGTGACGGGTCCTGACTGTTGTTTGTGTTTACGCACCAAACAGCTGCTCAGAGTACCCACTCTTTTTGGATTCCCTTGAGGGAGTACTGGAGAGTGCTCCCTCGGGTGATTCCCTTGGTGGACTTCAACGCTCATGTTGGCAACGACAGTGAAACCTGGAGAGTCGTGATTGGGAAAAATGGCCACCCGGATCTGAACCCAAGTGGTGCTTTGTTATTGGACTTTTGTGCTTGTCACGGATTGTCCATAACAAACACAATGTTCAAACATAAGGGTGTCCATATGTACACTTGGCACAAGGACACCCTCGGCCGCATGATTGACTTTGTAGTTGTGTCATGGGATTTGCAGCCTCATGTTTTGGACACTCGGTGAAGAGAGGGGCAGAGCTTTCTACCAATCACCACCTGGTGGTGAGCTGGCTCCGATTGTAGGGGAGGAGGATGCCGCAAACGCATTGTAAGGGTCTGCTGGGAACGCCTAGCAGAGTCTCCTGAAGAACTTTGAACCTGTCCGGAAGAACTTTGAACATGTCACGAGGGAGGTGCTGGACATTGAGTCTGAGTGGACCAAGTTCCTTTCCTCTCTTGTCGAGCCAGCTGATTGAAGCTGTGGCCGCAAGGTGTTTGGTGCCTGTCGTGGCGGTAATCCACCAGCAGTGAGGGATGCTGTCAAGCTGAAGAAAGAGCCATCGGGTCCTTTGGGCTCATGGGACTCCAGAGGCAGTGGGCATACCGACAGGCCAAGCGAGACCTCCTCAATCCCACCAACACGTCTTCCTATGAGGAAACAGTGCCTGGGAAATCTGTGGTGGGCTCTCCTATTTCTGGGGCTGAGGTTGCCAAGGTTGTTAAAAAGCTCCTCTGTGGCAAGGCCCCGGGGGTGGATGTGCTCCGTCCGGAGTTCCTTAAGGCTCTGGATGCTGTGGGGCAGTCTTGGTTGACAAGACTCTGCAACATTGCGTGGACATCGGGGGCGGTACCTCTGGATTGGCAGACCGGGGTGGTGGTTCCTCTCTTTAAGAAGGGGAACCGGAGGGTGTGTTCCAACTATCGTAGATCACACTCCTCAGCCTTCCCGGTAAGGTCTATTCATGTGTACTGGAGAGGAGGAACCTCGGATCCAGGACGAACAGTGTGGTTTTCGTCCTGGTCGTGGAACGGTAGTCCAGCTCTATACTCTCGGCAGGGTCCTTGAGTGTGCATGGGAGTTTGCCCAACCAGTCTACATAAGTTTTGTGGACTTGGAGAAGACATTCAACCTTGGTCCCCCCGGTAAATCCTGTGGGGAGTGCTCAGAGAGTATGGAGTATCGGCATGTCAGATTGTGGCGGGTGTCTCCCTGTATGATCAGTGTCAGAGCTTGGTCCGCATTGCCGGCAGTATGTCGGACCGCTTTCTAGTGAGGGTTGGATTCCGCCAAGGCTGCCCTTTGTCACCGATTCTGTTCATAACTTTAATGGACAGAATATCTAGGCGCAGTCATGGCGTTGAGGATCCCCTCAACGCCATGACTGCGCCTGGTTTGGTGGCTGCAGGATTAGGTCTCTGCTTTTTGCAGATGATTTGGTCCTGATGGCTTCAACTGGCCAGGATCTTCAGCTCTCATTGGATCGGTTCGCAGTGAAGCGACTGGGATGAGAATCAGCACCTCCAAGTCCGAGTCCATGGTTCTCGCATGGGAAAGGGTGGAGTGCCATCTCCAGGTTGGGAAAGAGATCTTGCCCCAAGTGAAGGAGTTCAAGTACCTAGGAGTCTTGTTCACGAGTGAGGATAGAGTGGATCGGGAGATCTACAGGCGGATCGGTGCGGCGTCTTCAGTAATGAGGACGCTATATCGATCCGTTGTGGTGAAGAAGGAGCTGAGCCAGAAGGAAAAGCTTTCAATTTACCGGTCGATCAACGTTCCCATCCTCAGCTATGGTCATGAGCTTTGGGTTATGACCGAAAGGACAAGGTCACGGGTACAAGCGGCCGAAATGAGTTTCCTCCGCCGGGTGGTGGGTCTCTCCTTTAGAGATAGGGTGAGAAGCTCTGTCATCCGGGAGGAACTCAGTGTAAAGCCGCTGCTCCTCCACATTGAGAGGAGCCAGATGAGGTGGTTCGGGCATCTGCTCAGGATGCCACCTGAACGCCTCCCTAGGGAGGTGTTTAGGGCAAGTCCGACCAGCAGGAGGCCATGGGGAAGACCTGGACACATTGGAAAGACTATGTCTCCCGGCTGGCCTGGAAACGCCTCAGGATCCCCCGAGAAGAGCTGGACGAAGTGGCTGGGGAGAGGGAAGGCTGGGCTCGCTGCTTAGACTGCTGCCCCCGCAACCCGACCTCGGATAAGCGGAAGAAAAGGGATGGATTTAGTATGACAGTTATACTGTCATATTGAGTGTGACAGTATACTGTCATAAAACCCAAATTTTGTATTTGCAAACCTGATTCTAGTAAAACTAAAACCTATACAATATTACAGGAAATTTTGGACATGATGCACGTTTGGTTTTGGAGTTATGTTTATATAACTTTAATATATAGTATGACATCTATACTGTTATAATGAGTAAAAAAATTAACTTGTGTCTGTCATGAAACCCAATTTTTTTATTTGCAAACCTTACAAAAACAACTGATTCTAGTAAAACTCACATGGATTCAAGATTGATTGATATTACAGGCATTTTTAGACATTTTGTATGTTTGGTTTAGGAATATTGTTGGAATACATTTGTATTGCTTTTTTCCACATTATATCAGCATTTTAAAAACATTACTGTCATATTGAGTAAAAAAACCTTTTTGTGTTTGTAAGCCTTAAAAAAGCAATGTTTCGAGTTATTTCAGGCATTATAAGCCATTTTATGTGTAGTTTAGGAGTTATGTTTAAATAACTGTCATATTGAGTGTGACACTGTCATAGTGAGTAAAACCTAACTTTTGTATTTGCAAACCTTACAAAAAAAACGATTCTAGTAAAACTCACATTGATACATTATTACAGGCATGTTTAGACATCTTCCATGTTTGGTTTTGGAGTTATGTTTATATAACCTGCTTTGTGAGCCGCCACCTTTGTGGTTTGCGTGTCCCACTGAGCTATGTTGTCCGGGGGCTTCCATGCCCCCTGGTAGGGTCCCCCAAGACAAACAGGTCCTAGGTGAGGAAAAAGACGAAGAGCAGCTCAAAGACCTTTATGAAAAGTACAAATCGAGGACCTAGATTTTTTCTCGCTCGGACGCGGGTCACCGTGGCTCCCCTGTGGAGCCAGGCCCAGAGGTTGGGCACGATGGCGAGCGACTGGTGCCCATGGGGCCCAGCTCAAAGAGGCAACGTGGGTCCCCCCTGCAATAGGCTCACCACTCATGGGCTGGGTCATAGAGGTCGGGTGCAGTGTGAGCTGGGCGGCAGCCGAAAGCAGGGCACTTGGCGGTCCGATTATCGGCTACATAAGCTCGCTCTTGCGACGTAGAACGTCACCTCGCAGGGAGGGAAGGAGCCTGAGCTGGTGCGCGAGGTGGAGAAGTTCCCGGCTAGATAAAGTTGGACTCACTTCGACGCACAGCAAGGGCTCTGGAACCTGTTCTCAAGAGGGGTTGGACTCTCTTCCACTCTGGCGTTGCAAGTAATGAGAGATGGGTTGACAATTCTTTTTTCCCCCCGGCTCAAAGCCTGCATGTTCCAACATGCACCCAGTAGACGAGATGGTAGCTTCCCTCCGCTTTTGGGTTGGGTGACGGGTCCTGACTGTTGTTGGCGTTTATGCACCAAACAGCAGCTCAGAGTACCCACTCTTTTTGGATTCCCTTGAGGGAGTACTGGAGAGTGCTCTGGTTCTGCTGGGGGTCTTCAACGCTCATGTTGGCAACGACAGTGAAACCTGGAGAGTCGTGATTGGGAAAAATGGCCACCCGGATCTGAACCCAAGTGGTGCTTTGTTATTGGACTTTTGTGCTCGTCACGGATTGTCCATAACAAACACAATGTTCAAACATAAGGGTGTCCATATGTGGCACCAGTGATCACTTGGCACCAGGACACCCTCGGCCGCAGTTCCATGATTGACTTTGTAGTTGTGTCATGGGATTTGCGGCCTCATGTTTTGGATACTCGGGTGAAGAGAGGGGCAAGCCTTCACCACCTGGTGAGCTGGCTCCGATGGTGGGGAAGGATGCTGGACTGACCTGGCAGGCCCAAACGCATTGTGAGAGTCTTTTGGGAATGCCTAGCAGAGTCTCCTGTCAGAGAGAGTTTCTTTTTCCACCTCCGGAAGAACTTTGAACATGTCACAAAGGAGGTGCTGGACATTGAGTCTGAATGGATCATGTTCCGTGCCTCTCTTGTCGAGCCAGCTGATTGGAGCTGTGGCCGCAAGGTGTTTGGTGCCTGTCGTGGCGGTAATCCTAGAACCCGCTGGTGGCCACCAGCAGTGCGGGATGCCGTCAAGCTGAAGAAAGAGCTTATCGGGTCCTTTTGGCTAATGGGACTCCAGAGACAGCGGGCATACCGACAGGCCAAGCGAAACCTCCTCAATCCCACCAACACGGCTTCCTATGAGGAAGCATTGTCTGGGGAATCTGTGATGGGCTCTCCTATTTCTGGGGCTGAGGTTGCCAAAAGCTCTTCGGTGGCAAGGCCCCGGGGGTGGATGAGCTCCTTCTCTGCATAGTGTGGTCACGCTGGTGCTTTCTGCCTTTACCCATTCAACATATCTTTACCTGCACATTACCTACCTTCTCTGTATCATGGAGTCAAGCTGGTGTTTCCTGCCTTTACTCATTCAACATATCTTTACCTGCCTACCTTCTCTGTATCCTGGCGTCTAGCTGGTGTTTCCTGCCTTTACCCATTCAACATATCTTTACCTGCACATTACCTACCTTCCCCGCATCCTGTGGTCCACAGGTGCTTCTTTCTTTCACCATACAACATATCTTCACCCGCACATACCTACCTTGTCTGCATTGCCTCGACCACACCTGCGCTTCCTTCTTTCACCCATTCAACATACCTTCACCCGCACATTACCTACCTTCACTGCATAGTGGGGTCACACTGGTGCTTCCTGCCTTTACCCATTCAACATATCTTCACCCGCACATTACCTACTTGCTCTGCATTTTCGGGTCACGCTGGTGCTTCCTGCCATCACCCAGTCAACATATCTTTACCTGCGAATGATCTACTTTTTCTGCATCCTGGGGTGAAACAGGTGCTTCCTTCTTTGACCCAGTCAACATATCTTTCCCTGCACATTACCTACCTTCTCTGTATCCTAGAGTCAAACTGGTGCTTCGGTCCCTAATAAGAAGGTCCACAAAGGAACAGAAGAGTCATTGATTTAAGGCACAAAATTGGGGAAATGACAAGTCAAATTCCTGAACAGAGGTGAGAAACGGGGTAAAATATCCTATTAGTATTTAACAGTTTCAAGAGGATTTACCTTTGAACAAATTCCAATGTCCGAGCACCTTCCTCTTGGTATTCCAAGTTGAACACATAGTAGGTGGCAAGAAGGGCAGCAAGCCCTGAGATGAAGCTAGGTTGGACGCCTTCGCAGATGACATCACCTTCCATGCTGATCATCCAACGTTTTATTGTGACTTTGTCACCAGCAACTGGTGACAAAGTTCCTAAACAGTATCCAATATGGGTAGTATTTTAAAAGTATTTGGAATGGCCACCTCACTCGCTCTCTCTTTACTCTGTTTACATCTAGTCTCCTAAGGCAGTGGTTCTCAAATGGGGGTACGCGTACTCCTGGGGGTCCGTGAATTTTTTTAAAAATATTCTAAAAATAGCAACAATTCAAAAATCCTTTATAAATATACTTATTGAATAATAATTCGACAAAATATGAATGTAAGTTCATAAACTGAACATCTAATCAAGTAGGCTATTCCATTCATTACCATAAAGCCAGAGTTTCCCCCATGCCATGATGGTTTGACCCTACCTGGCGGTGCCACACGGCACCAACTGTCAATCAACTATCCATGTAGAAAACCATGGAGGCTTGGTTAAAGTGTAGCAGTAATGCAGCTGAGACATGTGGACATGTTCCATAAATATTGATGTTAAAGATTTCTTTTTTTGTGAAGAAATGTTGAGAATGAAGTTCATGAATCCAGATGGATCTCTATTACAATCCCCAAAGAGGGCACTTTAAGTTGATTACTTCTATGTGTAAAAATCTTTATTTATAATTGAATCACTTGTTTATTTTTCAACAAGTTTTTAGTTAGTTCTAAAATTCTGAGAAAATACGAACAAATTAAAAAAAATGATTCCAACATAATTCCTAAACCAAACATGCAAAATGTCTAAAAATGTCTGTCATATTGAATCCATGTGAGTTTTACTAGATTTAAATGATTTTGTAAGGTTTGCAAATACATAAATTAGGTTTTACTTACTATGTCATAACTGACAGTATATGACAGTTATTTAACCATAACTCAAACCACACATTAAAAATGGCTAATAATGCCTGAAATAATGCATCCTTGGCCGTTTTACTCGAAACACATGCTTTTTTTAAATCTTGCAAACACAAAAAGTAGTTTTTTTTACTCAATATGACTGTAATGTTCTTAAAATCCCGAGATAATGCGAAAAAAGCAATAAAAATGTATTTAAACATTACTCCTAAACAACATATGCAAAATGGCTAATAATGCCTGGAAACATGTATCTTTGTTAGTTTTACTGGAAAAATGATCTTTTGTAAAGTTTGCAAAGACACAAGCCAGTTTTTTTTGTATTCAATATGACAGTATAACAGTCATATTAAATATGAAAGTTATATAAACATAATTCCAAAACCAAACATGTGTCATGTCTAAAAATGCTGTAATAATGTATTAATGTGAGTTTGTAAGGTTTGAAAAAGTAGTTTTTTACTCAATATGAAGTAATGATCTTAGAATCCTGAGATAATGCGAAAAAAAGCATTAAAATGTATTCAAACATAACTCCTAAACAACCCAGACAAAATGGGTAAATGCTGGAGACATGTATTTTTGTTAGTTTTACTAGAAAATGTATTTTTTGTAAAGTTTGCAAAGACACAAGCTAGTTGTTTTTATTCAATAAGACAGTATAACAGTCATACTACATATGAAAGTTATATAAACATAACTCCAGAACCAAACGTGTGTCATGTCTAAAATTACCTATAATAATGTATTTATGTGAATTTGTAAGGTTTGCAAAAACAAAAAGTAGTTTTTTCCTCAATATGAAAGTAAGGATTTTAGAATCCTGAGATAATGCGAAAAAAGCAATAAAAATGTATTTAAACATAATTCCTAAACAACCCATGCAAAATGGCTAATAATGCCTGGAGACATGTATCTTTGTTAGTTTTACTAGAAAAATGATCTTTTGTAAAGATATCAAAGACAAAAGCTAGTTTTTTTTATTCAATATGACAGTATAACAGTCCTACTAAATATGAAAGTTATCAAACATAACTCCAAAACCAAACATGTGTTATGTCTAAAAATGCCTGTAATAATGTATTTATGTGAGTTTGTAAGGTTTGCAAAAACAAAAAGTAGTTTTTTACTCAATATGAAAGTAATGATCTTAGAATCCTGAGATAATGCGAAAAAAGCAATAAAAATGTATTTAAACATAATTCCTAAACAACCCATGCAAAATGGGTAATAATGCCTGGAGACACGTATCTTGTTAGTTTTACTATAAAAATGATCTTTTGTAAAGTTTGCAAAGACACAAGCTAGTTTTTTTCCCCAATATGACAGTATAACAGTCATACTAAATATAAAAGTTATATAAACATAACTCCAAAACCAAACATGTGTCATGTCTAAAAATGTCTGTAATAATGTATTTATGTGAGTTTGTAAGGTTTGCAAAAACAAAAAGTAGTTTTTTCCTCAATATGAAAGTAGGGATTTTAGAATCCTGAGATAATGCGAAAAAAGCAATAAAAATGTATTTAAACATAATTCCTAAACAACCCCTGCAAAATGGCTAATAATGCCTGGAGACATGTATCTTTGTTAATTTTACTGGGAAAATGATATTTTGTAAAGTTTGCAAAGACACAAGCTAGTTTTTTTTTATTCAATATGACAGTATAACAATCATACTAAATATGAAAGTTATATAAACATAACTCCAAAACCAAACAAGTGTCATGTCTAAAAATGCCTGTAATAATGTATTTATGTGAGTTTGTAAGGTTTGCAAAAACAAAAAGTAGTTTTTTACTCAATATGAAAGTAATGATCTTACAATCCTGAGATAATGCGAAAAAAGCAATAAAAATGTATTTAAACATAATTCCTAAACAACCCATGCAAAATGGGTAATAATGCCTGGACACACGTATCTTGTTAGTTTTACTAGAAAAATTATGTTTTGTAAAGTTTGCAAAGACACAGGCTAGTTTTTTAAAATTAAATATGACAGTATAACAGTCCTACTAAATAAGAAAGTTATCAAAACATAACTCCAAAACCAAACATGTGTTATGTCTAAAAATGCCTGTAATAATGTATTTATGTGAGTTTGTAAGGTCTGCAAAACAAAAAGTAGTTTTTTCCTCAATATGAAAGTAAGGATTTTAGAATCCTGAGATAATGCGAAAAAAGCAATAAAATGTATTTAAACATAATTACTAAACAACCCATGCAAAATGGGTAATAATGCCTGGAGACATGTATCTTTGTTAGTTTTACTAGAAAAATTATCTTTTGTAAAGTTTGCAAAGACACAAGCTAGTTTTTTCTTATTCAATATGACAGTATAACAGTCATACTAAATATGAAAGTTATATAAACATAACTCCAAAACCAAACATGTGTCATGTCTAAAAATGCCTGTATTAATGTATTAATGTGAGTTTGTAAGGTTTGCAAAAACAAAAAGTTGTTTTTTCCTCATATGAAAGTAGGGATTTTAGAATCCTGAGATAAATGCGAAAAAAGCAATAAAAATGTCTTTAAACATAATTCCTAAACAACCCATGCAAAATGGGTAATAATGCCTGGAGACATGTATCTTTGTTACTTTTAGTAGAAAAATGATATTTTGTAATGTTTGCAAAGACACAAGCTAGTTTTTTTTTATTCAATATGACAGTATAACAATCATACTAAATATGAAAGTTATATAAACATAACTCCAAAACCAAACATGTGTCATGTCTAAAAATGCCTGTAATAATGTATTTATGTGAGTTTGTAAGGTTTGCAAAAACAAAAAGTAGTTTTTTACTCAATATGAAAGTAATGTTCTTAGAATCCTGAGATAATGCTAAAAAAGCAATAAAAATGTATTTAAACATAATTCCTAAACAACCCATGCAAAATGGGTAATAATGCCTGGACACATGTATCTTTGTTAGTTTTACTAGAAAAATGATGTTTTGTAAAGTTTGCAAAGACACAGGATAGTTTTTTAAAATTAAATATGACAGTATAACAGTCCTACTAAATATGAAAGTTATCAAAACATAACTCCAAAACCAAACATGTGTTATGTCTAAAAATTCCTGTAATAATGTATTTATGTGAGTTTGTAAGGTTTGCAAAACAAAAAGTAGTTTTTTCTTCAATATGAAAGTAAGGATTTTAGAATCCTGAGATAATGCGAAAAAAGCATTACAAATGTATTTAAACATAATTCCTAAACAACCCATGCAAAATGGGTAATAATGCCTGGAGACATGTATCTTTGTTAGTTTTACTAGAAAAATGATATTTTGTAAAGTTTGCAAAGACACAAGCTAGTTTTTTCTTATTCAATATGACAGTATAACAGTCATACTAAATATGAAAGTTATATAAACATAACTCCAAAACCAAACATGTGTCATGTCTAAAAATGCCTGTATTAATGTATTAATGTGAGTTTGTAAGGTCTGCAAAAACAAAAACTAGTTTTTTACTCAATATGAAAGTAATGATCTTAAAATCCTGAGATAATGCAAAAAAAGCAATAAAAATGTATTCAAACATAATTCCTAAACAACCCATGCAAAATTGGTAATAATGCCTGGAGACATGTATCTTTGTTAGTTTTACTAGAAAAATGATCTTTTGTAAAGTTTGCAAAGACACAAGCTAATTTTTCTTATTCAATATGACAGTATAACAGTCATACTAAATATAAAAGTTATATAAACATAACTCCAAAACCAAACATGTGTCATGTCTAAAAATGTCTGTAATAATGTATTTATATGAGTTTGTAAGGTTTGCAAAAACAAAAAGTAGTTTTTTACTCAATATGAAAGTAATGATCTTAGAATCCTGAGATAATGCGAAAAAAGCAATAAAAGTGTATTTAAACATAACTCCTAAACAACCCAGGCAAAATGGGTAATAATGCCTGGAGACATGTATCTTTGTTAGTTTTACTAGGAAATGTATATTATGTAAGGTTTGCAAATACACAAATTAGGTTTTACACATAATGACATTATAACTTTAACACTCAATATGAAAGTTATTTAATTATAACTCCTAAATACACATGAAACATGTCTAATAGCGTGAAAAAAATTATCTTTGTGAGTGTTGCTAGAAACATTTTCTTTTGTAAGGTTTGCAAAGACACAAGTTAGATTTTTTTAACTCAATATGACAGTATAACGCCACACTCAATATGACAGTTATTTAAACATAACTCCTAAACCACACCTGAAAAATGGCTAATAATGCCTGAAATAATGCATATTTGGGAGTTTTACTGGAAACATATGCTTTTTTTAAGGCTTGCAAACACAAAAATTATTTGTATTGTATTATGTATTACAACATAATTCCTAAACCAAACATGCAAAATGTCTGAAAATGCCTGTAATATTGAATCCATGTGAGTTTTATTGGAATCTGTTGTATGGTTTGCTAATACAAAAATTGGGTTTTATGACAAACACAAGTTAGTTTTTTTACTCAATATAACAGTTTAGCTGTCATACTATATATGAAAGTTATATAAACATAACTCCAAAACCAAACCATTATGTCCAAAACTGCCTGTAATATTGTATATATGTGAGTTTTACCAGAATCAGGGTTGCAAATACAAAAATTGGGTTTTATGACAGTATACTGTCACACTCAATATGACAGTTATTTAAACATAACTCAAACAACACATGCAAAATAGCTAATAATGCCTGGAGCATGTATCTTAGTTAGTTTTACTAGAAAAATGGTATTTTGTAAGGTTTGCAAAGACACAAGTTAGTTGTTGTTTTTATTCAATATGACAGTATAACTGTCATACTAAATATGAAAGTTATATAAACATAACTCTAAAACCAAACATGCATTGTGTCTAAAAATGCCTGTAATATTGTATCTGTGTGAGTTTAACTAGATTTAGTTGTTTTTGTAAGGTTTGCAAATACAAAATAAGGGTTTTACTCACTATGACAGTTTACTGTCACACTCAATCTGACAGTTATTTATTTAAACATAACTCCTAAACCACACATGCAAAATGGCTAATAATGCCTGGAGATATGTATCTTTGTGAGTTTTACTAGAAACATTATATTGTGTAAGGTTTAGTTAGTTTTTGTACTCAATCTGACAGTATAACTGTCATTCTAAATCCATCCATTTTCTTCCGCTTATCCGAGGTCGGGTTGCGGGGGCAGCAGCCTGAGCAGAAAATCCCAGACTTCCCTCTCCCCAGCCACTTCGTCCAGCTCTTCTCGGGGTATTCCGAGGCGTTCCCAGGCCAAGACATAGTCTTTCCAATGTGTCCTAGGTCTTCCCCGTGGCCTCCTGCCACATCTCCCTAGAGGCGTTCGGGTGGCATCCTGAGCAGATGCCCGAACCACCTCATGGCTCCTCTCAATGTGGAGGAGCAGCGGCTTTACTTTGAGTTCCTCCCGGATGACAGAGCTTCTCACCCTGTCTCTAAGGGAGAGACCCACCACCCGGCAGAGGAAACGCATTTCGGCCGCTTGTCCTTTCGGTCATAACCCAAAGCTGGGAACGTAGATCGACGGTAAATTGAGAGCTTTTCCTTCTGGCTCAGCTCCTTCTTCACCACAACAGATCGATATAGCGTCCTCAATACTGAAGACGCCGAACCAAACCGCCTGTGGATCTCTCGATCCACTCTATCCTCACTCGTGAACAAAACTTGTTGGTACTTGAACTCCTCCACTTGGGGCAAGATCTCCTCCCCAACCTGGAGATGGCACTCGACCCTTTCCTGCGCGAGAACCATGGACTTGGACTTGGAGGTGCTGATTCTCATCCCAGTCGTTTCACACTCAAGGACGCTGCCGAGAGTTTAGACCTGGTCTACCGTTCCACGACCAGGACGAAAACCACACTGTTCGTCCTGGATCCGAGTTTCCTCCTCTCCAGTACACATGAATAGACCTTACCGGGAAGGCTGAGGAGTGTGTTTCACGATAGTTGGAACACACCCTCCGGTTCCCCTTCTTAAAGAGAGGAACCACCACCCCGGTGTGCCAATCCAGAGGTACCACCCCCAATGTTCACGCGATGTTGCAGAGTCTTGTCAACCAAGACAGCCCCACAGTATCCAGAGCCTTAAGGAACTCATCCACCACCGGGGCCTTGCCACAGAGGAGCTTTTTAACTACCTAGGCAACCTAAGCCCCAGAAATAGGAGAGTCCACCACAGATTCCCCAGGCACTGCTTGGCCTGTCGGTATGCCCGCTGCCTCTGGAGTCCCATGAGCCAAAAGGACCCGATAGGCTCTTTCTTCAGCTTGACGGCATCCCTCACTGCTGGTGGCCACCAGCGAGTTCTAGGATTACCGCCACGACAGGCACCAAACACCTTGCGGCCACAGCTCCAATCAGCAGACTCGACAAGAGAGGCACGGAACATGGTCCACTCAGACTCAATGTCCAGCACCTCCCTCGTGACATGTTCAAAGTTCTTCCTTATGTTTGAACATTGTGTTTGTTATGGACAATCCGTGACGAGCACAAAAGTCCAATAACAAAGCACCACTTGGGTTCAGATCCGGGTGGCCATTTTTCCCAATCACGACTCTCCAGGTTTCACTGTCCTTGCCAACATGAGCATTGAAGTCCCCCAACAGAACAAGGGAATCACCCGAGGGAGCACTCTCCAGTACTCCCTCAAGGGAATCCAAAAAGAGTGGGTACTCTGAGCTGCTGTTTGGTGCGTAAACACAAACAACAGTGAGGACCCGTCACCCAACCCGAAGGCGGAGGGAAGCTACCATCTCGTCTACTGGGTTAAAGTCCAACGTGCAGGCTTTGAGCAACAACAATTGCCACCCCAGCCTCTCATTGCTTGCAACGCCAGAGTGGAAGAGAGTCCAGCCCCTCTTGAGAGAACAGGTTCCAGAGCCCTTGCTGTGCGTCGAAGTGAGTCCAACTATATCTAGCCGGAACTTCTTCACCTCGCGCACCAGCTCAGGCTCTTTCCCTCCCAGCGAGGTGATGTTCCACGTCCCAAAGGCGAGCTTATGTAGCCGATAATCGGACCGCCAAGTGCCCTGCCTTCGGCTGCCGCCCAGTTCACACTGCATCCGACCTCTATGACCTCAATGGGCCCATGAGTGGTGAGCCCATTGGAGGGTTGACCCACGTAGCCTCTTCGAGCTGAGCCCGGCAGGGCCCCATGGAGACAGGCCCGGCCACCAGTCGCTCGCCATCGTGCCCCACCTCTGCGCCTGGCTCCACAGGGGAGCCACGGTGACCTGCGCCTGGGCGAGAAAAAATCTAGGTCCTCGAT
Organism: Entelurus aequoreus; assembly: GCF_033978785.1. Lineage (NCBI taxonomy): Eukaryota > Metazoa > Chordata > Actinopteri > Syngnathiformes > Syngnathidae > Entelurus > Entelurus aequoreus. Next base: position 25,033,789 of record NC_084741.1, on the reverse strand, counting down.
TTGTACTTTTCATAAAGGTCTTTGAGCTGCTCTTTGTCTGATCCCTCACCTAGGACCTTTTCTCAGGGGATCCCGAGGCGTTCCCAGGCCAGCCGGGAGACATAGTGTTCCCAATGTGTCCTGGGTCTTCCCCGTGGCCTCCAGGATGACAGAGCTTCACCTTCACCAGGGGTGTCAAACTCAAATACAGAGTGGGCCAAAGTTTAAAACTGAACAAAGCCGCGGGCCAAGGTTGAACAAATTAACCTTTTAATAGGGACCCAAACAAGTTTTGCATTGAATATTGAACAAGCAAGGCTTATATAACTTTATAGTGACATGCAAAATGGAGTTTCAAATAATAATAATAATAATTAAAAAATATCAATTGCATATCAAATACAATTTAAATAAAAATTGAATGCCTCTTTTCTATTTGCAGCCTTCTGAGGTAAATATCAACATTAACTTTTTCCACAGGCTAATAAATTTGAAAATAAAATAACAATGAATAAAACAACCATTCAGGACTTTAAACTGCTCAGTTTGCAACACACTGATCTAATTTGATGTGCCCAAGCCAGATACCTGGCACCTTTTTTTAGATGCTAGTTCTTTAATGTTGGGGCTCAGGCTTTGAGCTGAGGCAACTTTCATTATCGAACGAAGGTGTTCAACAGTCATATCTCGTACACCCGATTCTAACATCATTCACACCCAGTCACAAGATATGTGCAGCTTCAGTACGCATACACAAATGAATGCAACGCATACTTCATCAACAGCGATACAGGTTACACTGAGGGTGCCAGTATAAAAAACTTTAACACTCTTAGAAATATACGCCACACTGTGAACCCACACCAAACAAAAATAAAAAACACTTTTCGGGAGAACATCCGCACCGTAACATAACATAAACACAAAAGAACAAATACCCAGAATCTTTTGCAGCACTAACTCTTTCGGGACGCTACAAAATACACCCCCGCTACCACCAAACCTCCCCCCCCCCCACACACACACACGCCTTGTAGCGTCCCGGAAGATTTAGTGCTACAAAGGGTTCCGGGTATTTGTTCTGTTGTGTTTATGTTGTGTTACGGTGCGGATGTTCTCCCGAAATGTGTTTGTCATTCTTGTTTGGTGTGGATTCACAGTGTGGCGTATATTTCAAAAAGTGTTAAAGTTTTTTATTTGGCTACCGTCAGTGTAACCTGTATCGCTGTTGATGAAGTATGCGTTGCATTCAAATGTGTGTGGGTGCAGAAGCTGCACTGACATGAAACTGGGCCGGCACTTGTTTGACTAGCTGAAAAAAAAAAAAAAAATTCGGGAGGAGTGCTGGAGTCACTCCCGGGAGGGTTGGCAAGTATTAGAAGTAGCGGTGAATGCGGTGTTACCGCGGCACTGCCGCAATGTATAATCGACGGTCCAGCTTGTTAATTTGATATTGCCACAAGGGCCAAGTCAAATTACACGTTGGGCCAAATTTGGCCCACGGGCCAGAGTTTGACACCCATGACCTTCACTGTAAAAAATTACTGTAAAAATAAAAAATAAAATTACAGTTATATACTCCATCCATCCATCCATTTTCTACCGCTTATTCCCTTCGGGGTCGCGGGGGGCGCTGGAGCCTATCTCAGCTACAATCAGGCGGAAGGCGGGGTACACCCTGGACAAGTCGCCACCTCATCGCAGGGCCAACACAGATAGACAGACAACATTCACACTCACATTCACACACTAGGGCCAATTTAGTGTTGCCAATCAACCTATCATGTTCTTCTTAAATGCAGTTAAGTACTGTAAATTTTGTTGCATTTTTCAAAAAAAATCGACCAGCAGTAAGTTACTGTAAAACCTACAGTGTAATTCAGTATTTTTCAGACTTGTTTCTTGGGTCCGCCCACAATTCGTCCAACCGAGCTTCATTTCACCTGGCCGACCCTGCTAAATCCATCCTACTGCATCGTGTGTTTTTGATAACAAGGTAAGAGTCACTTGTACCTTGATGTGTCATTTTCTGTTTGAATTACTTTATATATATATTTATAAAGTCCGAAATGACATAGCGTCACAGTCAGCATCACAGACACTATCGTTGACCACGCGCATGTACCGCCGCATGCTAGCTAGCTAAGTTTTCTTCTTTTTTGTCATAGTCATCATAAAAGATGATAACTTGCAACATATGTGCTACGACTTGCAGCAATGTATTTGCGTATGTTAGACACATGCGAAGTCATAGTTGTATGCCTAATGCATCGTTTAAGTGTGCTTTCCCTAAATGCACAAGAGTTTTTTCCAACTTCTCAGCCTTCAAAACTCACAGCCGTCGTCATAAATATGGCAAGAGTAGGACTGATATGTATAGCGCAGAAGGTTTACATGTCTCATGTAGCGCGAAGTGCGATGATATACGGGCCCTTCTCCTGCATTTGAAAAGTCATATTACCGAAGGTAGGACAGTTACGTGCCCCTTCAGTCAATGTGAAAAAAGATTTACAGTTAAGTCTACTTTCACATTGCACGCGTCAAGGAAGCACTACGGCTACACTGAACGAAGTTTGACTTGATCAACAGCAAATCCAAGCAGCTCTTGTGTTATTAACACTGATGATGACTATTGTGATATGCAACTTGAGAATTCAGGATATTCCTGTTATGAAGACATGGAGGTCTACTTGCATTAAAAAAATGTTCACAGCACTGAAAAAAGGTTGAGAACCACTGCCTTAGGACAGTGGTTCTCAACCTTTTTTCAATGATGTACCCCTGTGAACATTTTTTAAATTCAAGTACCCCCTAATCAGAGCAAAGCATTTTTGGTTGAAAAAAAGAGATAAAGAAGTAAAATACAACACTATGTCATCAGTTTCTGATTCATTAAATTGTATAACAGTGCAAAATATTGCTCATTTGTTGTGGTCTTTCTTGAACTATTTGGAAAAAAAGATATAAAAATAACTAAAAACTTGTTGAAAAATAAACAAGTGATTCAATTATAAATAAAGATTTTTACACATAGAAGTAATCAACTTAAAGTGCCCTCTTTGGGGATTGCAATAGAGATCCATCTGGATTCATGAACTTCATTCTCAACATTTCTTCACAAAAAAAGAAATCTTTAACATCAATATTTATGGAACATGTCCACTACGCTTTAACCAAGCCTCCATTGTTTTCTACATGGATAGTTTATTGACAGTTGGTGCCGTGTGGCACCGCCAGGTAGAGTCACACCATCATGGCATGGGGGAAACTCTGGCTTTATGGTAATGAATGGAATAGCCTACTTGATTAGTTGTTCAGTTTATGAACTTACATTCATATTTTGTCGAAGTATTATTCAATAAATATATTTATAAAGGATTTTTGAATTGTTGCTATTTTTAGAATATTTAAAAAAAATCTCACGTACCCCTTGGCATACCTTCAAGTACCTGCAGGAGTACGCGTACCCCCATTTGAGAACCACTGCCTTAGGAGACTAGATGTAAACAGAGGAAAGAGAGAGCGAGTGAGGTGGCCATTCCAAATACTTTTAAAATGCTACCCATATTGGATACTGTTTAGGAACATAAACTGCATTTCTTGACTGTACCAGTTGCTGGTGACAAAGTCACAATAAAACGTTGGATGATCAGCATGGAAGGTGATGTCATCTGCAAGGGCGTCCAACCTAGCTTAATCTCAGGGCTTGCTGCCCTTCTTGCCACATACTATGTGTTCAACTTGGAATACCAAGAGGAAGGTCCTCGGACATTGGAATTTGTTCAAAGGTAAATCCTCTTGATACTGTTAAAATACTGTTAGGATATTTTATTTTATATTTCTCACCTCTGTTCAGGAATTTGACTTGTCATTTCCCCAATTGTGTGCCTTAAATCAATGACTCTTCTGTTCCTTTGTGGACCTTCTTATTAGGGACCGAAGCACCAGTTTGACTCTAGGATACAGAGAAGGTAGGTAATGTGCAGGTAAAGATATGTTGACTGGGTCAAAGAAGGAAGCACCTGTTTGACCCCAGGATGCAGAAAAAGTAGATAATTTGCAGGTAAAGACATGTTGACTGGATGATGGCAGGAAGCACCAGCTTGACCCGAGAATGCAGAGCAAGTAGGTAATGTGCGGGTGAAGATATGTTGAATGGGTAAAGGCAGGAAGCACCAGTGTGACCCCACCATGCAGGGAAGGTAGGTAATGTGCGGGTGATGGTATGTTGAATGGGTGAAAGAAGGAAGCGCAGGTGTGGTCGAGGCCATGCAGACAAGGTAGGTATGTGCAGGTGAAGATATGTTGTATGGTGAAAGAAAGAAGCACCAGTGTGACCCAAGGATGCAGGGAAGGTAGGTAATGTGCAGGTAAAGATATGTTGAATGGGTGAAGGCAGGAAACACCAGCTAGACGCCAGGATACAGAGAAGGTAGGTAATGTGCAGGTAAAGATATGTTGAATGAGTAAAGGCAGGAAACACCAGCTTGACTCCAGGATATAGAGAAGGTAGGTAATGTGCAGGTAAAGATATGTTGAATGGGTAAAGGTAGAAAGCACCAGCGTGACCACACTATGCAGAGAAGGTAGGTAATGTGCAGGTAAAGATATGTTGAATGGGTAAAGGCAAGAAGCACCAGTGTGACCCCAGGATGCAGAGAAGATAGGCTGATGTTTCCTGCTTTCACCCATTTAACATATCGTTAAATGGGTGAAAGCAGGAAACATCAGCGTAAATACACGGTCCCGTAGATGGAGAGAAAACATAAATAGAGAGAGGGATTGGGGAGGCTTTAGCATTGTCTTCCTCTCTGAATTTGTCTTAATGGGTTTTAGAGCATTCACTCATCTACAGCTGTGGTTATGGTATAGGCTCACATATATCCTAAAATTGATATTAATATTTGTGCAGTGCATATTCCTAAATAACAATGTGAGGGGGGTTCTGTATCGACTGCAAGTAATCTTCAATCACAACAGAATATCTAATATGCTTTCTCTCTTTTTTAGGCGATTCGTTGGCGTTAACCCTGAGAGGGGAACAAAGGCTAGCCAGGGAAAGGTGGTGTCCAAGAAGACCGGGAAGCTGGTCCAGAAAAAGGCAGCAACTGTAAATCCTCACGTAGCCACCCTTATAAAACATCTCACAGACTTTGAGTGGGGCTTTATGTAGCCGACAACTAAACACTGGACTCGTGTTCAGTGTTTTGTCTCCAGTTAGAAATTAAGTGGACATGTTATAAATGTTAAAATGCTTTACTGAAAATAATAAGAATGCACTAAATGTACTTTGAATGTATTTGATGCACTTTAAAATAATTGGTTAATAAAAACATAATCTTGCAAGGCCATTTCTCCAGTCATTTTTATGCCAGCAGATTGCAGGGATTTTGATTTTGAAAAATTAAAAGTTCAACTCATTAACTTCTAGTGGCATTATACTGTAAAGCTCAGTCTATAGTGCTTACAATTATTTTACTGTAATTAACTGTTAATGGATATTACAGTAGATACACTAAAATAACAGTGTAATGCCGCTAAACAGATGACAGTATTATGCTGTGAAGCGTATATTTGATACAGCACAGTACTGTGATACTTTTTACAGTAATAAACTGTAGTGATAAATCACAGTATGTGTGCTGTAGAAAAACAGTTTTATACTGGAACCATTAGCTGCCAGTAGGTTACTGTAATTAAACGGTGAAAATTCTTACAGTAAGGGAGAGACCCGCCACCAAGCGGAGAAAACTCATTTCGGCCGCTTGTACCCGTGATGTTGTCCTTTCGGTCATAACCCAAAGCTCATGACCATAGGTGAGGATGGGAACGTAGATTGACCGGTAAATTGAGAGCTTTTCCTTCTGGCGCAGCTCCTTCTTACCACAACGAATCGATATAGCGTCCTCATTACTGAAGACGCCGCACCGACCAGCCTGTGCATCTCACGATCCACTCTTCCCTCACTCATGAACAAGACTCCAGGTACTTGAACTAATCCACTTGGGGCAAGATCTCCTGCCCAACCTCGAAATGGCACTCCACCCTTTCCCAGGCGAGAACCTCGGACTTGGAGGTGCTGATTCTCATCCCAGTCGCTTCACACTCGGCTGCGAACCAATCCAATGAGAGCTGAAGATCCTGGCCAGTTAAAGCCATAAGGACCACATCATCTGCAAAAAGGAGAGACCTAATCCTGCAGCCACCAAACCGGATCCCCTCAACGCCATGACTGCGCCTAGAAATTCTGTCCATAAAATTTATGAACACATTTTGGTGACAAAGGGCAGCCAACTTACTGCTGGCAATGCGGACCAAGCTCTGACACTGATCATACAGGGAGCGACCCGCCACAATCAGACATGCCGATACCCCATACTCTCTAAACACTCCCCACTGGACTTCCCGGGGTGGCCACGGTCGAATGTCTTCTCCAAGTCCACAAAGCACATGTAGACTGGTTGGACAAACTCCCATGCACACTCAAGGACCCTGCCGAGAGTATAGAGCTGGTCTACCGTTCCACGACCAGGACGGAAACCACACTGTTCGTCCTGGATCCGAGGTTCCTCCTCTCCAGTACACATGAATAGACCTTACCGGGAAGGCTGAGGAGTGTGATCTACGATAGTTGGAACACACCCTCCGGTTCCCCTTCTTAAAGAGAGGAACCACCACCCCGGTCTGCCAATCCAGAGGTACCGCCCCTGATGTCCACGCGATGTTGATGAGTCTTGTCAACTAATACAGCCCCACAGCATCCAGAGCCTTAAGGAACTCCGGATGGAACTCATCCACCCCCGGGGCCTTGCCACCGAGGAGCTTTTAAAACTACCTTGGCAACCTCAGCCCCAGAAATAGGAGAGCCCACCACAGATTCCCCAGGCACTGCTTGGCCTGTCGGTATGCCCGCTGCCTCTGGAGTCCCATGAGCCAAAAGGACCAGATAAGCTCTTTCTTCAGCTTGACGGCATCCCGCACTGCTGGTGGCCACCAGCGGGTTCTAGGATTACCGCCACGACAGGCACCAAACACCTTGCGGCCACAGCTCCAATCAGCTGGCTTGACAAGAGAGGCACGGAACATGATCCATTCAGACTCAATGTCCAGCACCTCCTTTGTGACATGTTCAAAGTTCCTCCGGAGGTGGAAAAAGAAACTCTCTCTGACAGGAGACTCTGCTAGGCATTCCCAAAAGACTCTCACAATGCGTTTGGGCCTGCCAGGTCTGTCCGGGATCCTACCCCACCATCGGAGCCAGCTCACCAGGTGGTGATCGGTAGAAAGCTCGCCCCTCTCTTCACCCGAGTGTCCAAAACATGAGGCCGCAAATCCCATGACACACTACAAAGTCAATAATGGAACTGCGGCCGAGGGTGTCCTGGTGCCAAGTGCACATATGGACACCCTTATGTTTGAACATTGTGTTTGTTATGGACAATCCGTGACGAGCACAAAAGTCCAATAACAAAGCACCACTTGGGTTCAGATCCGGGTGGCCATTTTTCCCAATCACGACTCTCCAGGTTTCAAAGTCGTTGCCAACATGAGCGTTGAAGACCCCCAGCAGAACAAGGGAATCACCCGAGGGAGCACTCTCAAGGGAATCCAAAAAGAGTGGGTACTCTGAGCTGCTGTTTGGTGCGTAAACACCAACAACAGTCAGGACCCGTCACCCAACCCGAAAGCGGAGGGAAGCTACCATCTCGTCTTCTGGGTTAAGTCCAACGTGCAGGCTTTGAGCCGGGGGAAAAACAAGAATTGCCAACCCAGCCTCTCATTACTTGCAACGCCAGAGTGGAAGAGAGTCCAACCCCTCTTGAGAGAACAGGTTCCAGAGCCCTTGCTGTGCGACGAAGTGAGTCCAGCTTTATCTAGCCGGGAACTTCTCCACCTCGCGAGGTGACGTTCCACGTCCCAAGAGCGAGCTTATGTAGCCGATAATCGGACCGCCAAGTGCCCTGCCTTCGGCTTCCGCCCAGCTAACACTGCACCCGACCTCTATGACCCAGCCCATGAGTGGTGAGCCTATTGCAGGGGGGACCCACGTTACCTCTTCGAGCTGGGCCCCATGGGCACCAGTCGCTCGCCATCGTGCCCCACCTCTGGGCCTGGCTCCACAGGGGAGTCACGGTGACCCGCGTCCGGGCGAGAAAATATCTACGTCCTCGATTTGTACTTTTCATAAAGGTCTTTGAGCTGCTCTTTGTCTGATTCCTCACCTAGGACCTGTTTGTCTTGGGGGACCCTACCAGAGGGCATAGAAGCCCCCGGACAACATAGCTCCTAGGATCAGTGGGACACGCAAACCACAAAGGTGGCGGCTCAGAAAGCAGGTTATATAAACATAACTCCAAAACCAAACATGCAAGATGTCTAAACATGCCTGTAATATTGTATCAAAGTGAGTTTTACTAGAATCGGTTGTTTTTTTAAGGCTTGCAAACACAAAAAGTTTTTTTTACTCAATATGACAGTAAGTTCTTAAAATGCTGAGATAATGTGAAAAAAACAATACAAATGTATTCCAACATGATTCCTAAACCAAACATGCAAAATGTCTAAAAATGCCTGTAATATTGAATCCATGTGAGTTTTACTAGAATCATTTGTTTTTGTAAGGTTTGCAAATACAAAACTTGAGTTTTATGACAGACACAAGTTAGTTTTTTTACTCAATATAACAGTATAGATGTCATACTATATATTAAAGTTATATGAAAATAACTCCAAAACCAAACGTGCATTATGTCCAACATTGCCTGTAATATTGTATAGATGTGAGTTTTACTAGAATCAGGTTTGCAAATATAAAAATTGGGTTTTATGACAGTATACTGTCACACTCAATACGACAGTATAACTGTCATACTAAATCCATCCATTTTCTTCCGCTTATCCGAGGTCGGGTTGCGGGGGCAGCAGCCTAAGCAGAGAGCCCAGACTTCCCTCTCCCCAGCCACTTCGTCCAGCTCTTCTCGGGGGATCCCGAGGCCTCCCCAGGCCATAGTCTTTCCAATGTATCCTAAGTCTTCCCCATGGCCTCCTGCCGTTCGGACCTAGGGAGGCGTTCGGGTGGCATCCTGAGCAGATGCCCGAACCACCTCATCTGGCTCCTCTCAATGTGGAGGAGCAGCGGCTTTACACTGAGTTCCTCCCAGATGACAGAGCTTCTCACCCTATCTCTAAGGGAGAGACCCACCACCCGGCGGAGGAAACTCATTTCGGCCGCTTGTACCCGTGACCTTGTCCTTTCGGTCATAACCCAAAGCTCATGACCATAGGTGAGGATGGGAACGTTGATCGACCGGTAAATTGAAAGCTTTTCCTTCTGGCTCAGCTCCTTCTTCACCACAACGGATCGATATAGCGTCCTCATTACTGAAGACGCCGCAGCGATCCGCCTGTAGATCTCACAATCCACTCTATCCTCACTCGTGAACAAGACTCCTAGGTACTTCAACTCCTTCACTTCGGGCAAGATCTCTTTCCCAACCTCGAGATGGCACTCCACCCTTTCCCGGGCGAGAACCATGGACTCGGACTTGGAGGTGCTGATTCTCATCCCAGTCGCTTCACTGCGAACCGATCCAATGAAAGCTGAAGATCTTGGCCAGTTGAAGCCATCAGGACCACATCATCTGCAAAAAGCAGAGACCTAATCCTGCAGCCACCAAACCAGGCGCAGTCATGGCGTTGAGGGGATCCTCAAAGCCATGACTGCGCCTAGATATTCTGTCCATTAAAGTTATGAACAGAATCGGTGACAAAGTGCAGCCTTGGCGGAGTCCAACCCTCACTGGAAAGGGGTCCGACATACTGCCGGCAATGCGGACCAAGCTCTGACACTGATCATACAGGGAGACACCCGCCACAATCAGACATGCCGATACTCCATACTCTCTGAGCACTCCCCACAGGATTTACCGGCCAAGGTCGAATGTCTTCTCCAAGTCCACAAAACTTATGTAGACTGGTTGGGCAAACTCCCATGCACACTCAAGGACCCTGCCGAGAGTATAGAGCTGGTCTACCGTTCCACGACCAGGACGAAAACCACACTGTTCGTCCTGGATCCGAGGTTCCTCCTCTCCATTACACATGAATAGACCTTACCGGGAAGGCTGAGGAGTGTGATCTACGATATTTGGAACACACCCTCCGGTTCCCCTTCTTAAAGAGAGGAACCACCATCCCGGTCTGCCAATCCAGAGGTACCGCCCCCGATGTAGACGCAATGTTGCAGAGTCTTGTCAACCAAGACTGCCCCACAGCATCCAGAGCCTTAAGGAACTCCGGACGGAGCTCATATCCCCGGGGCCTTGCCACCGAGGAGCTTTTTAACTACCTTGGAAACCTCAGCCCCAGAAATAGGAGAGCCCACCACAGACTTCCCAGGCACTGTTTCCTAATAGGAAGACGTGTTGGTGGGACTGAGGAGGTCTCGCTTGGCCTGTCGGTATGCCCACTGCCTCTGGAGTCCCATGAGCCAAAAGGACCCGGTGGCTCTTTCTTCAGCTTGACAGCATCCCTCACTGCTGGTGGATTACCGCCACGACAGGCACCAAACACCTTGCGGCCACAGCTTCAATCAGCTGGCTCAACAAGAGAGGAACGGAACATGGTCCACTCAGACTCAATGTCCAGCACCTCCCTCGTGACATGTTCAAAGTTCTTCCGGACATGTTCAAAGTTCTTCAGGAGACTCTGCTAGGTGTTCCCAGCAGACCCTTACAATGCGTTTGGGCCTGCCAGGTCTGACCGGCATCCTCCCCTACCATCGGAGCCAGCTCACCACCAGGTGGTGGTTGGTAGAAAGCTCTGCCCCTCTCTTCACCGAGTGTCCAAAACATGAGGCCGCAAATCCCATGACACAACTACAAAGTCAATCATGCGGCCGAGGGTGTCCTTGTGCCAAGTGCACATATGGACACCCTTATGTTTGAACATTGTGTTTGTTATGGACAATCCGTGACAAGCACAAAAGTCCAATAACAAAGCACCACTTGGGTTCAGATCCGGGTGGCCATTTTTCCCAATCACGACTCTCCAGGTTTCACTGTCGTTGCCAACATAGCGTTGAAGTCCACCAGCAGAACAAGGGAATCACCCGAGGGAGCACTCTCCAGTACTCCCTCAAGGGAATCCAAAAAGAGTTGGTACTCTGAGCTGCTGTTTGGTGTGTAAACACAAACAACAGTCAGGACCCGTCACCCAACCCGAAGGCTGAAGGAAGCTACCATCTCGTCTATTGGGTTTAAAGTCCAACGTGCAGGCTTTGAGCCGGGGGGCAACAAGAATTGCCACCCCAGCCTCTCATTAGTTGCAACGCCAGTGTGGAATCTCTTCCACTCTGGCGTTGCAAGTAATGAAAGTTCAGCTCAGTCCAGCCCCTCTGAGAGAACAGGTTCCAGAGCCCTTGCTGTGAGTCCAACTATATCTAGCCGGGAACGTCTCCACCTCAAGCACCAGCTCAGGCTCCTTCCCTCCCAGCGAGGTGACGTTCCATGTCCCAAGAGCGAGCTTATGTAGCCGATAATCGGACCACCAAGTGCCCTGCCTTCGGCTGCCGCCCAGCTCACACTGCACCCTCTATGACCCAGCCCATGAGTGGTGAGCCCTGGAGGGGGGATCCACGTTGCCTCTTCGAGCTGAGCACGGCTGGGCCCCACGGGGACAGGCCCGTCAATCGCCATCGTGCCACACTTCTGGGCCTGGCTCCACAGGGGAGCCACGGTGACCTGCGTCCGGGCGAGAAAAAATATAGGTCCTCAATTGTACTTTTAATAAAGGTCTTTGAGCTGCTCTTTGTCTGATCCCTCACCTAGGACCTGTTTGTCTTGGGAGACCCCGGACAACATAGTTCCTGGATCAGTGGGACACGCAAACCACAAAGGTGGCGGCTCAGAAAGCAGGTTATATAAATATAACTCCAAAACCAAACATGCAATATGTCTAAACATGCCTGTAATATTGTATCAATGTGACTTTTCCTAGAATCGGTTGTTTTTGTAAGGTTTGCAAATACAAAAATTAGGTTTTACTCACAATGACAAAATCACACTCAATATGACAGTTATTTAAACATAACTCATAAACCACACAAAAAAATGGCTAATAATGCCTGAAATAATGAATCATTGGGAGTTTTACTGAGTTTTATATTTTGCAAACACAAAAAGTAGTTTTTTACTTGACTGTAATGTTCTTAGAACCCTGAGATAATGGGAAAAAAGCAATAAAAATGTATTTAAACCTAACTCCTAAACAACACATGCAAAATGGCTAATAATGCCTAGGGAGACATGTAACGTTGTTAGTTTAAAAAAAAATGATCTTTTGTAAAGATATCAAAGACACAAGCTAGTTTTTTTTATTCAATATGACAGTATAACAGTCATACTAAATATGAAAGTTATATAAACATAACTCCAAAACCAAACATGTGTCATGTCTAAAAATGCCTGTAATAATGTATTTATGTGAGTTTGTAAGGTTTGCAAAAACAAAAAGGAGTTTTTTACTCAATATGAAAATAATGTTCTTAGAATCCTGAGATAATGCGAATGTATTCAAACACAAATTTTAAACCAAACATGTAAAATGTCTAAAAATGCCTGTAATATTGAATCTATATAAGTTTTACTAGAATCAATTGTTTTTGTAAGGTTTGCAAATACAAAAATTAGGTATAAAAATTAGACATTAAAACTGTAACACTCAATATGACAATTATTTATTTATAACTCCTAACCACACATGAAACATGTCTAATAATGCGTGAAAAAAATTATCTTTGTGAGTGTTACTAGAAACATTTTCTTTTGTAAGGTTTGCAAAGACAGGTTAGTTTTTTTTACTCAATATGACAGTATAACTGCCACACTCAATATGACAGTTATTTAAACATAACTCTTAAACTACACATGAAAAATGATTAACAATGCCTGAAATAATGCATTCTTGTAAGTTTTACTCGAAACATATGCTTTTTTTAAGGCTTGCAAACACAAAAATTATTTCTTTACTAATCAATATGACAGCAATGTTCTAAAATTCTGAGAAAATACGAACAAATTAAAAAAAATGATTCCAACATAATTCCTAAACCAAACATGCAAAATGTCTAAAAATGTCTGTAATATTGAATCCATGTGAGTTTAACTAGATTTAAATGATTTTGTAAGGTTTGCAAATACATAAATTAGGTTTTACTTACTATGTCATAACTGACAGTATATGACAGTTATTTAACCATAACTCAAACCACACATGAAAAATGGCTAATAATGCCTGAAATAATGCATCCTTGGCCGTTTTACTCGAAACACATGCTTTTTTAAATCTTGCAAACACAAAAAGTAGTTTTTTTACTCAATATAACTGTAATGTTCTTAAAATCCTGAGATAATGCGAAAAAAGCAATAAAAATGTATTTAAACATTACTCCTAAACAACATATGCAAAATGGCTAATAATGCCTGGAAACATGTATCTTTGTTAGTTTTACTGGAAAAATGATCTTTTGTAAAGTTTGCAAAGACACAAGCCAGTTTTTTTTTTTAATTCAATATGACAGTATGACAGTCATACTAAATATAAAAGTTATATAAACATAACTCCAAAACCAAACATGTGTCATGTCTAAAAATGTCTGTAATAATGTATTTATGTGAGTTTGTAAGGTTTGCAAAAACAAAAAGTAGTTTTTTACTCAATATGAAAGTAATGATCTTAGAATCCTGAGATAATGCGAAAAAAGCAATAAAAATGTATTTAAACATAATTCCTAAACAACCCATGCAAAATGGGTAATAATGCCTGGAGACATGTATCTTTGTTAGTTTTACTAGATAAATGATCTTTTGTAAAGTTTGCAAAGACACAAGCTAGTTTTTTTTTTATTCAATATGACTGTATAACAGTCATACTAAATATAAAAGTTATATAAACATAACTCCAAAACCAAACATGTGTCATGTCTAAAAATGCCTGTAATAATGTATTAATGTGAGTTTGTAAGGTTTGCAAAAACAAAAAGTAGTTTTTACTCAATATGAAAGTAATGATCTTAAAATCCTGAGATAATGCGAAAAAAGCAATAAAAATGTCTTTAAACATAATTCCTAAACAACCCATGCAAAATGGGTAATAATGCCTGGAGACATGTATCTTTGTTAGTTTTACTAGAAAAATGATCTTTTGTAAAGTTTGCAAAGAAACAAGCTAGTTTTTTTTAATTAAATATGACAGTATAACAGTCATACTAAATATGAAAGTTATATAAACATAACTCCAAAACCAAACATGTGTCATGTCTAAAAATGCCTGTAATAATGTATTAATATGAGTTTGTAAGGTTTGCAAAAACAAAAAGTAGTTTTTTACTCAATATGAAAGTAATGATCTTAAAATCCTGGGATAATGCGAAAAAAGCAATAAAAATGTATTTAAACATAATTCCTAAACAACCCATGCAAAATGGGTAATAATGCCTGGAGACATGTATCTTTGTTAGTTTTACTAGAAAAATGATCTTTTGTAAAGTTTGCAAAGACACAAGCTAGTTTTTTTTGTATTCAATATGACAGTATAACAGTCATACTAAATATGAAAGTTATATAAACATAACTCCAAAACCAAACATGTGTCATGTCTAAAAATGCCTGTAATAATGTATTAATGTGAGTTTGTAAGGTTTGCAAAAACAGAAAGTAGTTTTTTCCTCAATATGAAAGTAAGGATTTTAGAATCCTGAGATAATGCGAAAAAAACAATAAAAATGTATTTAAACATAATTCCTAAACAACCCATGCAAAATGGCTAATAATGCCTGGAGACATGCATATTTGTTAATTTTACTAGAAAAATGATATTTTGTAAAGTTTGCAAAGACACAAGCTAGTTTTTTTTAATTCAATATGACAGTATAACAGTCATATTAAATATAAAAGTTATATAAACATAACTCCAAAACCAAACATGTGTCATGTCTAAAAATGCCTGTAATAATGTATTTATGTGAGTTTGTAAGGTTTGCAAAACAAAAAGTAGTTTTTTACTCAATATGAAAGTAATGATCTAAGAATCCTGAGATAATGCGAAAAAAGCAATAAAAATGTATTTAAACATAATTCCTAAACAACCCATGCAAAATGGGTAATAATGCCTGGAGACATGTATCTTTGTTAGTTTTACTAGAAAAATGATCTTTTGTAAAGTTTGCAAAGACACAAGCTAGTTTTTTTTTATTCAATATGACAGTATAACAGTCATACTAAATATAAAAGTTATATAAACATAACTCCAGAACCAAACGTGTGTCATGTCTAAAATTGCTTATAATAATGTATTTATGTGGGTTTGTAAGGTTTGCAAAAACAAAAAGTAGTGTTTTACTCAATATGTGAGTAATGATCTTAGAATCCTGAGATAATGCGAAAAAAGCAATACAAATGTATTCAAACACAATTTTTAAACCAAACATGTAAATTGTCTAAAAATGCCTGTAGTATTGAATTTATGTAAGTTTTACTGGAATCAATTGTTTTTGTAAGGTTTGCAAATACAAATATTATGTTTTACACATAATGACATTATAACTTTAACACTCAATATGAAAGTTATTTAATTATAACTCCTAAATACACATGAAACATGTCTAATAGTGTGAAAAAAATTATCTTTGTGAGTGTTGCTAGAAACATTTTCTTTTGTAAGGTTTGCAAAGACTCAAGTTAGATTTTTTTAACTCAATATGACAGTATAACGCCACACTCAATATGACAGTTATTTAAACATAACTGCTAAACCACACCTGAAAAATGGCTAATAATGCCTGAAATTATACATCTTTGGGAGTTTTACTGGAAACGTATGCTTTTTTTAAGGCTTGCAAACACAAAAATTATTTTTTTACTCAATATGACAGTAATGTTCTAAAAATCCTGAGATAATGTGAAAAAAGCAATACAAATGTATTACAACATAATTCCTAAACCAAACATGCAAAATGTCTGAAAATGCCTGTAATATTGAATCCATGTGAGTTTTATTTGAATCAGTTGTATGGTTTGCTAATACAAAAATTGGGTTTTATGACAAACACAAGTTAGTTTTTTTACTCAATATAACAGTTCAGCTGTCATACTATATATGAAAGTTATATAAACATAACTCCAAAACCAAACCATTATGTCCAAAACTGCCTGTAATATTGTATATATGTGAGTTTTACCAGAATCAGGGTTGCAAATACAAAAATTGGGTTTTATGACAGTATACTGTCACACTCAATATGACAGTTATTTAAACATAACTCAAACAACACATGCAAAATAGCAATAATGCCTGGAGCATGTATCTTAGTTAGTTTTACTAGAAAAATGGTATTTTGTAAGGTTTGCAAAGACACAAGTTAGTTGTTGTTTTTATTCAATATGACAGTATAACTGTCATACTAAATATGAAAGTTATATAAACATAACTCTAAAACCAAACATGCATTGTGTCTAAAAATGCCTGTAATATTGTATCTGTGTGAGTTTAACTAGATTTAGTTGTTTTTGTAAGGTTTGCAAATACAAAATAAGGGTTTTACTCACTATGACAGTTTACTGTCACACTCAATCTGACAGTTATTTATTTAAACATAACTCCTAAACCACACATGCAAAATGGCTAATAATGCCTGGAGATATGTATCTTTGTGAGTTTTACTAGAAACATTATATTGTGTAAGGTTTAGTTAGTTTTTGTAATCAATCTGACAGTATAACTGTCATTCTAAATCCATCCATTTTCTTCCGCTTATCCGAGGTCGGGTTGCGGGGGCAGCAGCCTGAGCAGAAAATCCCAGACTTCCCTCTCCCCAGCCACTTCGTCCAGCTCTTCTCGGGGTATTCCGAGGCGTTCCCAGGCCAGCCGGGGACATAGTCTTTCCAATGTGTCCTAGGTCTTCCCCGTGGCCTCCTGCCACATCTCCCTAGAGGCGTTCGGGTGGCATCCTGAGCAGATGCCCGAACCACCTCATGGCTCCTCTCAATGTGGAGGAGCAGCGGCTTTACTTTGAGTTCCTCCCGGATGACAGAGCTTCTCACCCTGTCTCTAAGGGAGAGACCCACCACCCGGCAGAGGAAACGCATTTCGGCCGCTTGTCCTTTCGGTCATAACCCAAAGCTGGGAACGTAGATCGACGGTAAATTGAGAGCTTTTCCTTCTGGCTCAGCTCCTTCTTCACCACAACGGATCGATATAGCGTCCTCAATACTGAAGACGCCGAACCAAACCGCCTGTGGATCTCTCGATCCACTCTATCCTCACTCGTGAACAAAACTTGTTGGTACTTGAACTCCTCCACTTGGGGCAAGATCTCCTCCCCAACCTGGAGATGGCACTCGACCCTTTCCTGCGCGAGAACCATGGACTTGGACTTGGAGGTGCTGATTCTCATCCCAGTCGTTTCACACTCAAGGACCCTGCCGAGAGTTTAGACCTGGTCTACCGTTCCACGACCAGGACGAAAACCACACTGTTCGTCCTGGATCCGAGTTTCCTCCTCTCCAGTACACATGAATAGACCTTACCGGGAAGGCTGAGGAGTGTGTTTCACGATAGTTGGAACACACCCTCCGGTTCCCCTTCTTAAAGAGAGGAACCACCACCCCGGTGTGCCAATCCAGAGGTACCACCCCCAATGTTCACGCGATGTTGCAGAGTCTTGTCAACCAAGACAGCCCCACAGTATCCAGAGCCTTAAGGAACTCATCCACCACCGGGGCCTTGCCACAGAGGAGCTTTTTAACTACCTAGGCAACCTAAGCCCCAGAAATAGGAGAGTCCACCACAGATTCCCCAGGCACTGCTTGGCCTGTCGGTATGCCCGCTGCCTCTGGAGTCCCATGAGCCAAAAGGACCCGATAGGCTCTTTCTTCAGCTTGACGGCATCCCTCACTGCTGGTGGCCACCAGCGAGTTCTAGGATTACCGCCACGACAGGCACCAAACACCTTGCGGCCACAGCTCCAATCAGCAGACTCGACAAGAGAGGCACGGAACATGGTCCACTCAGACTCAATGTCCAGCACCTCCCTCGTGACATGTTCAAAGTTCTTCCTTATGTTTGAACATTGTGTTTGTTATGGACAATCCGTGACGAGCACAAA
The DNA here is from genome assembly GCF_033978785.1 of Entelurus aequoreus. Taxonomy (NCBI): domain Eukaryota; kingdom Metazoa; phylum Chordata; class Actinopteri; order Syngnathiformes; family Syngnathidae; genus Entelurus; species Entelurus aequoreus. The sequence goes on along the minus strand of NC_084741.1, from coordinate 25,015,647 downwards.
AGTCCAATAACAAAGCACCACTTGGGTTCAGATCCGGGTGGCCATTTTTCCCAATCACGACTCTCCAGGTTTCACTGTCCTTGCCAACATGAGCATTGAAGTCCCCCAACAGAACAAGGGAATCACCCGAGGGAGCACTCTCCAGTACTCCCTCAAGGGAATCCAAAAAGAGTGGGTACTCTGAGCTGCTGTTTGGTGCGTAAACACAAACAACAGTGAGGACCCGTCACCCAACCCGAAGGCGGAGGGAAGCTACCATCTCGTCTACTGGGTTAAAGTCCAACGTGCAGGCTTTGAGCAACAACAATTGCCACCCCAGCCTCTCATTGCTTGCAACGCCAGAGTGGAAGAGAGTCCAGCCCCTCTTGAGAGAACAGGTTCCAGAGCCCTTGCTGTGCGTCGAAGTGAGTCCAACTATATCTAGCCGGAACTTCTTCACCTCGCGCACCAGCTCAGGCTCTTTCCCTCCCAGCGAGGTGATGTTCCACGTCCCAAGAGCGAGCTTATGTAGCCGATAATCGGACCGCCAAGTGCCCTGCCTTCGGCTGCCGCCCAGTTCACACTGCATCCGACCTCTATGACCTCAATGGGCCCATGAGGGGTGAGCCCATTGGAGGGTTGACCCACGTAGCCTCTTCGAGCTGAGCCCGGCAGGGCCCCATGGAGACAGGCCCGGCCACCAGTCGCTCGCCATCGTGCCCCACCTCTGCGCCTGGCTCCACAGGGGAGCCACGGTGACCTGCGCCTGGGCGAGAAAAAATCTAGGTCCTCGATTTGTACTTTTCATAAAGGTCTTTGAGCTGCTCTTTGTCTGATCCCTCACCTAGGACCTTTTCTCAGGGGATCCCGAGGCGTTCCCAGGCCAGCCGGGAGACATAGTGTTCCCAATGTGTCCTGGGTCTTCCCCGTGGTCTCCAGGATGACAGAGCTTCACCTTCACCAGGGGTGTCAAACTCAAATACAGAGTGGGCCAAAGTTTAAAACTGAACAAAGCCGCGGGCCAAGGTTGAACAAATTAACCTTTTAATAGGGACCCAAACAAGTTTTGCATTGAATATTGAACAAGCAAGGCTTATATAACTTTATAGTGACATGCAAAATGGAGTTTCAAATAATAATAATAATAATTTAAAAATATCAATTGCATATCAAATACAATTTAAATAAAAATTGAATGCCTCTTTTCTATTTGCAGCCTTCTGAGGTAAATATCAACATTAACTTTTTCCACAGGCTAATAAATTTGAAAATAAAATAACAATGAATAAAACAACCATTCAGGACTTTAAACTGCTCAGTTTGCAACACACTGATCTAATTTGATGTGCCCAAGCCAGATACCTGGCATCTTTTTTTAGATGCTAGTTCTTTAATGTCGGGGCTCAGGCTTTGAGCTGAGGCAACTTTCATTATCGAACGAAGGTGTTCAACAGTCATATCTCGTACACCCAATTCTAACATCATTCACACCCAGTCACAAGATATGTGCAGCTTCAGCACGCATACACAAATGAATGCAACGCATACTTCATCAACAGCGATACAGGTTACACTGAGGGTGCCAGTATAAAAAACTTTAACACTGTTAGAAATATACGCCACACTGTGAACCCACACCAAACAAAAATAAAAAACACTTTTCGGGAGAACATCCGCACCGTAACATAACATAAACACAAAAGAACAAATACCCAGAATCTTTTGCAGCACTAACTCTTTCGGGACGCTACAAAATACACCCCCGCTACCACCAAACCCCCCCCCCCACACACACACCTTGTAGCGTCCCGGAAGATTTAGTGCTACAAAGGGTTCCGGGTATTTGTTCTGTTGTGTTTATGTTGTGTTACGGTGCGGATGTTCTCCCGAAATGTGTTTGTCATTCTTGTTTGGTGTGGATTCACAGTGTGGCGTATATTTCAAAAAGTGTTAAAGTTTTTTATTTGGCTACCGTCAGTGTAACCTGTATCGCTGTTGATAAAGTATGCGTTGCATTCAAATGTGTGTGGGTGCAGAAGCTGCACTGACATGAAACTGGGCCGGCACTTGTTTGACTAGCTGAAAAAAAAAAAAAAAATTCGGGAGGAGTGCTGGAGTCACTCCCGGGAGGGTTGGCAAGTATTAGAAGTAGCGGTGAATGCGGTGTTACCGCGGCACTGCCGCAATGTATAATCGACGGTCCAGCTTGTTAATTTGATATTTCCACAAGGGCCAAGTCAAATTACACGTTGGGCCAAATTTGGCCCACGGGCCAGAGTTTGACACCCATGACCTTCACTGTAAAAAAATTACTGTAAAAATAAAAAATAAAATTACAGTTATATACTCCATCCATCCATCCATTTTCTACCGCTTATTCCCTTCGGGGTCGCGTGGGGCGCTGGAGCCTATCTCAGCTACAATCAGGCGGAAGGCGGGGTACACCCTGGACAAGTCGCCACCTCATCGCAGGGCCAACACAGATAGACAGACAACATTCACACTCACATTCACACACTAGGGCCAATTTAGTGTTGCCAATCAACCTATCATGTTCTTCTTAAATGCAGTTAAGTACTGTAAATTTTGTTGCATTTTTCAAAAAATATCGACCAGCAGTAAGTTACTGTAAAACCTACAGTGTAATTCAGTATTTTTCAGACTTGTTTCTTGGGTCCGCCCACAATTCGTCCAACCGAGCTTCATTTCACCTGGCCGACCCTGCTAAATCCATCCTACTGCATCGTGTGTTTTTGATAACAAGGTAAGAGTCACTTGTACCTTGATGTGTCATTTTCTGTTTGAATTACTTTATATATATATTTATAAAGTCCGAAATGACATAGCGTCACAGTCAGCATCACAGACACTATCGTTGACCACGCGCATGTACCGCCGCATGCTAGCTAGCTAAGTTTTCTTCTTTTTTGTCATAGTCATCATAAAAGATGATAACTTGCAACATATGTGCTACGACTTGCAGCAATGTATTTGCGTATGTTAGACACATGCGAAGTCATAGTTGTATGCCTAATGCATCGTTTAAGTGTGCTTTCCCTAAATGCACAAGAGTTTTTTCCAACTTCCCAGCCTTCAAAACTCACAGCCGTCGTCATAAATATGGCAAGAGTAGGACTGATATGTATAGCGCAGAAGGTTTACCTTGTAATATTGTCTCATGTAGCGCGAAGTGCGATGATATACGGGCCTTTCTCCTGCATTTGAAAAGTCATATTACCGAAGGTAGGACAGTTACGTGCCCCTTCAGTCAATGTGAAAAAAGATTTACAGTTAAGTCTACTTTCACATCGCACGTGTCAAGGAAGCACTACGGCTACACTGAACGAAGTTTGACTTGATCAACAGCAAATCCAAGCAGCTCTTGTGTTATTAACACTGATGATGACTATTGTGATATGCAACTTGAGGATTCAGGATATTCCTGTTATGAAGACATGGAGGTCTACTTGCATTAAAAAAATGTTCACAGCACTGAAAAAAGGTTGAGAACCACTGCCTTAGGACAGTGGTTCTCAACCTTTTTTCAGTGATGTACCCCTGTGAACATTTTTTAAATTCAAGTACCCCCTAATCAGAGCAAAGCATTTTTGGTTGAAAAAAAGAGATAAAGAAGTAAAATACAGCACTATGTCATCAGTTTCTGATTTATTAAATTGTATAACAGTGCAAAATATTGCTCATTTGTTGTGGTCTTTCTTGAACTATTTGGAAAAAAAGATATAAAAATAACTAAAAACTTGTTGAAAAATAACCAAGTGATTCAATTATAAATAAAGATGTTTACACATAGAAGTAATCAACTTAAAGTGCCCTCTTTGGGGATTGCAGTAGAGATCCATCTGGATTCATGAACTTCATTCTCAACATTTCTTCACAAAAAAAGAAATCTTTAACATCAATATTTATGGAACATGTCCACTACGCTTTAACCAAGCCTCCATTGTTTTCTACATGGATAGTTGATTGACAGTTGGTGCCGTGTGGCACCGCCAGGTAGGGTCAAACCATCATGGCATGGGGGAAACTCTGGCTTTATGGTAATGAATGGAATAGCCTACTTGATTAGTTGTTCAGTTTATGAACTGACATTCATATTTTGTCGAAGTATTATTCAATAAATATATTTATAAAGGATTTTTGAATTGTTGCTATTTTTAGAATATTAAAAAAAAATCTCACGTACCTCTTGGCATACCTTCAAGTACCCCCAGGAGTACGCGTACCCCCATTTGAGAACCACTGCCTTAGGAGACTAGATGTAAACAGAGGAAAGAGAGAGCGAGTGAGGTGGCCATTCCAAACTTTTAAAATGCTACCCATATTGGATACTGTTTAGGAACATAAACTGCATTTCTTGACTGTACCAGTTGCTGGTGACAAAGTCACAATAAAACGTTGGATGATCAGCATGGAAGGTGATGTCATCTGCAAAGGCGTCCAACCTAGCTTAATCTCAGGGCTTGCTCCCCTTCTTGCCACCTACTATGTGTTCAACTTGGAATACCAAGAGGAAGGTCCTCGGACATTGGAATTTGTTCAAAGGTAAATCCTCTTGATACTGTTAAAATACTGTTAGGATATTTATTTTATATTTCTCACCTCTGTTCAGGAATTTGACTTGTCATTTCCCCAATTTGGTGCCTTAAATCAATGACTCTTCTGTTCCTTTGTGGATCTTCTTATTAGGGACCGACGCACCAGTTTGACTCTAGGATACAGAGAAGGTAGGTAATGTGCAGATAAAGATATGTTGACTGGGTCAAAGAAGGAAGCACCTGTTTGACCCCAGGATGCAGGAAAAGTAGGTAATTTGCAGGTAAAGATATGTTGACTGGATGATGGCAGGAAGCACCAGCTTGACCCGAGAATGCAGAGCAAGTAGGTAATGTGCGGGTGAAGATATGTTGAATGGGTAAAATGGGTGAAAGAAGGAAGCGCAGGTGTGGTCGAGGCCATGCAGACAAGGTAGGTATGTGCAGGTGAAGATATGTTGTATGGTGAAAGAAAGAAGCACCAGTGTGACCCAAGGATGCAGGGAAGGTAGGTAATGTGCAGGTAAAGATATGTTGAATGGGTGAAGGCAGGAAACACCAGCTAGACGCCAGGATACAGAGAAGGTAGGTATTGTGCAGGTAAAGATATGTTGAATGAGTAAAGGCAGGAAACACCAGCTTGACTCCAGGATATAGAGAAGGTAGGTAATGTGCAGGTAAAGATATGTTGAATGGGTAAAGGTAGAAAGCACCAGCGTGACCACACTATGCAGAGAAGGTAGGTAATGTGCAGGTAAAGATATGTTGAATGGGTAAAGGCAAGAAGCACCAGTGTGACCCCAGGATGCAGAGAAGATAGGTAATGAGCAGGTAACAATATGTTAAATGGGCGAAAGCAGGAAACATCAGCGTAAATACACGGTCCCGTAGATGGAGAGAAAACATAAATAGAGAGAGGGATTGGGGAGGCTTTAGCATTGTCTTCCTCTCTGAATTTGTCTTAATGGGTTTTAGAGCATTCACTCATCTACAGCTGTGGTTATGGTATAGGCTCACATATATCCTAAAATTGATATTAATATTTGTGCAGTGCATATTCCTAAATAACAATGTGAGGGGGGTTCTGTATCGACTGCAAGTAATCTTCAATCACAACAGAATATCTAATATGCTTTCTCTCTTTTTTAGGCGATTCATTGGCGTTAACCCTGAGAGGGGAACAAAGGCTAGCCAGGGAAAGGTGGTGTCCAAGAAGACCAGGAAGCTGGTCCATAAAAAGGCAGCAACTGTAAATCCTCACGTAGCCACCCTTATAAAACATCTCACAGACTTTGAGTGGGGCTTTATGTAGCCGACAACTAAACACTGGACTCGTGTTCAGTGTTTTGTCTCCAGTTAGAAATTATAAATGTTAAAATGCTTTACTGAAAATAAGAAGAATGCACTAAATGTACTTTGAATGTATTTGATGCACTTTAAAATAATTGGTTAATAAAAACATAATCTTGCAAGGCCATTTCTCCAGTCATTTTTATGCCAGCAGATTGCAGGGATTTTGATTTTGAAAAATTAAAAGTTCAACTCATTAACTTCTAGTGGCATTATACTGTAAAGCTCAGTCTATAGTGCTTACAATTATTTTACTGTAATTAACTGTTAATGGATATTACAGTAGATACACTAAAATAACAGTGTAATGCCGCTAAACAGATGACAGTATTATGCTGTGAAGCGTATATTTGACCGGTAAATTGAGAGCTTTTCCTTCTGGCGCAGCTCCTTCTTACCACAACGAATCGATATAGCGTCCTCATTACTGAAGACGCCGCACCGACCAGCCTGTCCATCTCATGATCCACTCTTCCCTCACTCATGAACAAGACTCCAGGTACTTGAACTCATCCACTTGGGGCAAGATCTCCTGCCCAACCTCGAGATGGCACTCCACCCTTTCCCGGGCGAGAACCTCGGACTTGGACTTGGAGGTGCTGATTCTCATCCCACACTCGGCTGCGAACCAATCCAATGAGAGCTGAAGATCCTGGCCAGTTAAAGCCAAAAGGACCACATCATCTGCAAAAAGGAGAGACCTAATCCTGCAGCCTCCAAACCGGATCCCCTCAACGCCATGACTGCGCCTAGAAATTCTGTCCATAAAATTTATGAACACATTTGGTGACAAAGGGCAGCCAACACGAGGGTTGGACTCCGGTCCAACCCTCCCTGGAAAGGGGTCCGACTTACTGCTGGCAATGCGGACCAAGCTCTGACACTGATCATACAGGGAGCGACCCGCCACAATCAGACATGCCGATACCCCATACTCTCTGAGCACTCCCCACAGGACTTCCCGGGGTGGCCACGGTCGAATGTCTTCTCCAAGTCCAAAAAGCACATGTAGACCGGTTGGACAAACTCCCATGCACACTCAAGGACCCTGCCGAGAGTATAGAGCTGGTCTACCGTTCCACGACCAGGACGAAAACCACACTGTTCGTCCTGGATCCGAGGTTCCTCCTCTCCAGTACACATGAATAGACCTTACCGGGAAGGCTGAGGAGTGTGATCTACGATAGTTGGAACACACCCTCCGGTTCCCCTTCTTAAAGAGAGGAACCACCACCCCGGTCTGCCAATCCAGAGGTACCGCCCCTGATGTCCACGCGATGTTGCAGAGTCTTGTCAACTAAAACAGCCCCACAGCATCCAGAGCCTTAAGGAACTCCGGATGGAGCTCATCCACCCCTTGCCACCGAGGAGCTTTTTAACTACCTTGGCAACCTCAGCCCCAGAAATAGGAGAGCCCAACACAGATTCCCCAGGGACTGCTTGGCCTGTCGGTATGCCCGCTGCCTCTGGAGTCCCATGAGCCAAAAGGACCAGATAAGCTCTTTCTTCAGCTTGACGGCATCCCGCACTGCTGGTGGCCACCAGCGGGTTCTAGGATTACCGCCACGACAGGCACCAAACACCTTGCGGCCACAGCTCCAATCAGCTGGCTTGACAAGAGAGGCACGGAACATGATCCATTCAGACTCAATGTCCAGCACCTCCTTTGTGACATGTTCAAAGTTCCTCCGGAGGTGGAAAAAGAAACTCTCTCTGACAGGAGACTCTGCTAGGCATTCCCAAAAGACTCTCACAATGCGTTTGGGCCTGCCAGGTCTGTCCGGGATCCTACCCCACCATCGGAGCCAGCTCACCAGGTGGTGATCGGTAGAAAGCTCGCCCCTCTCTGCACCCGAGTGTCCAAAACATGAGGCCGCAAATCTCATGACACAACTACAAAGTCAATCATGGAACTGCGGCCGAGGGTGTCCTGGTGCCAAGTGCACATATGGACACCCTTATGTTTGAACATTGTGTTTGTTATGGACAATCCGTGACGAGCACAAAAGTCCAATAACAAATAACCACTTGGGTTCAGATCCGGGTGGCCATTTTTCCCAATCACGACTCTCCAGGTTTCAAAGTCGTTGCCAACATGAGCGTTGAAGACCCCCAGCAGATCAAGGGAATCACCCGAGGGAGCACTCTCAAGGGAATCCAAAAAGAGCGGGTACTCTGAGCTGCTGTTTGGTGCGTAAACACCAACAACAGTCAGGACCCGTCACCCAACCCGAAAGCGGAGGGAAGCTACCATCTCGTCTTCTGGGTTAAGTCCAACGTGCAGGCTTTGAGCCGGGGGGCAACAAGAATTGCCAACCCAGCCTCTCATTACTTGCAACGCCAGAGTGGAAGAGAGTCCAACCCCTCTTGAGATAACAGGTTCCAGAGTCCTTGCTGTGCGTCGAAGTGAGTCCAGCTTTATCTAGCCGGGAACTTCTCCACCTCGCGAGGTGACTTTCCACGTCCCAAGAGCAAGCTTATGTAGCCGATAATCGGACCGCCAAGTGCCCTGCCTTCGGCTTCCGCCCAGCTAACACTGCACCCGACCTCTATGACCCAGCCCATGAGTGGTGAGCCTATTGCAGGGGGGACCCACGTTGCCTCTTCGAGCTGGGCCCCATGGGCACCAGTCGCTCGCCATTGTGCCCCACCTCTGGGCCTGGCTCCACAGGGGAGCCACGGTGACCCGCGTCCGGGCGAAAAAATATCTACGTCCTCGATTTGTACTTTTCATAAAGGTCTTTGAGCTGCTCTTTGTCTGATTCCTCAACTAGGACCTGTTGTCTTGGGGGACCCTACCAGAGGGCATAGAAGCCCCCGGACAACATAGCTCCTAGGATCAGTGGGACACGCAAACCACAAAGGTGGCGGCTCAGAAAGCAGGTTATATAAACATAACTCCAAAACCAAACATGCAAGATGTCTAAACATGCTTGTAATATTGTATCAATGTGAGTTTTACTAGAATCGGTTGTTTTTTAAGGCTTGCAAACACAAAACGTTTTTTTTACTCAATATGACAGTAAGTTCTTAAAATGCTGAGATAATGTGAAAAAAGCAATACAAATGTATTCCAACATAATTCCTAAACCAAACATGCAAAATGTCTAAAAATGCCTGTAATATTGAATCCATGTGAGTTTTACTAGAATAATTTGTTTTTGTAAGGTTTGCAAATACAAAAATTGAGTTTTATGACAGACACAAGTTAGTTTTTTTACTCAATATAACAGTATAGATGTCATACTATATATTAAAGTTATATGAAAATAACTCCAAAACCAAACGTGCATTATGTCCAAAATTGCCTGTAATATTGTATAGATGTGAGTTTTACTAGAATCAGGTTTGCAAATACAAAAATTGGGTTTTATGACAGTATACTGTCACACTCAATATGCCAGTATAACTGTCATACTAAATCCATCCATTTTCTTCCGCTTATCCGAGGTCGGGTTGCGGGGGCAGCAGCCTAAGCAGAGAGCCCAGACTTCCCTCTCCCCAGCCACTTCGTCCAGCTCTTCTCGGGGGATCCCGAGGCGTTCCCAGGTCATAGTCTTTCCAATGTATCCTAGGTCTTCCCCATGGCCTCCTGCCGTTCGGACCTAGGGAGGCGTTCGGGTGGCATCCTGAGCAGATGCCCGAACCACCTCATCTGGCTCCTCTCAATGTGGAGGAGCAGCGGCTTTACACTGAGTTCCTCCCAGAAGACAGAGCTTCTCACCCTATCTCTAAGGGAGAGACCCACCACCCGGCGGATGAAACTCATTTCGGCCGCTTGTACCCGTGACCTTGTCCTTTCGGTCATAACCCAAAGCTCATGACCATAGGTGAGGATGGGAACGTTGATCGACCGGTAAATTGAAAGCTTTTCCTTCTGGCTCAGCTCCTTCTTCACCACAACGGATCGATATAGCGTCCTCATTACTGAAGACCCCGCACCGATCCGCCTGTAGATCTCACAATCCACTCTATCCTCACTCGTGAACAAGACTCCTAGGTACTTGAACTCCTTCACTTGGGGAAAGATCTCTTTCCAAACCTCGAGATGGCACTCCACCCTTTCCCGGGCGAGAACCATGGACTCGGACTTGGAGGTGCTGATTCTCATCCCAGTCGCTTCACTGCGAACCGATCCAATGAAAGCTGAAGATCTTGGCCAGTTGAAGCCATCAGGACCACATCATCTGCAAAAAGCAGAGACCTAATCCTGCAGCCACCAAACCAGGCGCAGTCATGGCGTTGAGGGGATCCTCAAAGCCATGACTGCGCCTAGATATTCTGTCCATTAAAGTTATGAACAGAATCGGTGACAAAGGGCAGCCTTAGCGGAGTCCAACCCTCACTGGAAAGGGGTCCGACATACTGCCGGCAATGCGGACCAAGCTCTGACACTGATCATACAGGGAGACACCCGCCACAATCAGACATGCCGATACTCCATACTCTCTGAGCACTCCCCACAGGATTTACCGGGGGCCAAGGTCGAATGTCTTCTCCAAGTCCACAAAACTTATGTAGACTGGTTGGGCAAACTCCCATGCACACTCAAGGACCCTGCCGAGAGTATAGAGCTGGTCTACCGTTCCACGACCAGGACGAAAACCACACTGTTCGTCCTGGATCCGAGGTTCCTCCTCTCCATTACTCATGAATAGACCTTACCGGGAAGGCTGAGGAGTGTGATCTACGATAGTTGGAACACACCCTCCGGTCCCCTTCTTAAAGAGAGGAACCACCACCCCGGTCTGCCAATCCAGAGGTACCGCCCCCGATGTAGACGCAATGTTGCAGAGTCTTGTCAACCAAGACTGCCCCACAGCATCCAGAGCCTTAAGGAACTCCGGACGGAGCTCATACCCCCGGGGCCTTGCCACCGAGGAGCTTTTTAACTACCTTGGCAACCTCAGCCCCAGAAATAGGAGAGCCCACCACAGACTTCCCAGGCACTGTTTCCTCATAGGAAGACGTGTTGGTGGGACTGAGGAGGTCTCGCTTGGCCTGTCGGTATGCCCACTGCCTCTGGAGTCCCATGAGCCAAAAGGACCCGGTGGCTCTTTCTTCAGCTTGACAGCATCCCTCACTGCTGGTGGATTACCACCACGACAGGCACCAAACACCTTGCGGCCACAGCTTCAATCAGCTGGCTCAACAAGAGAGGAACGGTCCAGAACATGGTCCACTCAGACTCAATGTCCAGCACCTCCCTCGTGACATGTTCAAAGTTCTTCCGGACATGTTCAAAGTTCTTCAGGAGACTCTGCTAGGTGTTCCCAGCAGACCCATACAATGCGTTTGGGCCTGCCAGGTCTGACCGGCATCCTCCCCTAACATCGGAGCCAGCTCACCACCAGGTGGTGGTTGGTGGAAAGCTCTGCCCCTCTCTTCACCGAGTGTCCAAAACATGAGGCCGCAAGTCCCATGACACAACTACAAAGTCAATCATGCGGCCGAGGGTGTCCTTGTGCCAAGTGCACATAGGGACACCCTTATGTTTGAACATTGTGTTTGTTATGGACAATCCGTGACAAGCACAAAAGTCCAATAACAAAGCACCACTTGGGTTCAGATCCGGGTGGCCATTTTTCCCAATCACGACTCTCCAGGTTTCACTGTCGTTGCCAACATAGCATTGAAGTCCACCAGCAGAACAAGGGAATCACCCGAGGGAGCACTCTCCAGTACTCCCTCAAGGGAATCCAAAAAGAGTTGGTACTCTGAGCTGCTGTTTGGTGTGTAAACACAAACAACAGTCAGGACCCGTCACCCAACCCGAAGGCTGAAGGAAGCTACCATCTCGTCTATTGGGTTTAAAGTCCAACGTGCAGGCTTTGAGCCGGGGGGCAACAAGAATTGCCACCCCAGCCTCTCATTAGTTGCAACGCCAGTGTGGAATCTCTTCCACTCTGGCGTTGCAAGTAATGAAAGTTCAGCTCAGTCCAGCCCCTCTGAGAGAACAGGTTCCAGAGCCCTTGCTGTGAGTCCAACTATATCTAGCCGGGAACGTCTCCACCTCATGCACCAGCTCAGGCTCCTTCCCTCCCAGCGAGGTGACGTTCCATGTCCCAAGAGCGAGCTTATGTAGCCGATAATCAGACCACCAAGTGCCCTGCCTTCGGCTGCCGCCCAGCTCACACTACACCCTCTATGACCCAGCCCATGAGTGGTGAGCCCTGGAGGGGGGATCCACGTTGCCTCTTCGAGCTGAGCACGGCAGGGCCCCATGGGGACAGGCCCGTCAATCGCCATCGTGCCACACCTCTGGGCCTGGCTCCACAGGGGAGCCACGGTGACCTGCGTCCGGGCAAGAAAAAATGTAGGTCCTCAATTGTACTTTTAATAAAGGTCTTTGAGCTGCTCTCTGTCTGATCCCTCACCTAGGACCTGTTTGTCCTGGATCAGTGGGACACGCAAACCACAAAGGTGGCGGCTCAGAAAGCAGGTTATATAAATATAACTCCAAAACCAAACATGCAATATGTCTAAACATGCCTGTAATATTGTATCAATGTGACTTTTCCTAGAATCGGTTGTTTTTGTAAGGTTTGCAAATACAAAAATTAGGTTTTACTCACAATGACAAAATCACACTCAATATGACAGTTATTTAAACATAACTCATAAACCACACAAAAAAATGGCTAATAATGCCTGAAATAATGAATCATTGGGAGTTTTACTGAGTTTTATATTTTGCAAACACAAAAAGTAGTTTTTTACTTGACTGTAATGTTCTTAGAACCCTGAGATAATGGGAAAAAAGCAATGAAAATGTATTTAAACCTAACTCCTAAACAACACATGCAAAATGGCTAATAATGCCTAGGGAGACATGTAACGTTGTTAGTTTAAAAAAATGATCTTTTGTAAAGATATCAAAGACACAAGCTAGTTTTTTTTATTCAATATGACAGTATAACAGTCATACTAAATATGAAAGTTATATAAACATAACTCCAAAACCAAACATGTGTCATGTCTAAAAATGCCTGTAATAATGTATTAATGTGAGTTTGTAAGGTTTGCAAAAACAAAAAGTAGTTTTTTACTCAATATGAAAGTAATGTTCTTAGAATCCTGAGATAATGCGAAAAAAGCAATACAAATGTATTCAAACATCAACCCAGGCAAAATGGGTAATAATGCCTGGAGACATGTATCTTTGTTAGTTTTACTAGAAAATGTATTTTTTGTAAAGTTTGCAAAGACACAAGCTAGTTGTTTTTATTCAATAAGACAGTATAACAGTCATACTACATATGAAAGTTATATAAACATAACTCCAGAACCAAACGTGTGTCATGTCTAAAATTACCTATAATAATGTATTTATGTGAGTTTGTAAGGTTTGCAAAAACGAAAAGTAGTTTTTTCCTCAATATGAAAGTAAGGATTTTAGAATCCTGAGATAATGCAAAAAAAGCAACAAAAATGTATTTAAACATAATTCCTAAACAACCCATGCAAAATGGCTAATAATGCCTGGAGACATGTATCTTTGTTAGTTTTACTAGAAAAATGATCTTTTGTAAAGATATCAAAGACAAAAGCTAGTTTTTTTTATTCAATATGACAGTATAACAGTCCTACTAAATATGAAAGTTATCAAAACATAACTCCAAAACCAAACATGTGTTATGTCTAAAAATGCCTGTAATAATGTATTTATGTGAGTTTGTAAGGTTTGCAAAAACAAAAAGTAGTTTTTTACTCAATATGAAAGTAATGATCTTAGAATCCTGAGATAATGCGAAAAAAGCAATAAAAATGTATTCAAACATAATTCCTAAACAACCCATGCAAAATGGGTAATAATGCCTGGAGACATGTATCTTTGTTGGTTTTACTAGAAAAATGATCTTTTGTAAAGTTTGCAAAGACACAAGCTAGTTTTTTTTTATTCAATATGACTGTATAACAGTCATACTAAATAAAAAAGTTATATAAACATTACTCCAAAACCAAACATGTGTCGTGTCTAAAAATGTCTGTAATAATGTATTTATGTGAGTTTGTAAGGTTTGCAAAAACAAAAACTAGTTTTTTACTCAATATGAAAGTAATGATCTTAAAATCCTGAGAAAATGCGAAAAAAGCAATAAAAATGTATTTAAACATAATTCCTAAACAACCCATGCAAAATGGGTAATAATGCCTGGAGACATGTATCTTTGTTAGTTTTACTAGAAAAATGATCTTTTGTAAAGTTTGCAAAGACACAAGCTAGTTTTTTTTTATTCAATATGACTGTAAAACAGTCATACTAAATATAAAAGTTATATAAACATAACTCCAAAACCAAACATGTGTCATGTCTAAAAATGTCTGTAATAATGTATTTATGTGAGTTTGTAAGGTTTGCAAAAACAAAAAGTAGTTTTTTACTCAATATGAAAGTAATGATCTTAAAATCCTGAGATAATGCGAAAAAAGCAATAAAAATGTATTTAAACATAATTCCTAAACAACCCGTGCAAAATGGGTAATAATGCCTGGATACATGTATCTTTGTTAGTTTTACTAGAAAAATGATCTTTTGTAAAGTTTGCAAAGACACAAGCTAGTTTTTTTTTATTCAATATGACTGTATAACAGTCATACTAAATATAAAAGTTATATAAACATAACTCCAAAACCAAACATGTGTCATGTCTAAAAATGTCTGTAATAATGTATTTATGTGAGTTTGTAAGGTTTGCAAAAACAAAAAGTAGTTTTTTACTCAATATGAAAGTAATGATCTTAAAATCCTGAGATAATGCGAAAAAAGCAATAAAAATGTATTTAAACATAATTCCTAAACAACCCGTGCAAAATGGGTAATAATGCCTGGATACATGTATCTTTGTTAGTTTTACTAGAAAAATGATCTTTTGTAAAGTTTGCAAAGACACAAGCTAGTTTTTTTTTATTCAATATGACTGTATAACAGTCATACTAAATATAAAAGTTATATAAACATAACTCCAAAACCAAACATGTGTCATGTCTAAAAATGTCTGTAATAATGTATTTATGTGAGTTTGTAAGGTTTGCAAAAACAAAAACTAGTTTTTTACTCAATATGAAAGTAAGGATTTTAGAATCCTGAGATAATGCGAAAAAAGCAATAAAAATGTCTTTAAACATAATTCCTAAACAACCCATGCAAAATGGGTAATAATGCCTGGAGACATGTATCTTTGTTAGTTTTACTAGAAAAATGATCTTTTGTAAAGTTTGCAAAGACACAAGCTAGTTTTTTTTTTATTCAATATGACTGTATAACAGTCATACTAAATATAAAAGTTATATAAACATAACTCCAAAACCAAACATGTGTCATGTCTAAAAATGCCTGTAATAATGTATGTATGTTAGTTTGTAAGGTTTGCAAAAACAAAAAGTAGTTTTTTACTCAATATGAAAGTAATGATCTTAGAATCCTGAGATAATGCGAAAAAAGCAATAAAAATGTCTTTAAACATCATTCCTAAACAACCCATGCAAAATGGGTAATAATGCCTGGAGACATGTATCTTTGTTAGTTTTACTAGAAAAATGATCTTTTGTAATGATTGCAAAGACACAAGCTAGTTTTTTTTTTATTCAATATGACAGTATAACAATCATACTAAATATGAAAGTTATATAAACATAACTCCAAAACCAAACATGTGTCATGTCTAAAAATGCCTGTAATAATGTATTTATGTGAGTTTGTAAGGTTTGTAAAAACAAAAAGTAGTTTTTTACTCAATATGAAAGTAATGATCTTAGAATCCTGGGATAATGCGAAAAAAGCAATAAAAATGTATTTAAACATAATTCCTAAACAACCCATGCAAAATGGGTAATAATGCCTGGACACATGTATCTTTGTTAGTTTTACTAGAAAAATGATCTTTTGTAAAGTTTGCAAAGACACAAGCTAGTTTTTTTTTTATTCAATATGACTGTATAACAGTCATACTAAATATAAAAGTTATATAAACATAACTCCAAAACCAAACATGTGTCATGTCTAAAAATGCCTGTATTAATGTATTAATGTGAGTTTGTAAGGTTTGCAAAAACAAAAACTAGTTTTTTCCTCAATATGAAAGTAAGGATTTTAGAATCCTGAGATAATGCGAAAAAAGCAATAAAAATGTATTTAAACATAATTCCTAAACAACCCATGCAAAATGGGTAATAATGCCTGGAGACATGTATCTTCGTTAATTTTACTAGAAAAATGATATTTTGTAAAGTTTGCAAAGACACAAGCTAGTTTTTTTTAATTCAATATGACAGTATAACAGTCATACTAAATATGAAAGTTATATAAACATAACTCCAAAACCAAACATGTGTCATGTCTAAAAATGCCTGTAATAATGTATTTATGTGAGTTTGTAAGGTTTGTAAAAACAAAAAGTAGTTTTTTACTCAATATGAAAGTAATGATCTTAGAATCCTGAGATAATGCGAAAAAAGCAATAAAAATGTATTTAAACATAATTCCTAAACAACCCATGCAAAATGGGTAATAATGCCTGGACACATGTATCTTTGTTAGTTTTACTAGAAAAATGATGTTTTGTAAAGCTTGCAAAGACACAAGGTAGTTTTTTTAAATTAAATATGACAGTATAACAGTCCTACTAAATATAAAAGTTATATAAACATAACTCCAAAACAAAACATGTGTCATGTCTAAAAATGCCTTTAATAATGTATTTATGTGAGTTTGTAAGGTTTGTAAAAACAAAAAGTAGTTTTTTACTCAATATGAAAGTAATGATCTTAGAATCCTGGGATAATGCGAAAAAAGCAATAAAAATGTCTTTAAACATAATTCCTAAACAACCCATGCAAAATGGGTAATAATGCCTGGAGACATGTATCTTTGTTAGTTTTACTAGAAAAATGATCTTTTGTAATGTTTGCAAAGACACAAGCTAGTTTTTTTTTATTCAATATGACTGTATAACAGTCATACTAAATAAAAAAGTTATATAAACATTACTCCAAAACCAAACATGTGTCGTGTCTAAAAATGTCTGTAATAATGTATTTATGTGAGTTTGTAAGGTTTGCAAAAACAAAAACTAGTTTTTTACTCAATATGAAAGTAATGATCTTAAAATCCTGAGATAATGCGAAAAAAGCAATAAAAATGTATTTAAACATAATTCCTAAACAACCCATGCAAAATGGGTAATAATGCCTGGAGACATGTATCTTTGTTAGTTTTACTAGAAAAATGATCTTTTGTAAAGTTTGCAAAGACACAAGCTAGTTTTTTTTTATTCAATATGACTGTAAAACAGTCATACTAAATATAAAAGTTATATAAACATAACTCCAAAACCAAACATGTGTCATGTCTAAAAATGTCTGTAATAATGTATTTATGTGAGTTTGTAAGGTTTGCAAAAACAAAAAGTAGTTTTTTACTCAATATGAAAGTAATGATCTTAAAATCCTGAGATAATGCGAAAAAAGCAATAAAAATGTATTTAAACATAATTCCTAAACAACCCGTGCAAAATGGGTAATAATGCCTGGATACATGTATCTTTGTTAGTTTTACTAGAAAAATGATCTTTTGTAAAGTTTGCAAAGACACAAGCTAGTTTTTTTTTATTCAATATGACTGTATAACAGTCATACTAAATATAAAAGTTATATAAACATAACTCCAAAACCAAACATGTGTCATGTCTAAAAATGTCTGTAATAATGTATTTATGTGAGTTTGTAAGGTTTGCAAAAACAAAAACTAGTTTTTTACTCAATATGAAAGTAAGGATTTTAGAATCCTGAGATAATGCGAAAAAAGCAATAAAAATGTCTTTAAACATAATTCCTAAACAACCCATGCAAAATGGGTAATAATGCCTGGAGACATGTATCTTTGTTAGTTTTACTAGAAAAATGATCTTTTGTAAAGTTTGCAAAGACACAAGCTAGTTTTTTTTTTATTCAATATGACTGTATAACAGTCATACTAAATATAAAAGTTATATAAACATAACTCCAAAACCAAACATGTGTCATGTCTAAAAATGCCTGTAATAATGTATGTATGTTAGTTTGTAAGGTTTGCAAAAACAAAAAGTAGTTTTTTACTCAATATGAAAGTAATGATCTTAGAATCCTGAGATAATGCGAAAAAAGCAATAAAAATGTCTTTAAACATCATTCCTAAACAACCCATGCAAAATGGGTAATAATGCCTGGAGACATGTATCTTTGTTAGTTTTACTAGAAAAATGATCTTTTGTAATGTTTGCAAAGACACAAGCTAGTTTTTTTTTTATTCAATATGACAGTATAACAATCATACTAAATATGAAAGTTATATAAACATAACTCCAAAACCAAACATGTGTCATGTCTAAAAATGCCTGTAATAATGTATTTATGTGAGTTTGTAAGGTTTGTAAAAACAAAAAGTAGTTTTTTACTCAATATGAAAGTAATGATCTTAGAATCCTGGGATAATGCGAAAAAAGCAATAAAAATGTATTTAAACATAATTCCTAAACAACCCATGCAAAATGGGTAATAATGCCTGGACACATGTATCTTTGTTAGTTTTACTAGAAAAATGATCTTTTGTAAAGTTTGCAAAGACACAAGCTAGTTTTTTTTTTATTCAATATGACTGTATAACAGTCATACTAAATATAAAAGTTATATAAACATAACTCCAAAACCAAACATGTGTCATGTCTAAAAATGCCTGTATTAATGTATTAATGTGAGTTTGTAAGGTTTGCAAAAACAAAAACTAGTTTTTTCCTCAATATGAAAGTAAGGATTTTAGAATCCTGAGATAATGCGAAAAAAGCAATAAAAATGTATTTAAACATAATTCCTAAACAACCCATGCAAAATGGGTAATAATGCCTGGAGACATGTATCTTCGTTAATTTTACTAGAAAAATGATATTTTGTAAAGTTTGCAAAGACACAAGCTAGTTTTTTTTAATTCAATATGACAGTATAACAGTCATACTAAATATGAAAGTTATATAAACATAACTCCAAAACCAAACATGTGTCATGTCTAAAAATGCCTGTAATAATGTATTTATGTGAGTTTGTAAGGTTTGTAAAAACAAAAAGTAGTTTTTTACTCAATATGAAAGTAATGATCTTAGAATCCTGAGATAATGCGAAAAAAGCAATAAAAATGTATTTAAACATAATTCCTAAACAACCCATGCAAAATGGGTAATAATGCCTGGACACATGTATCTTTGTTAGTTTTACTAGAAAAATGATGTTTTGTAAAGCTTGCAAAGACACAAGGTAGTTTTTTTAAATTAAATATGACAGTATAACAGTCCTACTAAATATAAAAGTTATATAAACATAACTCCAAAACAAAACATGTGTCATGTCTAAAAATGCCTTTAATAATGTATTTATGTGAGTTTGTAAGGTTTGTAAAAACAAAAAGTAGTTTTTTACTCAATATGAAAGTAATGATCTTAGAATCCTGGGATAATGCGAAAAAAGCAATAAAAATGTCTTTAAACATAATTCCTAAACAACCCATGCAAAATGGGTAATAATGCCTGGAGACATGTATCTTTGTTAGTTTTACTAGAAAAATGATCTTTTGTAATGTTTGCAAAGACACAAGCTAGTTTTTTTTTATTCAATATGACTGTATAACAGTCATACTAAATAAAAAAGTTATATAAACATTACTCCAAAACCAAACATGTGTCGTGTCTAAAAATGTCTGTAATAATGTATTTATGTGAGTTTGTAAGGTTTGCAAAAACAAAAACTAGTTTTTTACTCAATATGAAAGTAATGATCTTAAAATCCTGAGATAATGCGAAAAAAGCAATAAAAATGTATTTAAACATAATTCCTAAACAACCCATGCAAAATGGGTAATAATGCCTGGAGACATGTATCTTTGTTAGTTTTACTAGAAAAATGATCTTTTGTAAAGTTTGCAAAGACACAAGCTAGTTTTTTTTTATTCAATATGACTGTAAAACAGTCATACTAAATATAAAAGTTATATAAACATAACTCCAAAACCAAACATGTGTCATGTCTAAAAATGTCTGTAATAATGTATTTATGTGAGTTTGTAAGGTTTGCAAAAACAAAAAGTAGTTTTTTACTCAATATGAAAGTAATGATCTTAAAATCCTGAGATAATGCGAAAAAAGCAATAAAAATGTATTTAAACATAATTCCTAAACAACCCGTGCAAAATGGGTAATAATGCCTGGATACATGTATCTTTGTTAGTTTTACTAGAAAAATGATCTTTTGTAAAGTTTGCAAAGACACAAGCTAGTTTTTTTTTATTCAATATGACTGTATAACAGTCATACTAAATATAAAAGTTATATAAACATAACTCCAAAACCAAACATGTGTCATGTCTAAAAATGTCTGTAATAATGTATTTATGTGAGTTTGTAAGGTTTGCAAAAACAAAAACTAGTTTTTTACTCAATATGAAAGTAAGGATTTTAGAATCCTGAGATAATGCGAAAAAAGCAATAAAAATGTCTTTAAACATAATTCCTAAACAACCCATGCAAAATGGGTAATAATGCCTGGAGACATGTATCTTTGTTAGTTTTACTAGAAAAATGATCTTTTGTAAAGTTTGCAAAGACACAAGCTAGTTTTTTTTTTATTCAATATGACTGTATAACAGTCATACTAAATATAAAAGTTATATAAACATAACTCCAAAACCAAACATGTGTCATGTCTAAAAATGCCTGTAATAATGTATGTATGTTAGTTTGTAAGGTTTGCAAAAACAAAAAGTAGTTTTTTACTCAATATGAAAGTAATGATCTTAAAATCCTGAGATAATGCGAAAAAAGCAATAAAAATGTATTTAAACATAATTCCTAAACAACCCGTGCAAAATGGGTAATAATGCCTGGATACATGTATCTTTGTTAGTTTTACTAGAAAAATGATCTTTTGTAAAGTTTGCAAAGACACAAGCTAGTTTTTTTTTATTCAATATGACAGTATAACAATCATACTAAATATGAAAGTTATATAAACATAACTCCAAAACCAAACATGTGTCATGTCTAAAAATGCCTGTAATAATGTATTTATGTGAGTTTGTAAGGTTTGTAAAAACAAAAAGTAGTTTTTTACTCAATATGAAAGTAATGATCTTAGAATCCTGGGATAATGCGAAAAAAGCAATAAAAATGTATTTAAACATAATTCCTAAACAACCCATGCAAAATGGGTAATAATGCCTGGACACATGTATCTTTGTTAGTTTTACTAGAAAAATGATCTTTTGTAAAGTTTGCAAAGACACAAGCTAGTTTTTTTTAATTCAATATGACTGTATAACAGTCATACTAAATATAAAAGTTATATAAACATAACTCCAAAACCAAACATGTGTCATGTCTAAAAATGCCTGTATTAATGTATTAATGTGAGTTTGTAAGGTTTGCAAAAACAAAAACTAGTTTTTTCCTCAATATGAAAGTAAGGATTTTAGAATCCTGAGATAATGCGAAAAAAGCAATAAAAATGTATTTAAACATAATTCCTAAACAACCCATGCAAAATGGGTAATAATGCCTGGAGACATGTATCTTCGTTAATTTTACTAGAAAAATTATATTTTGTAAAGTTTGCAAAGACACAAGCTAGTTTTTTTTAATTCAATATGACAGTATAACAGTCATATTAAATATAAAAGTTATATAAACATAACTCCAAAACCAAACATGTGTCATGTCTAAAAATGCCTGTAATAATGTATTCATGTGAGTTTGTAAGGTTTGCAAAACAAAAAGTAGTTTTTTCCTCAATATGAAAGTAAGGATTTTAGAATCCTGAGATAATGCAAAAAAAGCAATAAAAATGTATTTAAACATAATTCCTAAACAACCCATGCAAAATGGCTAATAATGCCTGGAGACATGTATCTTTGTTAGTTTTACTAGAAAAATTATCTTTTGTAAAGTTTGCAAAGACACAAGCTAGTTTTTTCTTATTCAATATGACAGTATAACAGTCATATTAAATATAAAAGTTATATAAACATAACTCCAAAACAAAACATGTGTCATGTCTAAAAATGCCTGTACTAATGTATTTATGTGAGTTTGTAAGGCTTGCAAAAACAAAAAGTAGTTTTTTACTCAATATGAAAGTAATGATCTTAGAATCCTGAGATAATGCGAAAAAAGCAATAAAAATGTATTTAAACATAATTCTTAAACAACCCATGCAAAATGGGTAATAATGCCTGGACACATGTATCTTTGTTAGTTTTACTAGAAAAATGATGTTTTGTAAAGCTTGCAAAGACACAAGGTAGTTTTTTTAAATTAAATATGACAGTATAACAGTCCTACTAAATATAAAAGTTATATAAACATAACTCCAAAACAAAACATGTGTCATGTCTAAAAATGCCTGTAATAATGTATTTATGTGAGTTTGTAAGGTTTGTAAAAACAAAAAGTAGTTTTTTACTCAATATGGAAGTAATGATCTTAGAATCCTGGGATAATGCGAAAAAAGCAATAAAAATGTCTTTAAACATAATTCCTAAACAACCCATGCAAAATGGGTAATAATGCCTGGAGACATGTATATTTGTTAGTTTTACTAGAAAAATGATCTTTTGTAATGTTTGCAAAGACACAAGCTAGTTTTTTTTTATTCAATATGACAGTATAACAATCATACTAAATATGAAAGTTATATAAACATAACTCCAAAACCAAACATGTGTCATGTCTAAAAATGCCTGTAATAATGTATTTATGTGAGTTTGTAAGGTTTGTAAAAACAAAAAGTAGTTTTTTACTCAATATGAAAGTAATGATCTTAGAATCCTGGGATAATGCGAAAAAAGCAATAAAAATGTATTTAAACATAATTCCTAAACAACCCATGCAAAATGGGTAATAATGCCTGGACACATGTATCTTTGTTAGTTTTACTAGAAAAATGATCTTTTGTAAAGTTTGCAAAGACACAAGCTAGTTTTTTTTTATTCAATATGACTGTATAACAGTCATACTAAATATAAAAGTTATATAAACATAACTCCAAAACCAAACATGTGTCATGTCTAAAAATGCCTGTATTAATGTATTAATGTGAGTTTGTAAGGTTTGCAAAAACAAAAACTAGTTTTTTCCTCAATATGAAAGTAAGGATTTTAGAATCCTGAGATAATGCGAAAAAAGCAATAAAAATGTATTTAAACATAATTCCTAAACAACCCATGCAAAATGGGTAATAATGCCTGGAGACATGTATCTTCGTTAATTTTACTAGAAAAATGATATTTTGTAAAGTTTGCAAAGACACAAGCTAGTTTTTTTTAATTCAATATGACAGTATAACAGTCATATTAAATATAAAAGTTATATAAACATAACTCCAAAACCAAACATGTGTCATGTCTAAAAATGCCTGTAATAATGTATTCATGTGAGTTTGTAAGGTTTGCAAAACAAAAAGTAGTTTTTTCCTCAATATGAAAGTAAGGATTTTAGAATCCTGAGATAATGCGAAAAAAGCAATAAAAATGTATTTAAACATAATTCCTAAACAACCCATGCAAAATGGCTAATAATGCCTGGAGACATGTATCTTTGTTAGTTTTACTAGAAAAATTATCTTTTGTAAAGTTTGCAAAGACACAAGCTAGTTTTTTCTTATTCAATATGACAGTATAACAGTCATATTAAATATAAAAGTTATATAAACATAACTCCAAAACAAAACATGTGTCATGTCTAAAAATGCCTGTACTAATGTATTTATGTGAGTTTGTAAGGTTTGCAAAAACAAAAAGTAGTTTTTTACTCAATATGAAAGTAATGATCTTAGAATCCTGAGATAATGCGAAAAAAGCAATAAAAATGTATTTAAACATAATTCCTAAACAACCCATGCAAAATGGGTAATAATGCCTGGACACATGTATCTTTGTTAGTTTTACTAGAAAAATGATGTTTTGTAAAGCTTGCAAAGACACAAGCTAGTTTTTTTAAATTAAATATGACAGTATAACAGTCCTACTAAATATGAAAGTTATCAAAACATAACTCCAAAACCAAACATGTGTTATGTCTAAAAATGCCTGTAATAATGTATTTATGTGAGTTTGTAAGGTTTGCAAAACAAAAAGTAGTTTTTTCCTCAATTTGAAAGTAAGGATTTTAGAATCCTGAGATAATGCGAAAAAAGCAATAAAAATGTATTTAAACATAATTCCTAAACAACCCATGCAAAATGGGTAATAATGCCTGAAGACATGTATCTTTGATAGTTTTACTAGAAAAATTATCTTTTGTAAAGTTTGCAAAGACACAAGCTAGTTTTTTCTTATTCAATATGACAGTATAACAGTCATACTAAATATGAAAGTTATATAAACATAACTCCAAAACCAAACATGTGTCATGTCTAAAAATGCCTGTATTAATGTATTAATGTGAGTTTGTAAGGTTTGCAAAAACAAAAAGTAGTTTTTTACTCAATATGAAAGTAATGATCTTAGAATCCTGAGATAATGCGAAAAAAGCAATAAAAGTGTATTTAAACATAACTCCTAAACAACCCAGGCAAAATGGGTAATAATGCCTGGAGACATGTATCTTTGTTAGTTTTACTAGGAAATGTATATTTTGTAAAGTTTGCAAAGACACAAGCTAGTTGTTTTTATTCAATAAGACAGTATAACAGTCATACTAAATATGAAAGTTATATAAACATAACTCCAGAACCAAACGTGTGTCATGTCTAAAATTGCCTATAATAATGAATTTATGTGAGTTTGTAAGGTTTGCAAAAACAAAAAGTAGTTTTTTCCTCAATATGAAAGTAAGGATTTTAGAATCCTAAATAATGCGAAAAAAGCAATAAAAATGTATTTAAAGATAATTCCTAAACAACCCATGCAAAATGGCTAATAATGCCTGGAGACATGTATCTTTGTTAGTTTTATTAGAAAAATGATATTTTGTAAAGTTTGCAAAGACACAAGCTAGTTTTTTTAATTCAATATGACAGTATAACAGTCATATTAAATATAAAAGTTATATAAACATAACTCCAAAACCAAACATGTGTCATGTCTAAAAATGCCTGTAATAATGTATTTATGTGAGTTTGTAAGGTTTGCAAAAACAAAAAGTAGTTTTTTACTCAATATGAAAGTATTGAGCTAAGAATCCTGAGATAATGCGGAAAAAAGCAATAAAAATGTATTTAAACATAATTCCTAAACAACCCATGCAAAATGGGTAATAATGCCTGGAGACATGTATCTTTGTTAGTTTTACTAGAAAAATGATCTTTTGTAAAGTTTGCAAAGACACAAGCTAGTTTTTTTTTATTCAATATGACAGTATAACAGTCATACTAAATATAAAAGTTATATAAACATAACTCCAGATCCAAACGTGTGTCATGTCTAAAATTGCTTATAATAATGTATTCATGTGGGTTTGTAAGGTTGGCAAAAACAAAAAGTAGTGTTTTACTCAATATGAAAGTAATGATCTTAGAATCCTGAGATAATGCGAAAAAAGCAATACAAATGTATTCAAACACAACTTTTAAACCAAACATGTGAATTGTCTAAAAATGCCTGTAATATTGAATGTATGTAAGTTTTACTAGAATCAATTGTTTTTGTAAGGTTTGCAAATACAAAAATTAGGTTTTACACATAATGACATTATAACTGTAACACTCAATATGAAAGTTATTTAATTATAACTCCTAAATACACATGAAACATGTCTAATAGCGTGAAAAAAATTATCTTTGTGAGTGTTGCTAGAAACATTTTCTTTTGTAAGGTTTGCAAAGACACAAGTTAGATTTTTTTAACTCAATATGACAGTATAACGCCACACTCAATATGACAGTTATTTAAACATAACTCCTAAACCACACCTGAAAAATGGCTAATAATGCCTGAAATAATAATAATAATAATAATGGATTAGATTTTATATAGCGCTTTTCTAGACACTCAAAGCGCTTCACAGAGAAGTGAGAACCCATCATTCATTTTTACAACTCATTCATTCATCATTCATTCTCCGGTGTGAGCGGCACCGGGGGCAAGGGTGAAGTGTCCTGCCCAAGGACACAACGGCAGCGATTTTTGGATGGTAAGAGGCGGGGAGCGAACCTGCAACCCTCAGGTTTCTGGCAAGGCCGCTCTACCCACTACGCCATGCCGCCCCTAAATGCATCTTTGGGAGTTTTACTGGAAACATATGCTTTTTTTAAGGCTTGCAAACACAAAAATTATTTGTATTGTATTATATATTACAACATAATTCCTAAACCAAACATGCAAAATGTTTGAAAATGCCTGTAATATTGAATCCATGTGAGTTTTATTGGAATCAGTTGTATGGTTTGCTAATACAAAAATTGGGTTTTATGACAAACACAAGTTAGTTTTTTTACTCAATATAACAGTTTAGCTGTCATACTATATATGAAAGTTATATAAACATAACTCCAAAACCAAACCATTATGTCCAAAACTGCCTGTAATATTGTATATATGTGAGTTTTACTAGCATCAGGGTTGCAAATACAAAAATTGGGTTTTATGACAGTATACTGTCACACTCAATATGACAGTTATTTAAACATAACTCAAACAACACATGCAAAATAGCTAATAATGCCTGGAGCATGTATCTTAGTTAGTTTTACTAGAAAAATGGTATTTTGTAAGGTTTGCAAAGACACAAGTTAGTTGTTGTTTTTATTCAATATGACAGTATAACTGTCATACTAAATATGAAAGTTATATAAACATAACTCTAAAACCAAACATGCATTGTGTCTAAAAATGCCTGTAATATTGTATCTGTGTGAGTTTAACTAGATTTAGTTGTTTTTGTAAGGTTTGCAAATACAAAATAAGGGTTTTACTCACTATGACAGTTTACTGTCAAACTCAATCTGACAGTTATTTATTTAAACATAACTCCTAAACCACACATGCAAAAGGGCTAATAATGCCTGGAGGTATGTATCTTTGTGAGTTTTACTAGAAACATTATATTGTGTAAGGTTTAGTTAGTTTTTGTACTCAATCTGACAGTATAACTGTCATTCTAAATCCATCCATTTTCTTCCGCTTATCCGAGGTCGGGTTGCGGGGGCAGCAGCCTGAGCAGAAAATCCCAGACTTCCCTCTCCCCAGCCACTTCGTCCAGCTCTTCTCGGGGTATTCCGAGGCGTTCCCAGGCCAGCCGGGGACATAGTCTTTCCAATGTGTCCTAGGTCTTCCCCGTGGCCTCCTGCCACACCTCCCTAGAGGCGTTCGGGTGGCATCCTGAGCAGATGCCCGAACCACCTCATGGCTCCTCTCAATGTGGAGGAGCAGCGGCTTTACTTTGAGTTCCTCCCGGATGACAGAGCTTCTCACCCTGTCTCTAAGGTAGAGACCCACCACCCGGCAGAGGAAACGCATTTCGGCCGCTTGTCCTTTCGGTCATAACCCAAAGCTGGGAACGTAGATCGACGGTAAATTGAGAGCTTTTCCTTCTGGCTCAGCTCCTTCTTCACCTCAACGGATCGATATAGCGTCCTCAATACTGAAGATGCCGCACCAAACCGCCTGTGGATCTCTCGATCCACTCTATCCTCACTCGTGAACAAGACTCCTAGGTACTTGAACTCCTCCACTTGGGGCAAGATCTCCTCCCCAACCTGGAGATGGCACTCGACCCTTTCCTGCGCGAGAACCATGGACTTAGACTTGGAGGTGCTGATTCTCATCCCAGTCGCTTCACACTCAAGGACCCTGCCGAGAGTATAGACCTGGTCTACCGTTCCACGACCAGGACGAAAACCACACTGTTCGTCCTGGATCCGAGTTTCCTCCTCTCCAGTACACATGAATAGACCTTACCGGGAAGGCTGAGGAGTGTGTTTCACGATAGTTGGAACACACCCTCCGGTTCCCCTTCTTAAAGAGAGGAACCACCACCCCGGTGTGCCAATCCAGAGGTACCACCCCCAATGTTCACGCGATGTTGCAGAGTCTTGTCAACCAAGACAGCCCCACAGTATCCAGAGCCTTAAGGAACTCATCCACCACCGGGGCCTTGCCACAGAGGAGCTTTTTAACTACCTAGGCAACCTAAGCCCCAGAAATAGGAGAGTCCACCACAGATTCCCCAGGCACTGCTTGGCCTGTCGGTATGCCCGCTGCCTCAGGAGTCCCATGAGCCAAAAGGACCCGATAGGTTCTTTCTTCAGCTTGACGGCATCCCTCCCTGCTGGTGGCCGCCAGCGAGTTCTAGGATTACCGCCACGACAGGCACCAAACACCTTGCGGCCACAGCTCCAATCAGCAGGCTCGACAAGAGAGGCACGGAACATGGTCCACTCAGACTCAATGTCCAGCACCTCCCTCGTGACATGTTTAAAGTTCTTCCTTATGTTTGAACATTGTGTTTGTTATGGACAATCCGTGACGAGCACAAAAGTCCAATAACAAAGCACCACTTGGGTTCAGATCCGGGTGGCCATTTTTCCCAATCACGACTCTCCAGGTTTCACTGTCCTTGCCAACATGAGCATTGAAGTCCCCCAACAGAACAAGGGAATCACCCGAGGGAGCACTCTCCAGTACTCCCTCAAGGGAATACAAAAAGAGTGGGTACTCTGAGCTGCTGTTTGGTGCGTAAACACAAACAACAGTCAGGACCCGTCACCCAACCCGAAGGCGGAGGGAAGCTACCATCTCGTCTACTGGGTTAAAGTCCAACGTGCAGGCTTTGAGCAACAACAATTGCCACCCCAGCCTCTCATTGCTTGCAACGCCAGAGTGGAAGAGAGTCCAGCCCCTCTTGAGAGAACAGGTTCCAGAGCCCTTGCTGTGCGTCGAAGTGAAACCAACTATATCTAGCCGGAACTTCTTCACCTCGCGCACCAGCTCAGGCTCTTTCCCTCCCAGCGAGGTGACGTTCCACGTCCCAAGAGCGAGCTTATGTAGCCGATAATCGGACTGCCAAGTGCCCTGCCTTCGGCTGCCGCCCAGTTCACACTGCATCCGACCTCTATGACCTCAATGGGCCCATGAGTGGTGAGCCCATTGGAGGGTTGACCCACGTTGCCTCTTCGAAATGAGCCCGGCAGGGCCCCATGGAGACAGGCCCGGCCACCAGTCGCTCGCCATCGTGCCCCACCTCTGCGCCTGGCTCCACAGGGGAGCCACGGTGACCTGCGCCTGGGCGAGAAAAAATCTAGGTCCTCGATTTGTACTTTTCATAAAGGTCTTTGTGCTGGTCTTTGTCTGATCCCTCACCTAGGACCTTTTCTCAGGGGATCCCGAGGCGTTCCCAGGCCAGCCGGGAGACATAGTGTTCCCAATGTGTCCTGCCCGAACCACCTCATGGCTCCTCTCAATGTGGAGGAGCAGCGGCTTTACTTTGAGTACCTCCCGGATGACAGAGCTTCTCACCCTGTCTCTAAGGGAGAGACCCACCACCCGGCAGAGGAAACGCATTTCGGCCGCTTGTCCTTTCGGTCATAACCCAAA
Source organism: Entelurus aequoreus (assembly GCF_033978785.1). NCBI lineage: Eukaryota > Metazoa > Chordata > Actinopteri > Syngnathiformes > Syngnathidae > Entelurus > Entelurus aequoreus. Next base: position 24,986,217 of record NC_084741.1, on the reverse strand, counting down.
GCTGGGAATGTAGATCAACGGTAAATTGAGAGCTTTTCCTTCTGGCTCAGCTCCTTCTTCACCACAACGGATCGATATAGCGTCCTCAATACTGAAGACGCCGCACCAATCCGCCTGTGGATCTCTCAATCCACTCTATCCTCACTCGTGAACAAGACTCCCAGGTACTTGAACTCCTCCACTTGGGGCAAGATCTCCTCCCCAACCTGGAGATGGCACTCGACCCTTTCCTGCGCGAGAACCATGGACTTGGACTTGGAGGTGCTGATTCTCATCCCAGTCGCTTCACACTCAAGGACCCTGCCGAGAGTATAGACCTGGTCTACCGTTCCACGACCAGGACGAAAACCACACTGTTCGTCCTGGATCCGAGTTTCCTCCTCTCCAGTACACATGAATAGACCTTACCGGGAAGGCTGAGGAGTGTGTTTCACGATAGTTGGAACACACCCTCCGGTTCCCCTTCTTAAAGAGAGGAACCACCACCCCGGTCTGCCAATCCAGAGGTACCGCCCCCAATGTTCACGCGATGTTGCAGAGTCTTGTCAACCAAGACAGCCCCACAGTATCCAGAGCCTTAAGGAACTCATCCACCACCAGGGCCTTGCCACAGAGGAGCTTTTTAACTACCTAGGCAACCTAAGCCCCAGAAATAGGAGAGTCCACCACAGATTCCCCAGGCACTGCTTGGCCTGTCGGTATGCCCGCTGCCTCTGAAGTCCCATGAGCCAAAAGGACCCGATAGGCTCTTTCTTCAGCTTGACGGCATCCCTCACTGCTGGTGGCCACCAGCGAGTTCTAGGATTACCGCCACGACAGGCACCAAACACCTTGCGGCCACAGCTCCAATCAGCAGGCTCGACAAGAGAGGCACGGAACATGGTCCATTCAGACTCAATGTCCAGCACCTCCCTCGTGACATGTTCAAAGTTCTTCCTTATGTTTGAACATTGTGTTTGTTATGGACAATCCGTGACGAGCACAAAAGTCCAATAACAAAGCACCACTTGGGTTCAGATCCGGGTGGCCATTTTTCCCAATCACGACTCTCCAGGTTTCACTGTCCTTGCCAACATGAGCATTGAAGTCCCCCAACAGAACAAGGGAATCACCCGAGGGAGCACTCTCCAGTACTCCCTCAAGGGAATCCAAAAAGAGTGGGTACTCTGAGCTGCTGTTTGGTGCGTAAACACAAACAACAGTGAGGACCCGTCACCCAACCCGAAGGCGGAGGGAAGCTACCATCTCGTCTACTGGGTTAAAGTCCAACGCGCAGGCTTTGAGCAACAACAATTGCCACCCCAGCCTCTCATTGCTTGCAAGGCCAGAGTGGAAGAGAGTCCAGCCCCTCTTGAGAGAACAGGTTCCAGAGCCCTTGCTGTGCGTCGAAGTGAGTCCAATTATATCTAGCCGGAACTTCTTCACCTCGCGCACCAGCTCAGGCTCTTTCCCTCCAGCGAGGTGACGTTCCACGTCCCAAGAGCGAGCTTATGTAGCCGATAATCGGACCGCTAAGTGCCCTGCCTTCGGCTGCCGCCCAGTTCACACTGCATCCGACCTCTATGACCTCAATGGGCCCATGAGTGGTGAGCCCATTGGAGGGTTGACCCACGTTGCCTCTTCGAGCTGAGCCCGGCAGGGCCCCATGGAGACAGGCCCGGCCACCAGTCGCTCGCCATCGTGCCCCACCTCTGCGCCTGGCTCCACAGGGGAGCCACGGTGACCTGCGCCTGGGCGAGAAAAAATCTAGGTCCTCGATTTGTACTTTTCATAAAGGTCTTTGAGCTGCTCTTTGTCTGATCCCTCACCTAGGACCTTTTCTCAGGGGATCCCGAGGCGTTCCCAGGCCAGCCGGGAGACATAGTGTTCCCAATGTGTCCTGGGTCTTCCCCGTGGCCTCCAGGATGACAGAGCTTCACCTTCACCAGGGGTGTCAAATTCAAATACAGAGTGGGCCAAAGTTTAAAACTGAACAAAGCCGCGGGCCAAGGTTGAACAAATTAACCTTTTAATAGGGACCCAAACAAGTTTTGCATTGAATATTGAACAAGCAAGGCTTATATAACTTTATAGTGACATGCAAAATGGAGTTTCAAATAATAATAATAATAATTAAAAAATATCAATTGCATATCAAATACAATTTAAATAAAAATTGAATGCCTCTTTTCTATTTGCAGCCTTCTGAGGTAAATATCAACATTAACTTTTTCCACAGGCTAATAAATTTGAAAATAAAATAACAATGAATAAAACAACCATTCAGGACTTTAAACTGCTCAGTTTGCAACACACTGATCTAATTTGATGTGCCCAAGCCAGATACCTGGCATCTTTTTTTAGATGCTAGTTCTTTAATGTTGGGGCTCAGGCTTTGAGCTGAGGCAACTTTCATTATCGAACGAAGGTGTTCAACAGTCATATCTCGTACACCCGATTCTAACATCATTCACACCCAGTCACAAGATATGTGCAGCTTCAGTACGCATACACAAATGAATGCAACGCATACTTCATCAACAGCGATACAGGTTACACTGAGGGTGCCAGTATAAAAAACTTTAACACTCTTAGAAATATACGCCACACTGTGAACCCACACCAAACAAAAATAAAAAACACTTTTCGGGAGAACATCCGCACCGTAACATAACATAAACACAAAAGAACAAATACCCAGAATCTTTTGCAGCACTAACTCTTTCGGGACACTACAAAATACACCCCCGCTACCACCAAACCTCCCCCCCCCCCCCCACACACACACACACCTTGTAGCGTCCCGGAAGATTTAGTGCTACAAAGGGTTCCGGGTATTTGTTCTGTTGTGTTTATGTTGTGTTACGGTGCGGATGTTCTCCCGAAATGTGTTTGTCATTCTTGTTTGGTGTGGATTCACAGTGTGGCGTATATTTCAAAAAGTGTTAAAGTTTTTTATTTGGCTACCGTCAGTGTAACCTGTATCGCTGTTGATGAAGTATGCGTTGCATTCAAATGTGTGTGGGTGCAGAAGCTGCACTGACATGAAACTGGGCCGGCTTGTTTGACTAGCTGAAAAAAAAAAAAAAAAATTCGGGAGGAGTGCTGGAGTCACTCCCGGGAGGGTTGGCAAGTATTAGAAGTAGCGGTGTTACCGCGGCACTGCCGCAATGTATAATCGACGGTCCAGCTTGTTAATTTGATATTGCCACAAGGGCCAAGTCAAATTACACGTTGGGCCAAATTTGGCCCACGGGCCAGAGTTTGACACCCATGACCTTCACTGTAAAAAATTACTGTAAAAATAAAAAATAAAATTACAGTTATATACTCCATCCATCCATCCATTTTCTACCGCTTATTCCCTTCGGGGTCGCGGGGGCGCTGGAGCCTATCTCAGCTACAATCAGGCGGAAGGCGGGGTACACCCTGGACAAGTCGCCACCTCATCGCAGGGCCAACACAGATAGACAGACAACATTCACACTCACATTCACACACTAGGGCCAATTTAGTGTTGCCAATCAACCTATCATGTTCTTCTTAAATGCAGTTAAGTACTGTAAATTTTGTTGCATTTTTCAAAAATATCGACCAGCAGTAAGTTACTGTAAAACCTACAGTGTAATTCAGTATTTTTCAGACTTGTTTCTTGGGTCCGCCCACAATTCGTCCAACCGAGCTTCATTTCACCTGGCCGACCCTGCTAAATCCATCCTACTGCATCGTGTGTTTTTGATAACAAGGTAAGAGTCACTTGTACCTTGATGTGTCATTTTCTGTTTGAATTACTTTATATATATATTTATAAAGTCCGAAATGACATAGCGTCACAGTCAGCATCACAGACACTATCGTTGACCACGCGCATGTACCGCCGCATGCTAGCTAGCTAAGTTTTCTTCTTTTTTGTCATAGTCATCATAAAAGATGATAACTTGCAACATATGTGCTACGACTTGCAGCAATGTATTTGCGTATGTTAGACACATGCGAAGTCATAGTTGTATGCCTAATGCATCGTTTAAGTGTGCTTTCCCTAAATGCACAAGAGTTTTTTCCAACTTCTCAGCCTTCAAAACTCACAGCCGTCGTCATAAATATGGCAAGAGTAGGACTGATATGTATAGCGCAGAAGGTTTACCTTGTAATATTGTCTCATGTAGCGCGAAGTGCGATGATATACGGGCCTTTCTCCTGCATTTGAAAAGTCATATTACCGAAGGTAAGACAGTTACGTGCCCCTTCAGTCAATGTGAAAAAAGATTTACAGTTAAGTCTACTTTCACATCGCACGTGTCAAGGAAGCACTACGGCTACACTGAACGAAGTTTGACTTGATCAACAGCAAATCCAAGCAGCTCTTGTGTTATTAACACTGATGATGACTATTGTGATATGCAACTTGAGGATTCAGGATATTCCTGTTATGAAGACATGGAGGTCTACTTGCATTAAAAAAATGTTCACAGCACTGAAAAAAGGTTGAGAACCACTGCCTTAGGACAGTGGTTCTCAACCTTTTTTCAGTGATGTACCCCTGTGAACATTTTTTTAATTCAAGTACCCCCTAATCAGAGCAAAGCATTTTTGGTTGAAAAAAAGAGATAAAGAAGTAAAATACAGCACTATGTCATCAGTTTCTGATTTATTAAATTGTATAACAGTGCAAAATATTGCTCATTTGTTGTGGTCTTTCTTGAACTATTTGGAAAAAAAGATATAAAAATAACTAAAAACTTGTTGAAAAATAACAAAGTGATTCAATTATAAATAAAGATTTTTACACATAGAAGTAATCAACTTAAAGTGCCCTCTTTGGGGATTGTAATAGAGATCCATCTGGATTCATGAACTTCATTCTCAACATTTCTTCACAAAAAAAGAAATCTTTAACATCAATATTTATGGAACATGTCCACTACGCTTTAACCAAGCCTCCATTGTTTTCTACATGGATAGTTGATTGACAGTTGGTGCCGTGTGGCACCGCCAGGTAGGGTCAAACCATCATGGCATGGGGGAAACTCTGGCTTTATGGTAATGAATGGAATAGCCTACTTGATTAGTTGTTCAGTTTATGAACTGACATTCATATTTTGTCGAAGTATTATTCAATAAATATATTTATAAAGGATTTTTGAATTGTTGCTATTTTTAGAATATTAAAAAAAAATCTCACGTACCCCTTGGCATACCTTCAAGTACCCCCAGGAGTACGCGTACCCCCATTTGAGAACCACTGCCTTAGGAGACTAGATGTAAACAGAGGAAAGAGAGAGCGAGTGAGGTGGCCATTCCAAATACTTTTAAAATGCTACCCATATTGGATACTGTTTAGGAACATAAACTGCATTTCTTGACTGTACCAGTTGCTGGTGACAAAGTCACAATAAAACGTTGGATGATCAGCATGGAAGGTGATGTCATCTGCAAAGGCGTCCAACCTAGCTTAATCTCAGGGCTTGCTCCCCTTCTTGCCACCTACTATGTGTTCAACTTGGAATACCAAGAGGAAGGTCCTCGGACATTGGAATTTGTTCAAAGGTAAATCCTCTTGATACTGTTAAAATACTGTTAGGATATTTATTTTATATTTCTCACCTCTGTTCAGGAATTTGACTTGTCATTTCCCCAATTTGGTGCCTTAAATCAATGACTCTTCTGTTCCTTTGTGGACCTTCTTATTAGGGACCGACGCACCAGTTTGACTCTAGGATACAGAGAAGGTAGGTAATGTGCAGGTAAAGATATGTTGACTGGGTCAAAGAAGGAAGCACCTGTTTGACCCCAGGATGCAGGAAAAGTAGGTAATTTGCAGGTAAAGATATGTTGACTGGATGATGGCAGGAAGCACCAGCTTGACCCGAGAATGCAGAACAAGTAGGTAATGTGCGGGTGAAGATATGTTGAATGGGTAAAATGGGTGAAAGAAGGAAGCGCAGGTGTGGTCGAGGCCATGCAGACAAGGTAGGTATGTGCAGGTGAAGATATGCTGTATGGTGAAAGAAAGAAGCACCAGTGTGACCCAAGGATGCAGGGAAGGTAGGTAATGTGCAGGTAAAGATATGTTGAATGGGTGAAGGCAGGAAACACCAGCTAGACGCCAGGATACAGAGAAGGTAGGTATTGTGCAGGTAAAGATATGTTGAATGAGTAAAGGCAGGAAACACCAGCTTGACTCCAGGATATAGAGAAGGTAGGTAATGTGCAGGTAAAGATATGTTGAATGGGTAAAGGTAGAAAGCACCAGCGTGACCACACTATGCAGAGAAGGTAGGTAATGTGCAGGTAAAGATATGTTGAATGGGTAAAGGCAAGAAGCACCAGTGTGACCCCAGGATGCAGAGAAGATAGGTAATGAGCAGGTAACAATATGTTAAATGGGTGAAAGCAGGAAACATCAGCGTAAATACACGGTCCCGTAGATGGAGAGAAAACATAAATAGAGAGAGGGATTGGGGAGGCTTTAGCATTGTCTTCCTCTCTGAATTTGTCTTAATGGGTTTTAGAGCATTCACTCATCTACAGCTGTGGTTATGGTATAGGCTCACATATATCCTAAAATTGATATTAATATTTGTGCAGTGCATATTCCTAAATAACAATGTGAGGGGGGTTCTGTATCGACTGCAAGTAATCTTCAATCACAACAGAATATCTAATATGCTTTCTCTCTTTTTTAGGCGATTCATTGGCGTTAACCCTGAGAGGGGAACAAAGGCTAGCCAGGGAAAGGTGGTGTCCAAGAAGACCAGGAAGCTGGTCCAGAAAAAGGCAGCAACTGTAAATCCTCACGTAGCCACCCTTATAAAACATCTCACAGACTTTGAGTGGGGCTTTATGTAGCCGACAACTAAACACTGGACTCGTGTTCAGTGTTTTGTCTCCAGTTAGAAATTAAGTGGACATGTTATAAATGTTAAAATGCTTTACTGAAAATAAAAAGAATGCACTAAATGTACTTTGAATGTATTTGATGCACTTTAAAATAATTGGTTAATAAAAACATAATCTTGCAAGGCCATTTCTCCAGTCATTTTTATGCCAGCAGATTGCAGGGATTTTGATTTTAAAAAATTAAAAGTTCAACTCATTAACTTCTAGTGGCATTATACTGTAAAGCTCAGTCTATAGTGCTTACAATTATTTTACTGTAATTAACTGTTAATGGATATTACAGTAGATACACTAAAATAACAGTGTAATGCCGCTAAACAGATGACAGTATTATGCTGTGAAGCGTATATTTGACCGGTAAATTGAGAGCTTTTCCTTCTGGCGCAGCTCCTTCTTACCACAACGAATCGATATAGCGTCCTCATTACTGAAGACGCCGCACCGATCAGCCTGTGCATCTCATGATCCACTCTTCCCTCACTCATGAACAAGACTCCAGGTACTTGAACTCATCCACTTGGGGCAAGATCTCCTGCCCAACCTCGAGATGGCACTCCACCCTTTCCCGGGCGAGAACCTCGGACTTGGAGGTGCTGATTCTCATCCCAGTCGCTTCACACTCGGCTGCGAACCAATCCAATGAGAGCTGAAGATCCTGGCCAGTTAAAGCCAAAAGGACCACATCATCTGCAAAAAGGAGAGACCTAATCCTGCAGCCTCCAAACCGGATCCCCTCAACGCCATGACTGCGCCTAGAAATTCTGTCCATAAAATTTATGAACACATTTGGTGACAAAGGGCAGCCAACACGAGGGTTGGACTCCGGTCCAACCCTCCCTGGAAAGGGGTCCGACTTACTGCTGGCAATGCGGACCAAGCTCTGACACTGATCATACAGGGAGCGACCCGCCACAATCAGACATGCCGATACCCCATACTCTCTGAGCACTCCCCACAGGACTTCCCGGGGTGGCCACGGTCGAATGTCTTCTCCAAGTCCAAAAAGCACATGTAGACCGGTTGGACAAACTCCCATGCACACTCAAGGACCCTGCCGAGAGTATAGAGCTGGTCTACCGTTCCACGACCAGGACGAAAACCACACTGTTCGTCCTGGATCCGAGGTTCCTCCTCTCCAGTACACATGAATAGACCTTACCGGGAAGGCTGAGGAGTGTGATCTACGATAGTTGGAACACACCCTCCGGTTCCCCTTCTTAAAGGGGAAGACAGGGACGACACAACTGTGGTAGGTCTCATCCACAATAACGATGAGACCAGCTACAGAGACGAGGTGAGCCAACTGGCCACATGGTGCGGTGACAACAGTCTCTCTCTCAATGTAGAGAAAACAAGGGAGATTGTTGTGGACTTCAGGAGAGCGCACACCCAGCACCCTCCTCTGACCATCAACGGTGCGGTGGTGGAGAGAGTGAGCAGCACCAAATTCCTGGGTGTGCACATCACAGATGACCTCTCCTGGAAAACCAACACTGCATCACTGGCCAAGAGGGCTCAACAGCGCCTCTACTTCCTCCGCAAACTGCGAAGAGCAAAAGCCTCAGCCTCCATCATGCACTCCTTCTACCGGGGCGTCATCGAGAGCATCCTGACCAGCTGCATAACTGTGTGGTACGGAGGCTGCACGGCGTCCTGCCGCAGGACGCTGCAGCGCACAGTTAGGGCAGCTGAGAAGATCGTCGGTGTCCCCCTCCCCTCCCTCCAGGACATTTACAACACACGCCTGTCACGCAAAGCACTCCGCGTGGCAGGCGACATCACACACCCCTCACACGGCTTCTTCAGACTGCTGCCATCTGGCAGACGACTGAGAAGCCTCCGAGCTCGAAGCTGTAGGCTGAGAGACAGCTTCATCCATCAGGCTGTCAGGAAGCTGAACTCTCTCCCGGCCCCCCGCCCCCCTTCTCACTCTGCCCTGCAATCTGATCTGAACTGAACTGTGAACTGAGACACTACACCCCACCCCCCCCCCCCCCCACTCACCCACACACACACACACACACACACACACACACACACACACACACACACACACACACACACACACACACACACACACACACACACACACACACACCATCTATCACTTAGCCACTTTACTCCGGACTCAAAATGCTGCTAACTGTTTTAACTGTTTACACTGTTTACATTGCACTTTGCACTCCCATCTGAATACTTAGATAGATATTATAGATATTCTGGTAATATCTTCTTCCCCTGTATATTTTTCCCCCCCCCTCATGCGACTGTTTAAATTGTTGTCTTTTTTCTTTTTCTTTTTTATTTTTCTTTTACACTTTATATTTATAGACACCGTGGATGTGAGAGGAACGCAATTTCGTCCACCTGTATGTCCTGTACAAACAGTTGTTTGACAATAAAGCTGACTTTGACTTTGACTTTGACTAAAGAGAGGAACCACCACCCCGGTCTGCCAATCCAGAGGTACCGCCCCTGATGTCCACGCGATGTTGCAGAGTCTTGTCAACTAAAACAGCCCCACAGCATCCAGAGCCTTAAGGAACTCCGGACGGAGCTCATCCACCCCCGGGGCCTTGCCACCGAGGAGCTTTTTAACTACCTTGGCAACCTCAGCCCCAGAAATAGGAGAGCCCAACACAGATTCCCCGGGTACTGCTTGGCCTGTCGGTATGCCCGCTGCCTCTGGAGTCCCATGAGCCAAAAGGACCAGATAAGCTCTTTCTTCAGCTTGACGGCATCCCGCACTGCTGGTGGCCACCAGCGGGTTCTAGGATTACCGCCACGACAGGCACCAAACACCTTGCGGCCACAGCTCCAATCAGCTGGCTTGAAAAGAGAGGCACGGAACATGATCCATTCAGACTCAATGTCCACCACCTCCTTTGTGACATGTTCAAAGTTCCTCCGGATGTGGAAAAAGAAACTCTCTCTGACAGGAGACTCTGCTAGGCATTCCCAAATGACTCTCACAATGCGTTTGGGCCTGCCAGGTCTGTCCGGGATCCTACCCCACCATCGGAGCCAGCTCACCAGGTGGTGATCGGTAGAAAGCTCGCCCCTCTCTTCACCCGAGTGTCCAAAACATGAGGCCGCAAATCTCATGACACAACTACAAAGTCAATCATGGAACTGCGGCCGAGGGTGTCCTGCTGCCAAGTGCACATATGGACACCCTTATGTTTGAACATTGTGTTTGTTATGGACAATCCGTGACGAGCACAAAAGTCCAATAACAAATAACCACTTGGGTTCAGATCCGGGTGGCCATTTTTCCCAATCACGACTCTCCAGGTTTCAAAGTCGTTGCCAACATGAGCATTGAAGACCCCCAGCAGATCAAGGGAATCACCCGAGGGAGCACTCTCAAGGGAATCCAAAAAGAGTGGGTACTCTGAGCTGCTGTTTGGTGCGTAAACACCAACAACAGTCAGGACCCGTCACCCAACCCGAAAGCGGAGGGAAGCTACCATCTCGTCTTCTGGGTTGAGTCCAACGTGCAGGCTTTGAGTCGGGGGGCAACAAGAATTGCCAACCCAGCCTCTCATTACTTGCAACGCCAGAGTGGAAGAGAGTCCAACCCCTCTTGAGATAACAGGTTCCAGAGTCCTTGTTGTGCGTCGAAGTGAGTCCAGCTTTATCTAGCCGGGAACTTCTCCACCTCGCGAGGTGACGTTCCACGTCCCAAGAGCGAGCTTATGTAGCCGATAATCGGACCGCCAAGTGCCCTGCCTTCGGCTTCCGCCCAGCTAACACTGCACCCGACCTCTATGACCCAGCCCATGAGTGGTGAGCCTATTGCAGGGGGGACCCACGTTGCCTCTTCGAGCTGGGCCCCATGGGCACCAGTCGCTCGCCATTGTGCCCCACCTCTGGGCCTGGCTCCACAGGGGAGCCACGGTGACCCGCGTCCGGGCGAGAAAATATCTAGGTCCTCGATTTGTACTTTTCATAAAGGTCTTTGAGCTGCTCTTTGTCTGATTCCTCAACTAAGACCTGTTTGTCTTGGGGGACCCTACCAGGGGGCATAGAAGCCCCCGGACAACATAGCTCCTAGGATCAGTGGGACACGCAAACCACAAAGGTGGCGGCTCAGAAAGCAGGTTATATAAACATAACTCCAAAACCAAACATGCAAGATGTCTAAACATGCCTGTAATATTGTATCAATGTGAGTTTTACTAGAATCGGTTGTTTTTTTAAGGCTTGCAAACACAAAACGTTTTTTTTACTCAATATGACAGTTAGTTCTTAAAATGCTGAGATATTGTGAAAAAAGCTATACAAATGTATTCCAACATAATTCCTAAACCAAACATGCAAAATGTCTAAAAATGCCTGTAATATTGAATCCATGTGAGTTTTACTAGAATAATTTGTTTTTGTAAGGTTTGCAAATACAAAAATTGAGTTTTATGACAGACACAAGTTAGTTTTTTTACTCATTATAACAGTATAGATGTCATACTATATATTAAAGTTATATGAACATAACTCCAAAACCAAACGTGCATTATGTCCAAAATTGCCTGTAATATTGTATAGATGTGAGTTTTCTAGAATCAGGTTTGCAAATACAAAAATTGGGTTTTATGACAGTATACTGTCACACTCAATATGCCAGTATAACTGTCATACTAAATCCATCCATTTTCTTCCGCTTATCCGAGGTCGGGTTGCGGGGGCAGCAGCCTAAGCAGAGAGCCCAGACTTCCCTCTCCCCAGCCACTTCGTCCAGCTCTTCTCGGGGGATCCCGAGGCGTTCCCAGGCCATAGTCTTTCCAATGTATCCTAGGTCTTCCCCATGGCCTCCTGCCGTTCGGACCTAGGGAGGCGTTCGGGTGGCATCCTGAGCAGATGCCCGAACCACCTCATCTGGCTCCTCTCAATGTGGAGGAGCAGCGGCTTTACACTGAGTTCCTCCCAGAAGACAGAGCTTCTCACCCTATCTCTAAGGGAGAGACCCACCACCCGGCGGATGAAGCTCATTTCGGCCGCTTGTACCCGTGACCTTGTCCTTTCGGTCATAACCCAAAGCTCATGACCATAGGTGAGGATGGGAACGTTGATCGACCGGTAAATTGAAAGCTTTTCCTTCTGGCTCAGCTCCTTCTTCACCACAACGGATCGATATAGCGTCCTCATTACTGAAGACCCCGCACCGATCCGCCTGTAGATCTCACAATCCACTCTATCCTCACTCGTGAACAAGACTGCTAGGTACTTGAACTCCTTCACTTGGGGAAAGATCTCTTTCCAAACCTCGAGATGGCACTCCACCCTTTCCCGGGCGAGAACCATGGACTCTGACTTGGAGGTGCTGATTCTCATCCCATTCGCTTCACTGCGAACCGATCCAATGAAAGCTGAAGATCTTGGCCAGTTGAAGCCATCAGGACCACATCATCTGCAAAAAGCAGAGACCTAATCCTGCAGCCACCAAACCAGGCGCAGTCATGGCGTTGAGGGGATCCTCAAAGCCATGACTGCGCCTAGATATTCTGTCCATTAAAGTTATGAACAGAATCGGTGACAAAGGGCAGCCTTAGCGGAGTCCAACCCTCACTGGAAAGGGGTCCGACATACTGCCGGCAATGCGGACCAAGCTCTGACACTGATCATACAGGGAGACACCCGCCACAATCAGACATGCCGATACTCCATACTCTCTGAGCACTCCCCACAGGATTTACCGGGGGCCAAGGTCGAATGTCTTCTCCAAGTCCACAAAACTTATGTAGACTGGTTGGGCAAACTCCCATGCACACTCAAGGACCCTGCCGAGAGTATAGAGCTGGTCTACCGTTCCACGACCAGGACGAAAACCACACTATTCATCCTGGATCCGAGGTTCCTCCTCTCCATTACACATGAATAGACCTTACCGGGAAGGCTGAGGAGTGTGATCTACGATAGTTGGAACACACCCTCCGGTCCCCTTCTTAAAGAGAGGAACCACCACCCCGGTCTGCCAATCCAGAGGTACCGCCCCCGATGTAGACGCAATGTTGCAGAGTCTTGTCAACCAAGACTGCCCCACAGCATCCAGAGCCTTAAGGAACTCCGGACGGAGCTCTTCCACCCCCGGGGCCTTTCCACCGAGGAGCTTTTTAACTACCTTGGCAACCTCAGCCCCAGAAATAGGAGAGCCCACCACATACTTCCCAGGCACTGTTTCCTCATAGGAAGACGTGTTGGTGGGACTGAGGAGGTCTCGCTTGGCCTGTCGGTATGCCCACTGCCTCTGGAGTCCCATGAGCCAAAAGGACCCGGTGGCTCTTTCTTCAGCTTGACAGCATCCCTCACTGCTGGTGGATTACCGCCACGACAGGCACCAAACACCTTGCGGCCACAGCTTCAATCAGCTGGCTCAACAAGAGAGGAACGGAACATGGTCCACTCAGACTCAATGTCCAGCACCTCCCTCGTGACATGTTCAAAGTTCTTCCGGACATGTTCAAAGTTCTTCAGGAGACTCTGCTAGGTGTTCCCAGCAGACCCATACAATGCGTTTGGGCCTGCCGGGTCTGACCGGCATCCTCCCCTAACATCGGAGCCAGCTCACCACCAGGTGGTGGTTGGTGGAAAGCTCTGCCCCTCTCTTCACCGAGTGTCCAAAACATGAGGCCGCAAATCCCATGACACAACTACAAAGTCAATCATGCGGCCGAGGGTGTCCTTGTGCCAAGTGCACATATGGACACCCTTATGTTTAAACATTGTGTTTGTTATGGACAATCCGTGACAAGCACAAAAGTCCAATAACAAAGCACCACTTGGGTTCAGATCCGGGTGGCCATTTTTCCCAATCACGACTCTCCAGGTTTCACTGTCGTTGCCAACATAGCGTTGAAGTCCACCAGCAGAACAAGGGAATCACCCGAGGGAGCACTCTCCAGTACTCCCTCAAGGGAATCCAAAAAGAGTTGGTACTCTGAGCTGCTGTTTGGTGTGTAAACACAAACAACAGTCAGGACCCGTCACCCAACCCGAAGGCTGAAGGAAGCTACCATCTCGTCTATTGGGTTTAAAGTCCAACGTGCAGGCTTTGAGCCGGGGGGCAACAAGAATTGCCACCCCAGCCTCTCATTAGTTGCAACGCCAGTGTGGAATCTCTTCCACTCTGGCGTTGCAAGTAATGAAAGTTCAGCTCAGTCCAGCCCCTCTGAGAGAACAGGTTCCAGAGCCCTTGCTGTGAGTCCAACTATATCTAGCCGGGAACGTCTCCACCTCATGCACCAGCTCAGGCTCCTTCCCTCCCAGCGAGGTGACGTTCCATGTCCCAAGAGCGAGCTTATGTAGCCGATAATCGGACCACCAAGTGCCCTGCCTTCGGCTTCCGCCCAGCTCACACTGCACCCTCTATGACCCAGCCCATGAGTGGTGAGCCCTGGAGGGGGCATCCACGTTGCCTCTTCGAGCTGAGCACGGCAGGGCCCCATGGGGACAGGCCCGTCAATCGCCATCGTGCCACACCTCTGGGCCTGGCTCCACAGGGGAGCCACGGTGACCTGCGTCCGGGCGAGAAAAAATATAGGTCCTCAATTGTACTTTTAATAAAGGTCTTTGAGCTGCTCTTTGTCTGATCCCTCACCTAGGACCTGTTTGTCCTGGATCAGTGGGACAAGCAAACCACAAAGGTGGCGGCTCAGAAAGCAGTTTATATAAATATAACTCCAAAACCAAACATGCAATATGTCTAAACATGCCTGTAATATTGTATCAATGTGACTTTTCCTAGAATCGGTTGTTTTTTTAAGGTTTGCAAATACAAAAATTAGGTTTTACTCACAATGACAAAATCACACTCAATATGACAGTTATTTAAACATAACTCATAAACCACACAAAAAAATGGCTAATAATGCCTGAAATAATGAATCATTGGGAGTTTTACTGTTTTATATTTTGCAAACACAAAAAGTAGTTTTTTACTTGACTGTAATGTTCTTAGAACCCTGAGATAATGGGAAAAAAGCAATAAAAATGTATTTAAACCTAACTCCTAAACAACACATGCAAAATGGTTAATAATGCCTAGGGAGACATGTAACGTTGTTAGTTTAAAAAATGATCTTTTGTAAAGATATCAAAGACACAAGCTAGTTTTTTTTATTCAATATGACAGTCATACTAAATATGAAAGTTATATAAACATAACTCCAAAACCAAACATGTGTCATGTCTAAAAATGCCTGTAATAATGTATTTATGTGAGTTTGTAAGGTTTGCAAAAACAAAAAGTAGTTTTTTACTCAATATGATAGTAATGTTCTTAGAATCCTGAGATAATGCGAAAAAAGCAATACAAATGTATTCAAACACAAATTTTAAACCAAACATGTAAAATGTCTAAAAAAATCCTGTAATATTGAATCTATATAAGTTTTACTAGAATCAATTGTTTTTGTAAGGTTTGCAAATACAAAAATTAGGTTTTACACATAATGACATTAAAACTGTAACACTCAATATGACAATTATTTATTTATAACTCCTAACCACACATGAAACATGTCTAATAATGCGTGAAAAAATGTATCTTTGTGAGTGTTACTAGAAACATTTTCTTTTGTAAGGTTTGCAAAGACAGGTTAGTTTTTTTTTACTCAATATGACAGTATAACTGCCACACTCAATATGACAGTTATTTAAACATAACTCAAACTACACATGAAAAATGATTAACAATGCCTGAAATAATGCATTCTTGTAAGTTTTACTCGAAACATATGCTTTTTTAAGGCTTGCAAACACAAAAATTATTTCTTTACTCAATATGACAGTAATGTTCTAAAATTCTGAGAAAATACGAACAAATTAAAAAAAAATGATTCCAACATAATTCCTAAACCAAATATGCAAAAGGTCAAATGTCTGTAATATTGAATCCATGTGAGTTTTACTAGATTTAAATGATTTTGTAAGGTTTGCAAATACATAAATTAGGTTTTACTTACTATGTCATAACTGACAGTATATGACAGTTATTTAACCATAACTCAAACCACACATTAAAAATGGCTAATAATGCCTGAAATAATGCATCCTTGGCCGTTTTACTCGAAACACATGCTTTTTTAAATCTTGCAAACACAAAAAGTAGTTTTTTTTACTCAATATGACTGTAATGTTCTTAAAATCCCGAGATAATGCGAAAAAAGCAATAAAAATGTATTTAAACATTACTCCTAAACAACATATGCAAAATGGCTAATAATGCCTGGAAACATGTATCTTTGTTAGTTTTACTGGAAAAATGATCTTTTGTAAAGTTTGCAAAGACACAAGCCAGTTTTTTTTTTATTCAATATGACAGTATAACAGTCATATTAAATATGAAAGTTATATAAACATAACTCCAAAACCAAACATGTGTCATGTCTAAAAATGCCTGTAATAATGTATTAATGTGAGTTTGTAAGGTTTGCAAAAACAAAAAGTAGTTTTTTACTCAATATGAAAGTAATGATCTTAGAATCCTGAGATAATGCGAAAAAAGCAATAAAAATGTATTCAAACATAACTCCTAAACAACCCAGGCAAAATGGGTAATAATGCCTGGAGACATGTATCTTTGTTAGTTTTACTAGAAAATGTATTTTTTGTAAAGTTTGCAAAGACACAAGCTAGTTGTTTTTATTCAATAAGACAGTATAACAGTCATACTACATATGAAAGTTATATAAACATAACTCCAGAACCAAACGTGTGTCATGTCTAAAATTACCTATAATAATGTATTTATGTGAGTTTGTAAGGTTTGCAAAAACAAAAAGTAGTTTTTTCCTCAATATGAAAGTAAGGATTTTAGAATCCTGAGATAATGCGAAAAAAGCAACAAAAATGTATTTAAACATAATTCCTAAACAACCCATGCAAAATGGCTAATAATGCCTGGAGACATGTATCTTTGTTAGTTTTACTAGAAAAATGATCTTTTGTAAAGATATCAAAGACAAAAGCTAGTTTTTTTTTATTCAATATGACTTTATAACAGTCCTACTAAATATGAAAGTTATCAAAACATAACTCCAAAACCAAACATGTGTTATGTCTAAAAATGCCTGTAATAGTGTATTTATGTGAGTTTGTAAGGTTGGCAAAAACAAAAAGTAGTTTTTTACTCAATATGAAAGTAATGATCTTAGAATCCTGAGATAATGCGAAAAAAGCAATAAAATGTATTTAAACATAATTCCTTAACAACCAATGCAAAATGGGTAATAATGCCTGGAGACATGTATCTTTGTTAGTTTTACTAGAAAAATGATCTTTTGTAAAGTTTGCAAAGACACAAGCTAGTTTTTTTTTATTCAATATGACAGTATAACAGTCATACTAAATATGAAAGTTATATAAACATAACTCCAAAACCAAACATGTGTCATGTCTAAAAATGCCTGTATTAATGTATTAATGTGAGTTTGTAAGGTTTGCAAAAACAAAAAGTAGTTTTTTACTCAATATGAAAGTAATGATCTTAAAATCCTGAGATAATGCGAAAAAAGCAATAAAAATGTATTTAAACATAATTCCTAAACAACCCATGCAAAATGGGTAATAATGCCTGGAGACATGTATCTTTGTTAGTTTTACTAGAAAAATTATCTTTTGTAAAGTTTGCAAAGACACAAGCTAGTTTTTTCTTATTCAATATGACAGTATAACAGTCATACTAAATATGAAAGTTATATAAACATAACTCCAAAACCAAACATGTGTCATGTCTAAAAATGCCTGTATTAATGTATTAATGTGAGTTTGTAAGGTTTGCAAAAACAAAAAGTAGTTTTTTACTCAATATGAAAGTAATGATCTTAGAATCCTGAGATAATGCGAAAAAAGCAATAAAAGTGTATTTAAACATAACTCCTAAACAACCCAGGCAAAATGGGTAATAATGCCTGGAGACATGTATCTTTGTTAGTTTTACTAGGAAATGTATATTTTGTAAAGTTTGCAAAGACACAAGCTAGTTGTTTTTATTCAATAAGACAGTATAACAGTCATACTAAATATAAAAGTTATATAAACATAACTCCAGAACCAAACGTGTGTCATGTCTAAAATTGCCTATAATAATGTATTTATGTGAGTTTGTAAGGTTTGCAAAAACAAAAAGTAGTTTTTTCCTCAATATGAAAGTAAGGATTTTAGAATCCTAAATAATGCGAAAAAAGCAATAAAAATGTATTTGAAGATAATTCCTAAACAACCCATGCAAAATGGCTAATAATGCCTGGAGACATGTATCTTTGTTAGTTTTACTAGAAAAATGATATTTTGTAAAGTTTGCAAAGACACAAGCTAGTTTTTTTTTAATTCAATATGACAGTATAACAGTCATATTAAATATAAAAGTTATATAAACATAACTCCAAAACCAAACATGTGTCATGTCTAAAAATGCCTGTAATAATGTATTTATGTGAGTTTGTAAGGTTTGCAAAAACAAAAAGTAGTTTTTTACTCAATATGAAAGTAATGATCTAAGAATCCTGAGATAATGCGGAAAAAAGCAATAAAAATGTATTTAAACATAATTCCTAAACAACCCATGCAAAATGGGTAATAATGCCTGGAGACATGTATCTTTGTTAGTTTTACTAGAAAAATGATCTTTTGTAAAGTTTGCAAAGACACAAGCTAGTTTTTTTTATTCAATATGACAGTATAACAGTCATACTAAATATAAAAGTTATATAAACATAACTCCAGAACCAAACGTGTGTCATGTCTAAAATTGCTTATAATAATGTATTCATGTGGGTTTGTAAGGTTTGCAAAAACAAAAAGTAGTGTTTTACTCAATATGAAAGTAATGATCTTAGAATCCTGAGATAATGCGAAAAAAGCAATACAAATGTATTCAAACACAATTTTTAAACCAAACATGTGAATTGTCTAAAAATGCCTGTAATATTGAATTTATGTAAGTTTTACTAGAATCAATTGTTTTTGTAAGGTTTGCAAATACAAAAATTAGGTTTTACACATAATGACATTATAACTTTAACACTCAATATGAAAGTTATTTAATTATAACTCCTAAATACACATGAAACATGTCTAATAGCGTGAAAAAAATTATCTTTGTGAGTGTTGCTAGAAACATTTTCTTTTGTAAGGTTTGCAAAGACACAAGTTAGATTTTTTTAACTCAATATGACAGTATAACGCCACACTCAATATGACAGTTATTTAAACATAACTCCTAAACCACACCTGAAAAATGGCTAATAATGCCTGAAATAATGCATATTTGGGAGTTTTACTGGAAACATATGCTTTTTTTAAGGCTTGCAAACACAAAAATTATTTGTATTGTATTATGTATTACAACATAATTCCTAAACCAAACATGCAAAATGTCTGAAAATGCCTGTAATATTGAATCCATGTGAGTTTTATTGGAATCAGTTGTATGGTTTGCTAATACAAAAATTGGGTTTTATGACAAACACAAGTTAGTTTTTTTACTCAATATAACAGTTTAGCTGTCATACTATATATGAAAGTTATATAAACATAACTCCAAAACCAAACCATTATGTCCAAAACTGCCTGTAATATTGTATATATGTGAGTTTTACTAGCATCAGGGTTGCAAATACAAAAATTGGGTTTTATGACAGTATACTGTCACACTCAATATGACAGTTATTTAAACATAACTCAAACAACACATGCAAAATAGCTAATAATAACTGGAGCATGTATCTTAGTTAGTTTTACTAGAAAAATGGTATTTTGTAAGGTTTGCAAAGACACAAGTTAGTTGTTGTTTTTATTCAATATGACAGTATAACTGTCATACTAAATATGAAAGTTATATAAACATAATTCTAAAACCAAACATGCATTGTGTCTAAAAATGCCTTTAATATTGTATCTGTGTGAGTTTAACTAGATTTAGTTGTTTTTGTAAGGTTTGCAAATACAAAATAAGGGTTTTACTCACTATGACAGTTTACTGTCACACTCAATCTGACAGTTTTTTATTTAAACATAACTCCTAAACCACACATGCAAAATGGCTAATAATGCCTGGAGATATGTATCTTTGTGAGTTTTACTAGAAACATTATATTGTGTCAGGTTTAGTTAGTTTTTGTACTCAATCTGACAGTATAACTGTCATTCTAAATCCATCCATTTTCTTCCGCTTATCCGAGGTCGGGTTGCGGGGGCAGCAGCCTGAGCAGAAAATCCCAGACTTCCCTCTCCCCAGCCACTTCGTCCAGCTCTTCTCGGGGTATTCCGAGGCGTTCCCAGGCCAGCTGGGGACATAGTCTTTCCAATGTGTCCTAGGTCTTCCCCTTGGCCTCCTGCCACACCTCCCTAGAGGCGTTCGGGTGGCATCCTGAGCAGATGCCCGAACCACCTTATGGCTCCTCTCAATGTGGAGGAGCAGCGGCTTTACTTTGAGTTCCTCCCGGATGACAGAGCTTCTCACCCTGTCTCTAAGGTAGAGACCCACCACCCGGCAGAGGAAACGCATTTCGGCCATTTGTCCTTTCGGTCATAACCCAAAGCTGGGAACGTAGATCGACGGTAAATTGACAGCTTTTCCTTCTGGCTCAGCTCCTTCTTCACCACAACGGATCGATATAGCGTCCTCAATACTGAAGACGACGCACCGAAACCGCCTGTGGATCTCTCGATCCACTCTATCCTCACTCGTGAACAAGACTCCTAGGTACTTGAACTCCTCCACTTGGTGCAAGATCTCCTCCCCAACCTGGAGATGGCACTCGACCCTTTCCTGCGCGAGAACCATGGACTTGGACTTGGAGGTGCTGATTCTCATCCCAGTCGCTTCACACTCAAGGACCCTGCCGAGAGTATAGACCTGGTCAACCGTTCCACGACCAGGATGAAAACCACACTGTTCGTCCTGGATCCGAGTTTCCTCCTCTCCAGTACACATGAATAGACCTTACCGGGAAGGCTGAGGAGTGTGTTTCACGATAGTTGGAACACACCCTCCGGTTCCCCTTCTTAAAGAGAGGAACCACCACCCCGGTGTGCCAATCCAGAGGTACCACCCCCAATGTTCACGCGATGTTGCAGAGTCTTGTCAACCAAGACAGCCCCACAGTATCCAGAGCCTTAAGGAACTCATCCACCACCGGGGCCTTGCCACAGAGGAGCTTTTTAACTACCTAGGCAACCTAAGCCCCAGAAATAGGAGAGTCCACCACAGATTCCCCAGGCACTGCTTGGCCTGTCGGTATGCCCGCTGCCTCTGGAGTCCCATGAGCCAAAAGGACCCGATAGGCTCTTTCTTCAGCTTGACGGCATCCCTCCCTGCTGGTGGCCACCAGCGGGTTCTAGGATTACCGCCACGACAGGCACCAAACACCTTGCGGCCACAGCTCCAATCAGCAGGCTCGACAAGAGAGGCACGGAACATGGTCCACTCAGACTCAATGTCCAGCACCTCCCTCGTGACATGTTTAAAGTTCTTCCTTATGTTTGAACATTGTGTTTGTTATGGACAATCCGTGACGAGCACAAAAGTCCAATAACAAAGCACCACTTGGGTTCAGATCCGGGTGGCCATTTTTCCCAATCACGACTCTCCAGGTTTCACTGTCCTTGCCAACATGAGCATTGAAGTCCCCCAACAGAACAAGGGAATCACCCGAGGGAGCACTCTCCAGTACTCCCTCAAGGGAATCCAAAAAGAGTGGGTACTCTGAGCTACTGTTTGGTGCGTAAACACAAACAACAGTCAGGACCCGTCACCCAACCCGAAGGCGGAGGGAAGCTACCATCTCGTCTACTGGGTTAAAGTCCAACGTGCAGGCTTTGAGCAACAACAATTGCCACCCCAGCCTCTCATTGCTTGCAACGCCAGAGTGGAAGAGAGTCCAGCCCCTCTTGAGAGAACAGGTTCCAGAGCCCTTGCTGTGCGTCGAAGTGAGTCCAACTATATCTAGCCGGAACTTCTTCACCTCGCGCACCAGCTCAGGCTCTTTCCCTCCCAGCGAGGTGACGTTCCACGTCCCAAGAGCGAGCTTATGTAGCCGATAATCGGACTGCCAAGTGCCCTGCCTTCGGCTGCCGCCCAGTTCACACTGCATCCGACCTCTATGACCTCAATGGGCCCATGAGTGGTGAGCCCATTGGAGGGTTGACCCACGTTGCCTCTTCGAAATAAGCCCGGCAGGGCCCCATGGAGACAGGCCCGGCCACCAGTCGCTCGCCATCGTGCCCCACCTCTGCGCCTGGCTCCACAGGGGAGCCACGGTGACCTGCGCCTGGGCGAGAAAAAATCTAGGTCCTCGATTTGTACTTTTCATAAAGGTCTTTGAGCTGCTCTTTGTCTGATCCCTCACCTAGGACCTTTTCTCAGGGGATCCCGAGGCGTTCCCAGGCCAGCCGGGAGACATAGTGTTCCCAATGTGTCCTGGGTCTTCCCCGTGGCCTCCAGGATGACAGAGCTTCACCTTCACCAGGGGTGTCAAACTCAAATACAGAGTGGGCCAAAGTTTAAAACTGAACAAAGCCGCGGGCCAAGGTTGAACAAATTAACCTTTTAATAGGGACCCAAACACGTTTTGCATTGAATATTAAACAAGCAAGGCTTATATAACTTTATAGTGACATGCAAAATGGAGTTTCAAATAATAATAATAATAATTAAAAAATATCAATTGCATATCAAATATAATTTAAATACAAATTGAATGCCTCTTTTCTATTTGCAGCCTTCTGAGGTAAATATCAACATTAACTTTATCCACAGGCTAATAAATTTGAAAATAAAATAACAATGGATAAAACAACCATTCAGGACTTTAAACTGCTCAGTTTGCAACACACTGATCTAATTTAATGTGCCCAAGCCAGATACCTGGCATCTTTTTTTAGATGCTAGTTCTTTAATGTCGGGGCTCAGGCTTTGAGCTGAGGCAACTTTCATTATCGAACAAGATGTTCAACAGTCATATCTCGTACACCCAATTCTAACATCATTCAGACCCAGTCACAAGATATGTGCAGCTACAGCACGCATACACAAATGAATGCAACGCATACTTCATCAACAGCGATACAGGTTACACTGAGGGTGCCAGTATAAAAAACTTTAACACTGTTAGAAATATACGCCACACTGTGAACCCACACCAAACAAAAATAAAAAACACTTTTCGGGAGAACATCCGCACCGTAACACAACATAAACACAAAAGAACAAATACCCAGAATCTTTTGCAGCACTATCTTTCGGGACGCTACAAAATACACCCCCGCTACCACCAAACCTCCCCCCCCCCCCCACACACACACACCTTGTAGCGTCTCGGAAGATTTAGTGCTACAAAGGGTTCTGGGTATTTGTTGTGTTGTGTTTATGTTGTGTTACGGTGCGGATGTTCTCCCGAAATGTGTTTGTCATTCTTGTTTGGTGTGGATTCACAGTGTGGCGTATATTTCTAAAAGTGTTCAAGTTTTTTATTTGGCTACCGTCAGTGTAACCTGTATCGCTGTTGATGAAGTATGCGTTGCATTCAATTGTGTGTGGGTGCAGAAGCTGCACTGACATGAAACTGGGCTGGCACTCGTTTGACTAGCTGGAAAAAAAAAAAAAATTCGGGCGGAGTGCTGGAGTCACTCCCGGGAGGGTTGGCAAGTATTAGAAGTAGCGGCACTGCCGCAATGTATAATCGAAGGTCCAGCTTTAGTGTTAATTTGATATTGCCTCAAGGGCCAAGTCAAATTACACGTTGGGCCAAATTTGGCCCACGGGCCAGAGTTTGACACCCATGACCTTCACTGTAAAAAATTACTGTAAAAATAAAAAATAAAATTACAGTTATATACTCCATCCATCCATCCATTTTCTACCGCTTATTCCCTTCGGGGTCGCGGGGGGCGCTGGAGCCTATCTCAGCTACAATCAGGCGGAAGGTGGGGTACACCCTGGACAAGTCGCCACCTCATCGCAGGGCCAACACAGATAGACAGACAACATTCACACTCACATTCACACACTAGGGCCAATTTAGTGTTGCCAATCAACCTATCATGTTCTTCTTAAATGCAGTTAAGTACTGTAAATTTTGTTGCATTTTTCAAAAAAAATCGACCAGCAGTAAGTTACTGTAAAACCTACAGTGTAATTCAGTATTTTTCAGACTTGTTTCTTGGGTCCGCCCACAATTCGTCCAACCGAGCTTCATTTCACCTGGCCGACCCTGCTAAATCCATCCTACTGCATCGTGTGTTTTTGATAACAAGGTAAGAGTCACTTGTACCTTGAAGTGTCATTTTCTGTTTGAATTACTTTATATATATATTTATAAAGTCCGAAATGACATAGCGTCACAGTCAGCATCACAGACACTATCGTTGACCACGCGCATGTACCGCCGCATGCTAGCTAGCTAAGTTTTCTTCTTTTTTGTCACAGTCATCATAAAAGATGATAACTTGCAACATATGTGCTACGACTTGCAGCAATGTATTTGCGTATGTTAGACACATGCGAAGTCATAGTTGTATGCCTAATGCATCGTTTAAGTGTGCTTTCCCTAAATGCACAAGAGTTTTTTCCAACTTCCCAGCCTTCAAAACTCACAGCCGTCGTCATAAATATGGCAAGAGTAGGACTGATATGTATAGCGCAGAAGGTTTACATGTCTCATGTAGCGCGAAGTGCGATGATATACGGGCCCTTCTCCTGCATTTGAAAAGTCATATTACCGAAGGTAGGACAGTTACGTGCCCCTTCAGTCAATGTGAAAAAAGATTTACAGTTAAGTCTACTTTCACATTGCACGCGTCAAGGAAGCACTACGGCTACACTGAACGAAGTTTGACTTGATCAACAGCAAATCCAAGCAGCTCTTGTGTTATTAACACTGATGATGACTATTGTGATATGCAACTTGAGAATTCAGGATATTCCTGTTATGAAGACATGGAGGTCTACTTGCATTAAAAAAATGTTCACAGCACTGAAAAAAGGTTGAGAACCACTGCCTTAGGACAGTGGTTTGCAACCTTTTTTCAATGATGTACCCCTGTGAACATTTTTTAAATTCAAGTACCCCCTAATCAGAGCAAAGCATTTTTGGTTGAAAAAAAGAGATAAAGAAGTAAAATACAACACTATGTCATCAGTTTCTGATTCATTAAATTGTATAACAGTGCAAAATATTGCTCATTTGTTGTGGTCTTTCTTGAACTATTTGGAAAAAAAGATATAAAAATAACTAAAAACTTGTTGAAAAATAAACAAGTGATTCAATTATAAATAAAGATTTTTACACATAGAAGTAATCAACTTAAAGTGCCCTCTTTGGGGATTGCAATAGAGATCCATCTGGATTCATGAACTTCATTCTCAACATTTCTTCACAAAAAAAGAAATCTTTAACATCAATATTTATGGAACATGTCCACTACGCTTTAACCAAGCCTCCATTGTTTTCTACATGGATAGTTGATTGACAGTTGGTGCCGTGTGGCACCGCCAGGTAGAGTCAAACCATCATGGCATGGGGGAAACTCTGGCTTTATGGTAATGAATGGAATAGCCTACTTGATTAGTTGTTCAGTTTATGAACTTACATTCATATTTTGTCGAAGTATTATTCAATAAATATATTTATAAAGGATTTTTGAATTGTTGCTATTTTTAGAATATTTAAAAAAAATCTCACGTACCCCTTGGCATACCTTCAAGTACCTGCAGGAGTACGCGTACCCCCATTTGAGAACCACTGCCTTAGGAGACTAGATGTAAACAGAGGAAAGAGAGAGCGAGTGAGGTGGCCATTCCAAATACTTTTAAAATGCTACCCATATTGGATACTGTTTAGGAACATAAACTGCATTTCTTGACTGTACCAGTTGCTGGTGACAAAGTCACAATAAAACGTTGGATGATCAGCATGGAAGGTGATGTCATCTGCAAGGGCGTCCAACCTAGCTTAATCTCAGGGCTTGCTGCCCTTCTTGCCACATACTATGTGTTCAACTTGGAATACCAAGAGGAAGGTCCTCGGACATTGGAATTTGTTCAAAGGTAAATCCTCTTGATACTGTTAAAATACTGTTAGGATATTTTATTTTATATTTCTCACCTCTGTTCAGGAATTTGACTTGTCATTTCCCCAATTGTGTGCCTTAAATCAATGACTCTTCTGTTCCTTTGTGGACCTTCTTATTAGGGACCGAAGCACCAGTTTGACTCTAGGATACAGAGAAGGTAGGTAATGTGCAGGTAAAGATATGTTGACTGGGTCAAAGAAGGAAGCACCTGTTTGACCCCAGGATGCAGAAAAAGTAGATCATTTGCAGGTAAAGACATGTTGACTGGATGATGGCAGGAAGCACCAGCTTGACCCGAGAATGCAGAGCAAGTAGGTAATGTGCGGGTGAAGATATGTTGAATGGGTAAAGGCAGGAAGCACCAGTGTGACCCCACCATGCAGGGAAGGTAGGTAATGTGCGGGTGAAGGTATGTTGAATGGGTGAAAGAAGGAAGCGCAGGTGTGGTCGAGGCCATGCAGACAAGGTAGGTATGTGCAGGTGAAGATATGTTGTATGGTGAAAGAAAGAAGCACCAGTGTGACCCAAGGATGCAGGGAAGGTAGGTAATGTGCAGGTAAAGATATGTTGAATGGGTGAAGGCAGGAAACACCAGCTAGACGCCAGGATACAGAGAAGGTAGGTAATGTGCAGGTAAAGATATGTTGAATGAGTAAAGGCAGGAAACACCAGCTTGACTCCAGGATATAGAGAAGGTAGGTAATGTGCAGTTAAAGATATGTTGAATGGGTAAAGGTAGAAAGCACCAGCGTGACCACACTATGCAGAGAAGGTAGGTAATGTGCAGGTAAAGATATGTTGAATGGGTAAAGGTAAGAAGCACCAGTGTGACCCCAGGATGCAGAGAAGATAGGTAATGAGCAGGTAACGATATGTTAAATGGGTGAAAGCAGGAAACATCAGCGTAAATACACGGTCCCGTAGATGGAGAGAAAACATGAATAGAGAGAGGGGTTGGGGAGGCTTTAGCATTGTCTTCCTCTCTGAATTTGTCTTAATGGGTTTTAGAGCATTCACTCATCTACAGCTGTGGTTATGGTATAGGCTCACATATATCCTAAAATTGATATTAATATTTGTGCAGTGCATATTCCTAAATAACAATGTGAGGGGGGTTCTGTATCGACTACAAGTAATCTTCAATCACAACAGAATATCTAATATGCTTTCTCTCTTTTTTAGGCGATTCATTGGCGTTAACCCTGAGAGGGGAACAAAGGCTAGCCAGGGAAAGGTGGTGTCCAAGAAGACCGGGAAGCTGGTCCAGAAAAAGGCAGCAACTGTAAATCCTCACGTAGCCACCCTTATAAAACATCTCACAGACTTTGAGTGGGGCTTTATGTAGCCGACAACTAAACACTGGACTCGTGTTCAGTGTTTTGTCTCCAGTTAGAAATTAAGTGGACATGTTATAAATGTTAAAATGCTTTACTGAAAATAAGAAGAATGCACTAAATGTACATTGAATGTATTTGATGCACTTTAAAATAATTGGTTAATAAAAACATAATCTTGCAAGGCCATTTCTCCAGTCATTTTTATGCCAGCAGATTGCAGGGGTTTTGATTTTGAAAAATTAAAAGTTCAACTCATTAACTTCTAGTGGCATTATACTGTAAAGCTCAGTCTATAGTGCTTACAATTATTTTACTGTAATTAACTGTTAATGGATATTACAGTAGATACACTAAAATAACAGTGTAATGCCGCTAAACAGATGACAGTATTATGCTGTGAAGCGTATATTTGATACAGCACAGTACTGTGATACTTTTTACAGTAATAAACTGTAGTGATAAATCACAGTATGTGTGCTGTAGAAAAACAGTTTTATACTGGAACCATTAGCTGCCAGTAGGTTACTGTAATTAAACGGTGAAAATTCTTACAGTAAGGGAGAGACCCGCCACCCAGCGGAGAAAACTCATTTCGGCCGCCAGCCTGTGCATCTCACGATCCACTCTTCCCTCACTCATGAACAAGAGTCCAGGTACTTGAACTCATCCACTTGGGGCAAGATCTCCTGCCCAACCTCGAAATGGCACTCCACCCTTTCCCGGGCGAGAACCTCGGACTTGGAGGTGCTGATTCTCATCCCAGTCGCTTCACACTCGGCTGCGAACCAATCCAATGAGAGCTGAAGATCCTGGCCAGTTAAAGCCATAAGGACCACATCATCTGCAAAAAGGAGAGACCTAATCCTGCAGCCACCAAACCGGATCCCCTCAACGCCATGACTGCGCCTAGAAATTCTGTCCATAAAATTTATGAACACATTTGGTGACTAAGGGCAGCCAACACGAGGGTTGGACTCCGGTCCAACCCTCACTGGAAAGGGGTCCGACATACTGCTGGCAATGCGGACCAAGCTCTGACACTGATCATACAGGGAGCGACCCGCCACAATCAGACATGCCGATACCCCATACTCTCTGAGCACTCCCCACAGGACTTCCCGGGGTGGCCACGGTCGAATGTCTTCTCCAAGTCCACAAAGCACATGTAGACTGGTTGGACAAACTCCCATGCACACTCAAGGACCCTGCCGAGAGTATAGAGCTGGTCTACCGTTCCACGACCAGGACGAAAACCACACTGTTCGTCCTGGATCCGAGGTTCCTCCTCTCCAGTACACATGAATAGACCTTACCGGGAAGGCTGAGGAGTGTGATCCACGATAGTTGGAACACACCCTCCGGTTCCCCTTCTTAAAGAGAGGAACCACCACCCCGGTCTGCCAATCCAGAGGTACCGCCCCTGATGTCCATGCGATGTTGCAGAGTCTTGTCAACTAAAACAGCCCCACAGCATCCAGAGCCTTAAGGAACTCCGGACGGAGCTCATCCACCCCCGCGGCCTTGCCACCGAGGAGCTTTTTAACTACCTTGGCAACCTCAGCCCCAGAAATAGGAGAGCCCACCACAGATTCCCCAGGCACTGCTTGGCCTGTCGGTATGCCCGCTGCCTCTGGAGTCCCATGAGCCAAAAGGACCAGATAAGCTCTTTCTTCAGCTTGACGGCATCCCGCACTGCTGGTGGCCACCAGCGGGTTCTAGGATTACCGCCACGACAGGCACCAAACACCTTGCGGCCACAGCTCCAATCAGCTGGCTTGACAAGAGAGGCACGGAACATGATCCATTCAGACTCAATGTCCAGCACCTCCTTTGTGACATGTTCAAAGTTCCTCCGGAGGTAGCAAAAGAAACTCTCTCTGACAGGAGACTGCTAGGCATTCCCAAAAGACTCTCACAATGCGTTTGGGCCTGCCAGGTCTGTCCGGGATCCTACCCCACCATCGGAGCCAGCTCACCAGGTGGTGATCGGTAGAAAGCTCGCCCCTCTCTTCCCCCGAGTGTCCAAAACATGAGGCCGCAAATCCCATGACACAACTACAAAGTCAATCATGGAACTGCGGCCGAGGGTGTCCTGGTGCCAAGTGCACATATGGACACCCTTATGTTTGAACATTGTGTTTGTTATGGACAATCCGTGACGAGCACAAAAGTCCAATAATAAAGCACCACTTGGGTTCAGATCCGGGTGGCCATTTTTCCCAATCACGACTCTCCAGGTTTCAAAGTCGTTGCCAACATGAGCGTTGAAGACCCCCAGCAGAACAAAGGAATCACCCGAGGGAGCACTCTCAAGGGAATCCAAAAAGAGTGGGTACTCTGAGCTGCTGTTTGGTGCGTAAACACCAACAACAGTAAGGACCCGTCACCCAACTTGAAAGTGGAGGGAAGTTACCATCTCGTCTTCTGGGTTAAGTCCAACGTGCAGGCTTTGAGCCGGGGGGCAACAAGAATTGCCAACCCAGCCTCTCATTACTTGCAACGCCAGAGTGGAAGAGAGTCCAACCCCTCTTGAGAGAACAGGTTCCAGAGCCCTTGCTGTGCGTCGAAGTGAGTCCAGCTTTATCTAGCCGGGAACTTCTTCACCTCGCGAGGTGACGTTCCACGTCCCAAGAGCGAGCTTATGTAGCCGATAATCGGACCGCCAAGTGCGCTGCCTTCGGCTTCCACCCAGCTAACACTGCACCCGACCTCTATGACCCAGCCCATGAGTGGTGAGCCTATTGCATGGGGGACCCACGTTGCCTCTTCGAGCTGGGCCCCATGGGCACCAGTCGCTCGCCATCGTGCCCCACCTCTGGGCCTGGCTCCACAGGGGAGCCACGGTGACCCGCGTCCGGGCGAGAAAATATCTAGGTCCTCGATTTGTACTTTTCATAAAGGTCTTTGAGCTGCTCTTTGTCTGATTCCTCACCTAGGACCTGTTTGTCTTGGGGGACCCTACCAGGGGGCATAGAAGCCCCCGGACAACATAGCTCCTAGGATCAGTGGGACACGCAAACCACAAAGGTGGCGGCTCAGAAAGCAGGTTATATAAACATAACTCCAAAACCAAACATGCAAAATGTCTAAAAATGCCTGTAATATTGAATCCATGTGAGTTTTACTAGAATCATTTGTTTTTGTAAGGTTTGCAAATACAAAAATTGAGTTTTATGACAGACACAAGTTAGTTTTTTTACTCATTATAACAGTATAGATGTCATACTATATATTAAAGTTATATAAACATAACTCCAAAACCAAACGTGCATTATAATAATAATAATAATAATACCTGGGATTTATATAGCGCTTTTCTAAGTACCCAAAGTCGCTTTACATGTTAAAAACCCATCATTCATTCACACCTGGTGGTGGTAAACTACTTTCGTAGCCACAGCTGCCCTGGGGTAGACTGACGGAATTATGTCCAAAATTGCCTGTAATATTGTATAGATGTGAGTTTTACTAGAATCAGGTTTGCAAATACAAAAATTGGGTTTTATGACAGTATACTGTCACACTCAATATGACAGTATAACTGTCATACTAAATCCATCCATTTTCTTCCGCTTATCCGAGGTCGGGTTGCGGGGGCAGCAGCCTAAGCAGAAAGCCCAGACTTCCCTCTCCCCAGCCACTTCGTCCAGCTCTTCTCGGGGGATCCCGAGGCGTTCCCAGGCCATAGTCTTTCCAATGTATCATAGGTCTTCCCCATGGCCTCCTGCCGTTCGGACCTAGGGAGGCGTTCGGGTGGCATCCTGAGCAGATGCCCGAACCATCTCATCTGGCTCTTCTCAATGTGGAGGAGCAGCGGCTTTACACTGAGTTCCTCCCAGATGACAGAGCTTCTCACCCTATCTCTAAGGGAGAGACCCACCACCCGGCGGAGGAAACTCATTTCGGCCGCTTGTACCCGTGACCTTGTCCTTTCGGTCATAACCCAAAGCTCATGACCATAGGTGAGGATGGGAACGTTGATCGACCGGTAAATTGAAAGCTTTTCCTTCTGGCTCAGCTCCTTCTTCACCACAACGGATCGATATAGCGTCCTCATTACTGAAGACGCCGCAGCGATCCGCCTGTAGATCTTAAAATCCACTCTATCCTCACTCGTGAACAAGACTCCTAGGTACTTGAACACCTTCACTTGGGGCAAGATCTCTTTCCCAACCTCGAGATGGCACTCCACCCTTTCCCGGGCGAGAACCATGGACTCGGACTTGGAGGTGCTGATTCTCATCCCAGTCGCTTCACTGCGAACCGATCCAATGAAAGCTGAAGATCTTGGCCAGTTGAAGCCATCAGGACCACATCATCTGCAAAAAGCAGAGACCTAATCCTGCAGCCACCAAACCAGGCGCAGTCATGGCGTTGAGGAGATCCTCAAAGCCATGACTGCGCCTAGATATTCTGTCCATTAAAGTTATGAACAGAATCGGTGACAAAGGGCAGCCTTGGCGGAGTCCAACCCTCACTGGAAAGGGGTCCGACATACTGCCGGCAATGCGGACCAAGCTCTGACACTGATCATACAGGGAGACACCCGCCACAATCAGACATGCCGAAACTCCATACTCTCTGAGCACTCCCCACAGGATTTACCGGGGACCAAGGTCGAATGTCTTCTCCAAGTCCACAAAACTTATGTAGACTGGTTGGGCAAACTCCCATGCACACTCAAGGACCCTGCCGAGAGTATAGAGCTGGTCTACCGTTCCACGACCAGGACGAAAACCACACTGTTCGTCCTGGATCCGAGGTTCCTCCTCTCCATTACACATGAATAGACCTTACCGGGAAGGCTGAGGAGTGTGATCTACGATAGTTGGAACACACCCTCCGGTTCCCCTTCTTAAAGAGAGGTACCACCACCCCGGTCTGCCAATCCAGAGGTACCGCCCCCGATGTAGACGCAATGTTGCAGAGTCTTGTCAACCAAGACTGCCCCACAGCATCCAGAGCCTTAAGGAACTCCGGACGGAGCTCATACCCCCGGGGCCTTGCCACCGAGGAGCTTTTTAACTACCTTGGCAACCTCAGCCCCAGAAATAGGAGAGCCCACCACAGACTTCCCAGGCACTGTTTCCTCATAGGAAGACGTGTTGGTGGGACTGAGGAGGTCTCGCTTGGCCTGTCGGTATGCCCACTGCCTCTGGAGTCCCATGAGCCAAAAGGACCCGGTGGCTCTTTCTTCAGCTTGACAGCATCCCTCACTGCTGGTGGATTACCGCCACGACAGGCACCAAACACCTTGCGGCCACAGCTTCAATCAGCTGGCTCAACAAGAGAGGAACGGTCCAGAACATGGTCCACTCAGACTCAATGTCCAGCACCTCCCTCGTGACATGTTCAAAGTTCTTCCGGACATGTTCAAAGTTCTTCAGGAGACTCTGCTAGGTGTTCCCAGCAGACCCTTACAATACGTTTGGGCCTGCCAGGTCTGACCGGCATCCTCCCCTACCATTGGAGCCAGCTCACCACCAGGTGGTGGTTGGTGGAAAGCTCTGCCCCTCTCTTCACCGAGTGTCCAAAACATGAGGCCGCAAATCCCATGACACAACTACAAAGTCAATCATGCGGCCGAGGGTGTCCTTGTGCCAAGTGCACATATGGACACCCTTATGTTTGAACATTGTGTTTGTTATGGACAATCCGTGACAAGCACAAAAGTCCAATAACAAAGCACCACTTGGGTTCAGATCCGGGTGGCCATTTTTCCCAATCACGACTCTCCAGGTTTCACTGTCGTTGCCAACATAGCGTTGAAGTCCACCAGCAGAACAAGGGAATCACCCGCGGGAGCACTCTCCAGTACTCCCTCAAGGGAATCCAAAAAGAGTTGGTACTCTGAGCTGCTGTTTGGTGTGTAAACACAAACAACAGTCAGGACCCGTCACCCAACCCGAAGGCTGAAGGAAGCTACCATCTCGTCTATTGGGTTTAAAGTCCAACGTGCAGGCTTTGAGCCGGCGGGCAACAAGAATTGCCACCCCAGCCTCTCATTAGTTGCAACGCCATTGTGGAATCTCTTCCACTCTGGCGTTGCAAGTAATGAAAGTTCAGCTCAGTCCAGCCCCTCTGAGAGAACAGGTTCCAGAGCCCTTGCTGTGAGTCCAACTATATCTAGCCGGGAACGTCTCCACCTCATGCACCAGCTCAGACTCCTTCCCTCCCAGCAAGGTGACGTTCCATGTCCCAAGAGCGAGCTTATGTAGCCGATAATCGGACCACCAAGTGCCCTGCCTTCGGCTGCCGCCCAGCTCACACTGCACCCTCAATGACCCAGCCCATGAGTGGTGAGCCCTGGAGGGGGGATCCACGTTGCCTCTTCGAGCTGAGCACGGCTGGGCCCCATGGGGACCGGCCCGTCAATCGCCATCGTGCCACACCTCTGGGCCTGGCTCCACAGGGGAGCCACGGTGACCTGCGTCCGGGCGAGAAAAAATCTAGGTCCTCAATTGTACTTTTAATAAAGGTCTTTGAGCTGCTCTTTGTCTGATCCCTCACCTAGGACCTGTTTGTCTTGGGAGACCATAGAAGCCCCCGGACAACATAGTTCCTGGATCAGTGGGACACGCAAACCACAAGGGTGGCGGCTCAGAAAGCAGGTTATATAAATATAACTCCAAAACCAAACATGCAATATGCCTAAACATGCCTGTAATATTGTATCAATGTGAGTTTTCCTAGAATCGGTTGTTTTTGTAAGGTTTGCAAATACAAAAATTAGGTTTTACTCAAAATGACAAAATCACACTCAATATGACAGTTATTTAAACATAACTCATAAACCACACAAAAAAATGGCTAATAATGCCTGAAATAATGAATCATTGGGAGTTTTACTGAGTTTTACATTTTGCAAACACAAAAAGTATTTTTTTACTTGACTGTAATGTTCTTAGAACCCTGAGATAAAGGGAAAAAAGCAATAAAAATGTATTTAAACCTAACTCCTAAACAACACATGCAAAATGGCTAATAATGCCTAGGGAGACATGTAACGTTGTTAGTTTAAAAAAATGATCTTTTGTAAAGATATCAAAGACACAAGCTAGTTTTTTTTATTCAATATGACAGTATAACAGTCATACTAAATATGAAAGTTAAATAAACATAACTCCAAAACCAAACATGTGTCATGTCTAAAAATGCCTGTAATAATGTATTTATGTGAGTTTGTAAGGTTTGCAAAAACAAAAAGGAGTTTTTTACTCAATATGAAAGTAATGTTCTTAGAATCCTGAGATAATTCGAAAAAAGCAATACAAATGTATTCAAACACAAATTTTAAACCAAACATGTAAAATGTCTAAAAATGCCTGTAATATTGAATCTATATAAGTTTTACTAGAATCAATTGTTTTTGTAAGGTTTGCAAATACAAAAATTAGGTTTTAGACATAATGACATTAAAACTGTAACACTCAATATGACAATTATTTATTTATAACTCCTAACCACACATGAAACATGTCTAATAATGCGTGAAAAAATTTATCTTTGTGAGTGTTACTAGAAACATTTTCTTTTGTAAGGTTTGCAAAGACAGGTTAGTTTTTTTTACTCAATATGACAGTATAACTGCCACACTCAATATGACAGTTATTTAAACATAACTCTTAAACTACACATGAAAAATGATTAACAATGCCTGAAATAATGCATTCTTGTAAGTTTTACACGAAACATATGCTTTTTTAAGGCTTGCAAACACAAAAATTATTTTTTTACTCAATATGACAGTAATGTTCTAAAATTCTGAGAAAATACGAAGAAATTAATAAAAATGATTCCAACATAATTCCTAAACCAAACATGCAAAATGTCTAAAAATGTCTGTAATATTGAATCCATGTGAGTTTTACTAGATTTAAATGATTTTGTAAGGTTTGCAAATACATAAATTAGGTTTTACTTACTATGTCATAACTGACAGTATATGACAGTTATTTAACCATAACTCAAACCACACATGAAAAATGGCTAATAATGCCTGAAATAATGCATCCTTGGCCGTTTTACTCGAAACACATGCTTTTTTAAATCTTGCAAACACAAAAAATAGTTTTTTTCCTCAATATGACTGTAATGTTCTTAAAATCCTGAGATAATGCGAAAAAAGCAATAAAAATGTATTTAAACATTACTCCTAAACAACATATGCAAAATGGCTAATAATGCCTGGAAACATGTATCTTTGTTAGTTTTACTGGAAAAATGATCTTTTGTAAAGTTTGCAAAGACACAAGCCAGTTTTTTTTTATTCAATATGACAGTATAACAGTCATATTAAATATGAAAGTTATATAAACATAACTCCAAAACCAAACATGTGTCATGTCTAAAAATGCCTGTAATAATGTATTAATGTGAGTTTGTAAGGTTTGCAAAAACAAAAACTAGTTTTTTACTCAATATGAAAGTAATGATCTTAGAATCCTGAGATAATGCGAAAAAAGCAATAAAAAATGTATTTAAACATAACTCCTAAACAACCCAGGCAAAATGGGTAATAATGCCTGGAGACATGTATTTTTGTTAGTTTTACTAGAAAATGTATCTTTTGTAAAGTTTGCAAAGACACAAGCTAGTTGTTTTTATTCAATAAGACAGTATAACAGTCATACTAAATATGAAAGTTATATAAACATAACTCCAGAACCAAACGTGTGTCATGTCTAAAATTGCCTATAATAATGTATTTATGTGAGTTTGTAAGGTTTGCAAAAACAAAAAGTATTTTTTTCCTCAATATGAAAGTAAGGATTTTAGAATCCTGAGATAATGCGAAAAAAGCAATAAAAATGTATTTAAACATAATTCCTAAACAACCCATGCAAAATGGCTAATAATGCCTGGAGACATGTATCTTTGTTAGTTTTACTAGAAAAATGATCTTTTGTAAGGATATCAAAGACACAAGCTAGTTTTTTTTATTCAATATGACAGTATAACAGTCCTACTAAATATGAAAGTTATCAAAACATAACTCCAAAACCAAACATGTGTCATGTCGGGGTGGCATGGCGTAGTGGGTAGAGCACCCGTGTCAGAAACCCGAGGGTTGCAGGTTCGCTCCCCGCCTCTTACCATGCCGTTGTGTCCTTGGGCAGGACACTTCACCCTTGCCCCCGGTGCCACTCACACCGGTGAATGAATGTTGAATGAATGATAGGTGGTGGTCGGAGGGGCCGTAGGCGCAAATTGGCAGCCACGCTTCCGTCAGTCTACCCCAGGGCAGCTGTGGCTACGAAAGTAGCTTACCACCACCAGGTGTGAATAAATGATGGGTTTTTAACATGTAAAGCGACTTTGGGTACTTAGAAAAGCGCTATATAAATCCCAGGTATTATTATTATTATTATTATTATGTCTAAAAATGCCTGTAATAATGTATTTATGTGAGTTTGTAAGGTTTGCAAAAACAAAAAGTAGTGTTTTACTCAATATGAAAGTAATGATCTTAGAATCCTGAGATAATGCGAAAAAAGCAATAAAAATGTATTCAAACACAACTTTTAAACCAAACATGTAAATTGTCTAAAAATGCCTGTAATATTGAATCTATGTAAGTTTTACTAGAATCAATTGTTTTTGTAAGGTTTGCAAATACAAAAATTAGGTTTTACACATAATGACATTATAACTTTAACACTCAATATGAAAGTTATTTAATTATAACTCCTAAATACACATGAAACATGTCTAATAGCGTGAAAAAAATTATCTTTGTGAGTGTTGCTAGAAACATTTTCTTTTGTAAGGTTTGCAAAGACACAAGTTAGTTTTTTTTAACTCAATATGACAGTATAACGCCACACTTAATATGACAGTTATTCAAACATAACTCCTAAACCACACCTGAAAAATGGCTAATAATGCCTGAAATAATGCATCTTTGGGAGTTTTACTGGAAACATATGCTTTTTTTAAGGGTTGCAAACACGAAAATTATTTTTTTACTCAATATGACAGTAATGTTCTAAAAATCCTGAGATAATGTGAAAAAAGCAATACAAATGTATTACAACATAATTCCTAAACCAAACATGCAAAATGTCTGAAAATGCCTGTAATATTGAATCCATGTGAGTTTTATTTGAATCAGTTGTATGGTTTGCTAATACAAAAATTGGGTTTTATGACAAACACAAGTTAGTTATTTTACTCAATATAACAGTTTAGCTGTCATACTATGTATGAAAGTTATATAAACATAACTCCAAAACCCAACTTGCATTATGTCCAAAACTGCCTGTAATATTGTATATATGTGAGTTTTACTAGAATCAGGGTTGCAAATCCAAAAATTGGGTTTTATGACAGTATACTGTTACACTCAATATGACAGTTATTTAAACATAACTCAAACAACACATGCAAAATGGCTAATAATGCCTGGAGCATGTATCTTAGTTAGTTTTACTAGAAAAATGGTGTTTTGTAAGGTTTGCAAAGACACAAGTTAGTTGTTTTTTTTATTCAATATGACAGTATAACTTTCTAAATATGAAAGTTATATAAACATAACTCTAAAACCAAAAATGCGTTATGTCTAAAAATGCCTGTAATGTTGTATCTGTGTGAGATTAACTAGATTTAGTTGTTTTTGTAAGGTTTGCAAATACAAAATAAGGGTTTTACTCACTATGACAGTTTACTGTCACACTCAATCTGACAGTTATTTATTTAAATATAACTCCTAAACCACACATGCAAAATGGCTAATAATGCCTGGAGATATGTATCTTTGTGAGTTTTACTAGAAACATTATATTGTGTAAGGTTTAGTTAGTTTTTGTACTCAATCTGACAGTATAACTGTCATTCTAAATCCATCCATTTTCTTCCGCTTATCCGAGGTCGGGTTGCGGGGGCAGCAGCCTGAGCAGAAAATCCCAGACTTCCCTCTCCCCAGCCACTTCGTCCAGCTCTTCTCGGGGTATTCCGAGGCGTTCCCAGGCCAGCCGGGGCCATAGTCTTTCCAATGTGTCCTAGGTCTTCCCCGTGGCCTCCTGCCACACATCCCTAGAGGCGTTCGGGTGGCATCCTGAGCAGATGCCCGAACCACCTCATGGCTCCTCTCAATGTGGAGGAGCAGCGGGTTTACTTTGAGTACCTCCCGGATGACAGAGCTTCTCACCCTGTCTCTAAGGGAGAGACTCACCACCCGGCAGAGGAAACGCATTTCGGCCGCTTGTCCTTTCGGTCATAACGCAAAGCTGGGAATGTAGATCAACGGTAAATTGAGAGCTTTTCCTTCTGGCTCAGCTCCTTCTTCACCACAACGGATCGATATAGCGTCCTCAATACTGAAGACGCCGCACCAATCCGCCTGTGGATCTCTCGATCCACTCTATCCTCACTCGTGAACAAGACTCCTAGGTACTTGAACTCCTCCACTTGGGGCAAGATCTCCTCCCCAACCTGGAGATGGCACTCGACCCTTTCCTGCTTGGACTTGGAGGTGCTGATTCTCATCCCAGTCGCTTCACACTCAAGGACCCTGCCGAGAGTATAGACCTGGTCTACCGTTCCACGACCAGGACGAAAACCACACTGTTCGTCCTGGATCCGAGTTTCCTCCTCTCCAGTACACATGAATAGACCTTACCGGGAAGGCTGAGGAGTGTGTTTCACGATAGTTGGAACACACCCTCCGGTTCCCCTTCTTAAAGAGAGGAACCACCACCCCGGTGTGCCAATCCAGAGGTACCACCCCCAATGTTCACGCGATGTTGCAGAGTCTTGTCAACCAAGACAGCCCCACAGTATCCAGAGCCTTAAGGAACTCATCCACCACCGGGGCCTTGCCACAGAGGAGCTTTTTAACTACCTAGGCAACCTAAGCCCCAGAAATAGGAGAGTCCACCACAGATTCCCCAGGCACTGCTTGGCCTGTCGGTATGCCCGCTGCCTCTGGAGTCCCATGAGCCAAAAGGACCCGATAGGCTCTTTCTTCAGCTTGACGGCATCCCTCACTGCTGGTGGCCACCAGCGAGTTCTAGGATTACCGCCACGACAGGCACCAAACACCTTGCGGCCACAGCTCCAATCAGCAGGCTCGACAAGAGAGGCACGGAACATGGTCCGGGTGGCCATTTTTCCCAATCACGACTCTCCAGGTTTCACTGTCGTTGCCAACATAGCGTTGAAGTCCACCAGCAGAACAAGGGAATCACCCGCGGGAGCACTCTCCAGTACTCCCTCAAGGGAATCCAAAAAGAGTGGGTACTCTGAGCTGCTGTTTGGTGCGTAAACACAAACAACAGTCAGGACCCGTCACCCAACCCGAAGGCGGAGGGAAGCTACCATCTCGTCTACTGGGTTTAAGTCCAACGTGCAGGCTTTGAGCAACAACAATTGCCACCCCAGCCTCTCATTGCTTGCAACGCCAGAGTGGAAGAGAGTCCAGCCCCTCTTGAGAGAACAGGTTCCAGAGCCCTTGCTGTGCGTCGAAGTGAGTCCAACTATATCTAGCCGGAACTTCTTCACCTCCCAGCGAGGTGACGTTCCACGTCCCAAGAGCGAGCTTATGTAGCCGATAATCGGACCGCCAAGTGCCCTGCCTTCGGCTGCCACCCAGTTCACACTGCATCCGACCTCTATGACCTCAATGGGCCCATGAGTGGTGAGCCCATTGGAGGGTTGACCCACGTTGCCTCTTCGAGGCAGGGCCCCATGGAGACAGGGCCACCAGTCGCTCGCCATCGTGCCCCACCTCTGCGCCTGGCTCCACAGGGGAGCCACGGTGACCTGCGCCTGGGCGAGAAAAAATCTAGGTCCTCGATTTGTACTTTTCATAAAGGTCTTTGAGCTGCTCTTTGTCTGATCCCTCACCTAGGACCTTTTCTCAGGGGATCCCGAGGCGTTCCTAGGCCAGCCGGGAGACATAGTGTTCCCAATGTGTCCTGGGTCTTCCCCGTGGCCTCCAGGATGACAGAGCTTCACCTTCACCAGGGGTGTCAAACTCAAATACAGAGTGGGCCAAAGTTTAAAACTGAACAAAGCCGCGGGCCAAGGTTGAACAAATTAACCTTTTAATAGGGACCCAAACAAGTTTTGCATTGAATATTGAACAAGCAAGGCTTATATAACTTTATAGTGACATGCAAAATGGAGTTTCAAATAATAATAATAATTAAAAAATATCAATTGCATATCAAATACAATTTAAATAAAAATTGAATGCCTCTTTTCTATTTGCAGCCTTCTGAGGTAAATATCAACATTAACTTTTTCCACAGGCTAATACATTTGAAAATAAAATAACAATGAATAAAACAACCATTCAGGACTTTAAACTGCTCAGTTTGCAACACACTGATCTAATTTGATGTGCCCAAGCCAGATACCTAGCATCTTTTTTTAGATGCTAGTTCTTTAATGTCGGGGCTCAGGCTTTGAGCTGAGGCAACTTTCATTATCGAACGAAGGTGTTCAACAGTCATATATCGTACACCCGATTCTAACATCATTCACACCCAGTCACAAGATATGTGCAGCTTCAGCACGCATACACAAATGAATGCAACGCATACTTCATCAACAGCGATACAGGTTACACTGAGGGTGCCAGTATAAAAAACTTTAACACTGTTAGAAATATACGCCACACTGTGAACCCACACCAAACAAAAATAAAAAACACTTTTCGGGAGAACATCCGCACCGTAACATAACATAAACACAAAAGAACAAATACCCAGAATCTTTTGCAGCACTAACTCTTTCGGGACGCTACAAAATACACCCCCGCTACCACCAAACCCCCCCCCCCCCCACACACACACACACCTTGTAGCGTCCCGGAAGATTTAGTGCTACAAAGGGTTCTGGGTATTTGTTGTGTTGTGTTTATGTTGTGTTACGGTGCGGATGTTCTCCCGAAATGTGTTTGTCATTCTTGTTTGGTGTAGATTCACAGTGTGGCGTATATTTCTAAAAGTGTTAAAGTTTTTTATTTGGCTACCGTCAGTGTAACCTGTATCGCTGTTGATGAAGTATGAGTTGCATTCAATTGTGTGTGTGTGTTGGTGCTTCTGAGTAACCCCTGGCTGCAGCCCGCAGATCGAGGAGGGGCTTATTTTCCCTCAATGTGGGCGGGCTCAACGTTGAGCCCGCGGGCTCCATCTGGTGGCGGAGATCCGAATATGGAAAAAGGTTCATGTATTTGATAGACTTAGACATTCCTACTTTTAACTTGTCAAATGTGTTTTTTTACCATGAAAAAAATAAAAAATAAATATATATATATATATATATATATATATATATATATATATATATATATATATATATATATATATATATATATATATATATATATATATAAACCATAGCATTTACCATGAAAAAAAAAGAATAATAATTATATATAAACCATAGCATTTCCAAAAGAGTATAGACACATATTATTTTGCACACTCAATTATATTAGCTAAGTCAAATAAACCAAAGACAGAATACTTTGCATCATTGATTTTATTTTTCACCCCAGGTTAAAAATGTTTGATCTGTAAAGAAAAAAAAAATGTTGTAGCCTAGCCAAATACATTCCTTAAGCTTCCATAAATGTTTAACCATGGCAAGTATCAAGGTATTTTTCTGGCCCATAACAAGCAACCCTGTTCCCTGTTTCCAGTTCTGTTCATTTTCCACTGTCTAGAAAGGAAACCGATTGCGGTTCTTATAGGCACAATAACAATGCAAGATGTAAAACTAAGGTAATTGAAATAAGTGGAGGAATTACGCTTTAGTCTAGCAATAGTTGACTACAAGACTAATTAATCACATGACCTCTCACCTGTAGCCCTCCTTGCACTCGTCGCCGTTTTCTGTCCTGCAATCGGTCTTCTTCAGACCTTAGTGATTTAATGACAACATACATTCACTATGAAAACATTCATGTTGGTCTGTTGACCGTGAGTAAAACATTTTTTTTGTGATTTGTGATATTCAAAGCACGTACGGCTTGGGGAAGTTCTGCAGGAGAGCGAGACACCACCATCTCCTAATTTGCAGCATGTTTTCCTTTGAAGAAGGAAATGCAGGAAGATGTTAATATCCATCCATCCATCCATTTTCTACCGCTTATTCCCTTCGGGGTCGCGAGGGGCGCTGGAGCCTATCTCAGCTACAATTGGGCGGAAGGTGGGGTACACCCTGGACAAGTCGCCACCTCATCGCAGAGATGTTAATATGTTGTAAAAAAAATAACACCTTGTACACTAAGCATAATGTGTCACGATTTACACATACCTCTCTGAAATCACAATTGGCCCCCATTACAATGTACAGAGTACTGTAAGCCAAGAGGTACTGCTTAATATAATGTCAGGCGTATTCCCAAGGATACATTTTTTTCAATACAAATTAATGTGGTTTTAATGTAGCAAGCAAACATTTTGACAGACAACAGCAATGCTATAACATGCTGATTTGGTCTTACCATCAAAACAAACACGCCACAGTTGTTGGAGCACCCTTGCTTTGTTAGGCCCTGAGGTGTGAACAATGTATTTTAATAAAAGTATGGCAAGAAAATAGTAAAAAGTTAGCAAGTGCTATTATGTAATGTCTCACCTGGACATCATTCACACCAAGCTCTCTCCAGGGGCCAGAAGAGAGGCTGTGAGCAACGTGTCTGTACAAATAATAAGCGAAATAAAAGTCACTCAACTTCAATCAACTTTTGATTGAAAAGCACGCATAAACGCTTGGAACAAAGCCTGAACTGAATAAGGAAAAGGTTGGAACTTTACAGTATAAACAGTATTAGAAAAGATACCCAGATATTGTATATATATATATATCCATCCATCCCGCTCTGGCTCAGGATCAGCTACAGGCTATCCAGACCATAGTGGATGAACATTCCTCGGCATCAAGGATCCTCAGGAAGTGATCCCAAGATCACCTCTCGAGGACCTCTCCACCGTTCACACTTAAAAAAGAAAAGGAAAGTCACAGAAGTTGATAAGATGTAAAACAATACAAAATAAAAAGACACAAAAAATAAATAAATAAATAAGCAAATAAACCGTGGCAAGGCCATATCAGAAGTAACAAAAAAAACCCAATAATAGTGTAGGATCAATACAGAAAATAATGAAGATAATAAAAAAGGAATAAAACTACAAAAAAGATGGCAGATACATTTGACAAGTTAAAAGTAGGAATGTCTAAGTCTATCAAATACATGAACCTTTTTTCATACTATGGTTTATATATATATATATATATATTTTTTTTTTATTGTTTTTTCATGGTAAAAAAAATACATTTGACAAGTTAAAAGTAGCTTTATTGACGTTTGAGAATGTGTGCTGCCGGATCTCCGCCACCAGATGGAGCCCGCGGGCTCAACGTTGAGACCCGCCCACATTGAGGGAAAATAAGCCCCTCCTTGATCTGCGGGCTGCAGCCAGGGGCACTTGTATATTTCTAACAGTGTTAAAGTTTTTTATACTGGCACCCTCAGTGTAACCTGTATCGCTGTTGATGAAGTATGCGTTGCATTCATTTGTGTATGCGTACTGAAGCCGCACATATCATGTGACTGGGTCTGAATGATGTTAGAATTGGGTGGACGAGATATGACTATTGAACACCTTGGTTCGATAATGAAAGTTGCCTCAGCTCAAAGCCTGAGCCCCGACATTAAAGAACTAGCATCCAAGAAAAGATGCCAGGTATCTGGCTTGGGCACATCAAATTAGATCAGTGTGTTGCAAACTTAGCAGTTTAAAGTCCTGAATGGTTGTTTTATTCATTGTTATTTTATTTTCAAATGTATTGGCCTGTGGAAAAAGTTAATGTTGATATTTACCTCAGAAGGCTGCAAATAGAAAAGAGGAGTTATGTTTTTACAATTTTTATTTAAATTGTATTTGATATGCAATTGATATTTTTTAATTATTATTATTATTATTTGAAACTCGATTTTGCATGTCACTATAAAGGTATAAAAACCTTGCTTGTTCAATATTCAATGCAAAACTTGTTTGGGTCCCTATTAAAAGGTTAATTTGTTCAACCTTGGCCCGCGGCTTTGTTCAGTTTTAAACTTTGGCCCACTCTGTATTTGAGTTTGACACCCCTGATATATAGTATGACAGCTATACTGTTAAAATTAGTAAAAAAAAATAACTTGTGTCTGTCATAATACCCAATTTTTGTATTTGCAAACCTTACAA
The DNA here is from genome assembly GCF_033978785.1 of Entelurus aequoreus. Classification (NCBI taxonomy): domain Eukaryota; kingdom Metazoa; phylum Chordata; class Actinopteri; order Syngnathiformes; family Syngnathidae; genus Entelurus; species Entelurus aequoreus. The sequence continues at coordinate 24,941,726 of NC_084741.1, read as the reverse complement.
AAACAACGGATTCTAGTAAAACTCACATGGATTCAATATTACAGGCATTTTTAGACATTTTGCATGTTTGGTTTAGGAGTTGTGTTTGAATACATTTTTATTGCTTTTTTCGCATTATCTCAGGATTCTAAGAACATTACTTTCATATTGAGTAAAAAACTAATTTTTGTTTTTCCCAACCTTACAAAATATTTTTTTTTCCAGTAAAACTCACAAAGATACATTTCTCCAGGCATTATTAGCCATTTTTCATGTGTGGTTTACGAGTTATATTTAAATAACTGTCATATTAAGTGTGATACTGTCATAGTGAGTTAAACCTAATTTTTGTATTTGCAAACCTTACAAAAAAAAACGATTCTAATAAAACTCACATTGAATCAATATTACAGGCATGTTTAGACATATTGCATGTTTGGTTTTGTTTATATAACCAATTTTCTGAACCGCCACCTTTGTGGTTTGCGTGTCCCACTGATCCTAGTAGCTATGTTGTCCGAGGGCTTCTATGCCCCCTGGTAGGGTCCCTCAAGACAAACAGGTCCGAGGTGAGGGATCAAACAAAGAGCAGCTCAAAGACCTTTATGAAAAGTATAAATCGAGGACCTAGATTTTTTTCTCGCCCGGGCACGGGGCACCGTGGCTCCCCTGTGGAGCCAGGCGCAGAGGTGGGGCACGATGGCGAGCGACTGGTGGCCGGGCGTGTCCCCATGGGGCCCTGCTGGGCTCAGCTCGAAGAGGCAACGTGGGTCAACCCTCCAATGGGCTCACCACTCATGGGCCAATTGAGGTCATAGAAGTTGGATGCAGTGTGAACTGGGCGGCAGCCGAAGGCAGGGCACTTGGCGGTCCGATTATCGGCTACATAAGCTCGCTCTTGGGACGTGGAATGTCACCTCGCTGGGAGGGAAGGAGCCTGAGCTGGTGCACGAGGTGGAGAAGTTCCGGCTAGATATAGTTGGACTCACTTCGACGCACAGCAAGGGCTCTGAAACCTGTTCTCTCAAGAGGGGCTGGACTCTATTCCACTCTGGCGTTGCAAGCAATGAGAGGCTGGGGTGGCAATTCTTGTTGCTCAAAGCCTGCACGTTGGACTTTATTAACCCAGTAGACGAGATGGTAGCTTCCCTCCGCCTTCGGGTTGGGTGACGGGTCCTGACTGTTGTTTGTGTTTACGCAGCAAACAGCAGCTCAGAGTACCCAATCTTTTTGGATTCCCTTGAGGGAGTACTGGAGAGTGCTCCCTTGGGTGATTCCCTTGTTCTGTTGGGGGACTTCAATGCTCATGTTGGCAACGACAGTGAAACCTGGAGAGTTGAGATTGGGAAAAATGGCCACCTGTATCTGAACCCAAGTGGTGCTTTGTTATTGGACTTTTGTGCTCGTCACGGATTGTCCATAACAAACACAATGTTCAAACATAAGGGTGTCTATATGTGTACTTGGCACCAGGACACCCTCGGCCGTAGTTCCATGATTGACTTTGTAGTTGTGTCATGGGATTTGCGGCCTCATGTTTTGGACACTCTGGTGAAGAGAGGGGCAGAGCTTTCTATCGATCATCACCTGGTGGTGAGCTGGCTCCGATGGTGGGAGAGGATGCCGGACAGACCTGGCAGGCCCAAACGCATTGTGAGGGTCTGCTGGGAACGCCTAGCAGAGTCTCCTGTCAGAGAGAGTTTCAATTTCCACCTCCGGAAGAACTTTGAACATGTCACGAGGGAGGTGCTGGACATTGAGTCTGAGTGGACCATGTTCCGTGCCTCTCTTGTCGAGCCGGCTGATTGGAGCTGTGGCCGCAAGGTGTTTGCTGCCTGTCGTGGCGGTAATCCAAGAACCCGCTGGTTGCCACCAGCAGTGAGGGATGCCGTCAAGCTGAAGAAAGAGCCTATCGGGTCCTTTTGGCTCATGGGACTCCAGAGGCAGCGGGCATACCGACAGGCCAAGCGAGACCTCCTCAATCTATGAGGAAGCAGTGCTTGGGGAATCTGTGGTGGGCTCTCCTATTTCTGGGGCTGAGGTTGCCAAGGTAGTTAAGAAGCTCCTGGTGGTGAGCTCCGTCCGGTGTTCCTTAAGGCTCTGGATACTGTAAGGCTGTCTTGGTTGACAAGACTCTGCAACATTGCGTGGACATTGGGGGCGGTACCTCTGGATTGGCAGACCGGGGTGGTGGTTCCTCTCTTTAAGAAGGGGAACCGGAGGGTGTGTTCCAACTATCGTGGATCACACTCCTCAGCCTTCCCGGTAAGGTCTATTCATGTGTACTGGAGAGGAGGAACCTCGGATCCAGGACGAACAGTGTGGTTTTCGTCCTGGTCGTGGAACGGTAGACCAGCTCTATACTCTCGGCAAGGTCCTTGAGTGTGCATGGGAGTTTGCCCAACCAGTCTACATGTGCTTTGTGGACTTGGAGAAGACATTCGACTGTGGCCCCCCCCGGGAAGTCCTGTGGGGAGTGCTCAGAGAGTATGTCTGATTGTGGCGGGTGGCTCCCTGTATGATCTGTGTCAGAGCTTGGTCCGCATTGCCGGCAGTAAGTCGAACCCCTTTCCAGTGAGGGTTGGACTGCGCCAAGGCAGCCCTTTGTCACCGATTCTGTTCATAACTTTTATGGACAGAATTTCTAGGCGCAGTCATGGCGTTGAGGGGATCCGGTTTGGTGGCTGCAGGATTAGGTCTCTGCTTTTTCCAGATGATGTGGTCCTGATGGCTTCAACTGGCCCCGATTTTCAGCTCTCATTGGATCGGTTCGCAAACAAGTGTGAAGCGACTGGGATGAGAATCAGCACCTCCAAGTTCGAGTCCATGGTTCTCGCCCGGGAAAGGGTGGAGTGCCATCTCCAGGTTGGGGAGGAGATCTTGCCCCAAGTGGAGGAGTTCAAGTACCTAGGATTCTTGTTCACGAGTGAGGATAGAGTGGATCGGGAGATCCACAGGCGGATCGGTGCGGCGTCTTCAGCAATGAGGACGCTATATCGATCCGTTGTGGTGAAAAAGGAGCTGAGTCAGAAGGAAAAGCTCTCAATTTACCGGTCGATCTACGTTCCCAGCTTTGGGTTATGACCGAAAGGACAAGGTCACGGGTACAAGCGGCCGAAATGAGTTTCCTCTGCCGGGTGGTGGGTCTCCCTTAGAGATAGGGTGAGAAGCTCCGTCATCCGGGAGGTACTCAGTGTAAAGCCGCTGCTCCTCCACATTGAGAGGAGCCAGATGAGGTGGTCCGGGCATCTGCTCAGGATCCCACCCGAACGCCTCCCTAGGGGGGTGTTTAAGGCAAGTCCGACCGGCAGGAGGCCACGGGGAAGACCTAGGATTTATGTCTCCCGGCTGGCCTGGGAACGCCTCGGAATAACCCGAGAAGAGCTGGATGAAGTGGCTGGTTGAGAGGGAAGTCTGGGCTATTCTGCTTAGGCTGTGCCCCCGCAACCCGACCTCGGATAAGCGAAAGAAAATGGATGGATTTATCACAGTTTACTGTCAGATTGAGTACAAAAACTAACTAAACCTTAAACAATGTATTGTTTCTAGTAAAACTCACAAAGATACATATCTCCAGGCATTATTAGCCATTTTGCATGTGTGGTTTAGGAGTTATGTTTAAATAACTGTCAGATTGAGTGTGACAGTATACTGTCATACTGAGTAAAACCCATATTTTGCATTTGCAAACCTTACAAAAAACAACTAAATCTAGTTGTACTCACACAGTACAATATTACAGGCATTTTTAGACATAATGCATGTTTGGTTTTAGAGTTATGTTTATATAACTTTCATATTTAGTATGACAGTTATACTGTCATATTGAATTAAAAAAAAATAACTTGTGTCTTTGCAAACCTTACAAAAGACCATTTTCTTGTAAAACTAACTAAGATACATGTCTCCAGGCATTATTAGCCATTTTGCATGTGTTGTTTGAGTTATGTTTAAATAAGTGTCATCTTGAGTGTGACAGTATACTGTCATAAAACCCATTTTTGTATTTGCAACACTGATTCTAGTAAAACTCACATATATACAATATTACAGGCAGATTTGGACATAATGCATGTTTGGTTTTGGAGTTATGTTTATTTAACTTTCATATATAGTATAGGACTGTTATATTGAGTAAAAAAACTAAATTGTGTTGGTCATAAAACCCAATTTTTGTATTTGCAAACCTTACAACTGATTCAAATAAAACTCACATGGATTCAATATTACAGGCATTTTAGACATTTTGCATGTTTGGTTTAGGAATTATGTTGGAATACATTTTTATGGCTTTTTTCGCATTATCTCAGGATTTTAAGAACATTACTGTCATATTGAGTAAAAAAATAATTTTTGTGTTTGCAAGCCTTAAAAAAGCACATGTTTCGAGTAAAACTCACAAGAATGCATTATTTCAGGCATTGTTAATCATTTTTCATGTGTAGTTTAAGAGTTATGTTTAGATAACTGTCAAATTAAGATACATTTCTTCACGCATTATTAGACATGTTCCATGTGTGGTTAGAATTTATAATTAAATAACTGTCATATTAAGTGTGGCAGTTATACTGTCATTGTGTGTAAAACCTAATTTTTGTATTTGCAAACCTTACCAAAACAACTGATTCTAGTAAAACTTACATAGATTCAATATTAGAGGCATTTTTAGACATTTTCAATGTTTGGTTTAAAAGTTGTATTTGAATACATTTTTATTTGCTTTTTTCGCATTATCTCAGGATTCTAAAATCATTACTTTCATGTTGAGTAAAAAACTACTTTTTGTTTTTGCAAACCTTACAAACTCACTTCCTGTCAATGAGAAAGGACGCAAAGAAAAAAGCTCTGCTTCTGCTACCGGAGTTTTTGTTAAGTCTGAAGATTTTGACCACTGATTTGACCACTGATTTGCGATCACAGCCACAGGAGAGTCACCTGGCATCTTCGATCTGATTTTGGTCAGTTGAGAGGCACTGATACGCTGAAATAAGGCGAGTGGAAGAGCCGTTAGCCTCAAGCCAAAGGCGCCTCCCGCAGTTCAAAGCGGTTGCCTAGCAACCAAAAGTTACGGCGAGTTTACAGCTGTTTTAAAGTGATCTCGACGTCGCAGAGTGATATAAGTTGACAGGCCGACACCTCAAATTGATCTCTGAACGGCGCAAGGTACGAAATTGTTGAAAAAACAAGTTAAAAGTGCCGCAAGTCGCTAAAGAAGTAACTGCCCTTAAGACATAAGAGGCGCTGACGTCAGTGACTGCCGCGATGCCAAAAGTTAAAGGATTGACTGGAAAGACTGATTTGAAGCTGGGCACAGGACATGATGGGATTCGAGAAGGGATACTACAAAAAATACTCCAGGAATTTAAAGAAGAAATGATAGAAAAATTGGAAGAATTGATGGATGGATGGAAAGAGGATATGAAAGAAATGAAAGAAGAAATGAAAGAAATGAAAAAAGAGAACAACTCCAGAAATAAAGAAGCCACTGAAATGAGCAAACAAATGAAGATCCTTCAAGAAGACAACAACATGCTGAGGAACATCATAGATGAAATGGATCAGGATAAACGAATGAATGATATCATTGTGACAGGGCACCGAATTAAACCAAGATCCTATGCGGAAGCTGTGAATAATGAAGGTGAACCAGATGAAATGGATATGGTCTCAGCAGAACAGCAAGTGGTCAACTTTCTACAATCAAAATAAATTGAAATTGACATTAATACCATCGAAACATGCATCCCACTGAACGGAAGAAACAACAACGCCACTCCAGTCGTGCTTGTGAAACTCGTAAACAGAACATCTAAAATAGCATTGCTGAGACAGGGAAAGAAGCTGAAGGGAACAAATGTGTACATGAATGAGCATCTCACAAAACGTAATGCTGGAATCGCCAAGAAAGCACGCGACTTGAGAAGGCAGGAAAAAATCCAGGGAACTTGGAGCGCCAACTGTAAAATCTACATCAAGCTGAATGGAGGTCCAGAAGCAAGAGTAATTGTTGTCCATGACATCAAGGACCTGGACAATTTTTAAAGTTTACACAGCTACCACAACAACGATGATAATGGACTCTGAAAGAAAACAAGCACCTAAATTCAGCATCGGCACTACTATGTTCCAAGGGACGACTAAACAAGAGGACCTAGATTCAGGATTGCATCCACCTACACTTATAGAGATTATTGAAACAACATCAAAGTTTGTTGAACAAGAAAATATGGAACTAAAAAATTTCTGCAACAAAGATCACAAAAAACAGGATTTGGAAAATAATATAGATCCAGATACAATTTTTTTCTCCCAAATCAGTAATAGTTGTTTTTATTATACAGATGATCAATATAATAGCAACATTGAATGTGATAACAAATTGTCAATTATTCATTTTAATAGTAGAAGCTTGTATGCAAATTACAACAACATTAAGAACTTTTTGGAACACATCAACGAACCCTTCAAAGTGATTGCTGTCACAGAAACATGGATTGATGATAAAAAAGGAATAGATTTTGATCTGGAGGGATATGAACTAAACTACATCAACAGAACCAACAAAAATGGAGGAGGAGTAGCTGTGTACGTGATGAAGAACCTGAACTACAAAGTGGTAAAAAACATGTCATTTGCCATAGATAATATCTTAGAATGTATAACCATTGAAATATGTCAGGAAAAAAGCAAAAACATTTTCATTAGTTGTATATATAGATCACCTAAGTCAAGTATAGAAACATTTGAAGAATGGATCAAGGCAACTTACATGGACAATGGTCAAAGAATAATGTTCTTATGTGGTGACTTTAATATTGACTTATTGAACCCCAACAAGCAAAAGTCTATTGATGACTTCATTGATACAATGTACAGCACAGGACAATGTGCCACGCTTATTGATAATATTTTTACCAATGATTTTGATAATAACACTACAAGTGGTCTACTTATAAGCGACGTTAGTGATCATCTGCCAGTTTTTACAATATATGATGGAAACTACAAGAAGAACATGGAAGACAAAAGGACATTTCGAAGACTATGCACAGAGAAGAGGATGACTGCCTTCAAAATTGAACTACAAAAGCAAGATTGGGACAATGTGTATAATGAAAAAGAGGTTGATGAAGCATATGAACATTTCTTAAACAAGTTCATAATACTTTATGACAAACATTGTCCATGGATACAACTCAGTAACAAGCAGAGAAAGAATAATCAACCATGGATGACAAAAGGATTAAAAAATGCTTGTAAGAAGAAGAATACACTATATAGAACATTTATAGCACAAAGAACTATAGAGGCAGAAATTAAGTACAAAAAGTATAAAAACAAGTTAACAGACATACTACGATCATGTAGAAAAGAATATTACAGTGAATTATTGGACAGGAACAAAAATAATATGAGAGCAACATGGGGCATCCTCAATAGCATTATTAAAAATGGAACTAAGAGGGACTACCCTCGATACTTCTTAGATGAAAATAAAAAAAAATGACAACATAAAGGAAGTAGTTGAAAGCTTCAATAATTATTTTGTAAATATTGGACCAAAATTGGAAGAAAGGATTCCAGACCCAGTTCCAATTGAGGACTATAATGATACCATAGAGCGAAATCCCAACTCCATGTTCCTCAGTAATGTGACACAGGAGGAAATAGTTACAATCGTGAAAAAATGTAAATCTAAGACTTCAAGTGATTGTAACGGAATTGATATGGAAACGATAAAAAAGGTTATTGAAGAGATCTCAGGACCATTAATGTATATTGGTAACCTATCATTTCAAACAGGTACATTTCCAAACAAAATGAAAATAGCTAAAGTTGCACCAATTTATAAGACTGGAGACAAACATCAATTTACAAATTATAGACCTGTTTCTCTACTTCCACAATTTTCTAAAATCATTGAAAAACTTTTCAATAACAGATTAAAAAGTTTCATAAATAAAAATAGAATACTCGAAGAGAACCAATATGGATATAGAGCTAATGTTTCAACTTCAATGGCTTTAATTGAAATTACAGAAGAAATTACCAATGCAATAGATAGTAAAAAATGTGCGGCAGCGGTTTTTATGGCTCTAACTAAAGCATTTGACACAATTAATCACAATATTTTAATCAAAAAACTAGAACGATATGGCATCAGAGGGTTAGTCTTGAACTGGATAAGAAGTTATCTAACGAACAGGAAACAATACGTGAAGCTAGGCGAACACACGTCTACAACGCTAAATATATCCTGTGGTGTACCTCAGGGATCAATACTAGGACCTAAATTATTCAATCTCTATATAAATGACATTTGTAAAGTTACAAAAGATTTAAAGTTAGTATTATTTGCGGATGATACAACAGCGTTTTGTTTAGGAGAGAACACACAGGAGATAATACAAATAATAACAGAAGAAATTAACAAATTAAAAAGATGGTTTGACAAAAACAGACTATCGTTGAATCTTAGTAAAACTGAAATAATGCTATTTGGTAACAGTAGAAGAGAAAGTCAAACACAAATACAAATAGACGGAATAGAAATTGAAAGAGTAAACAAAACCAAATTTCTAGGTATAATGATTGATGATAATTTGAACTGGAAATCTCACGTAAAAAATATACAACATAAAGTTGCAAGAAACACATCAATAATGAATAAAGCAAAACATGTTCTAGACCAAAAATCCCTTCATATTCTCTACTGCTCACTAGTGTTACCATATCTGAGCTACTGTGTAGAAATATGGGGAAATAATTACAAAAGTACACTTCATTCATTAACGGTGTTACAAAAAAGATCAGTTAGAATAATACATAATGTTGGATATAGAGAACATACAAACCCTTTATTTATTGAGTCAAAAATACTGAAATTCCACGACATAGTGAATTTGCAAACAGCTAAAATTATGCACAAAGCAAACTATAACCTGCTACCCAAGAATATACAACAATTCTTCTCAACAAAAGAGGAGAAATATAATCTTAGAGAAAAACGTAATTTAAAACATTTGTTTGCACGTACAACACTTAAGACCTTCAGTATATCAGTATGTGGAATTAAATTATGGAATGGATTAAGCAAAGCAATCAAACAATGTACTAATATGATACACTTCAAGAAACTCTTCAAACTTAAAGTGTTTACAAAGTACAAAGAAGAAGAACCATGACAAACATTCTCAATTTATTTCATCCATCCATTCATTCATTCTTAAAGTAATCTTATTTATCTCATCATATGAAATATGACTTACTTCACCAATTATTATTATTAAATTCTTACTATTATTTATTTATTTATTTTTATTGTGATTACTTCTGGAGTTTATTGTGAAAAAATTGTGAACAGGAAGTGAACAAAAAGTTTTGCAACTGTTATGTAAAGAAAAGGGGTAGGATTAAATAAGCTCTGCTTCTTCTTACTCCTTTTCGAACATGTTGAAAAGAAACTGGAAATTGTGATGTATCATGTTGTATGCTTGCATGTTCGAAATAAACTCAAACTCAAACTCAACTCAAACTCAAACTCAAACATAAATACATTATTACAGACTTTTTGGACACGACACAAGTTTGGTTTTGGAGTTATCTTTTTGTAACTTTCATATATAGTATGACTGTTAGATTGTCATATTGAATTAAAAAAAACTAGCTTGTTCCTTTGCAAACTTTACAAAAGATAATTTTTCTGGTAAAACTAACAAAGATACATGTCTCCAGGCATTATTAGCCATTTTGCATGTGTTCTTTAGGAGTTATGTTTAAATACATTTTTATTGCTTTTTTTGCATTATCTCAGGATTCTAAGAAACTTTCACATTGAGTGAAAAACTACTTTTTGTTTTTGCAAACCTTACAAACTCACATAAATACATTACTGCAGGACTTTTTGGACATGACACATGTTTGGTTTTGGAGTTATGTTTATATAACTTTCATATTTAGTATGACTGTTATACTGTCATATTGAATAAAAAAAAACCAGCTTGTGTCTTTGAAAACTTTACAAAAGAAAAATTTTTCAGTAAAACTAACAAAGATGCATGTCTCCAGGCATTATTAGCCATTTTGCATGTGTTTTTTAGGAGTTATGTATAAATACATTTTTATTGCTTTTTTCGCATTATCTCAGGATTCTAAGATCATTACTTTCATATTGAGTAAAAAACTACTTTTTGTTTTTGCAAGCCTAAAAAACTTACATAAATACATTATTACAGGCATTTTTAGATCGACACAAGTTTGGTTTTGGAGTTATGTTTATATAACTTTCATATTTAGTATGACTGTTATACTGTCATAGTGAATTAAAAAAACTAGCTTGTGTCTTTGCAAACTTTACAAAATATATTTTTTCTAGTAAAACTAACAAAGATACATGTCTCCAGATATTATTAGCCATTTTACATGTGTTCTTTATGAGTTATGTTTAAATACATTTTTATTGCTTTGTTCGCATTATCTCAGGATTCTAAAATCATTACTTTCATATTGAGTAAAAAAATACTTTTTGTTTTTACAAGACTTACACACTCACATAAATACATTATTACAGGCATTTTTAGACATGACACATGTTTGGTTTTGGAGTTATGTTTATGTACCTTTTATATTTAGTGTTATACTGTCATATTGAATAAAAAAAAACTAGCTTGTGTCTTTGCAAACTTTACAAAAGATCATTTTTCTAGTAAAACTAACAAAGATACATATCGCCAGGCATTATTAGCCATTGTGCATGTGTTTTTAAGGAGTTAGGTTTAAATACATTTTTATTGCTTTTTTCGCATTATCTCAGGATCCTAAAATCATTACCTTCATATTGAGTAAAAAACTACTTTCTGTTTTTTCAAACCTTACAAACTCACATAAATACATTATTACAGGCATTTTTAGATCGACACATGTTTGGTTTTGGAGTTATGTTTATATAACTTTCATATTTAGTATGACTGTTATACTGTCATAGTGAATTAAAAAAACTAGCTTGTGTCTTTGCAAACTTTACAAAATATAATTTTTCTAGTAAAACTAACAAAGATACATGTCTCCAGATATTATTAGCCATTTTGCATGTGTTCTTTAGGAGTTGTGTTTAAATACATTTTTATTGCTTTTTTCGCATTATCTCAGGATTCTAAAATCATTGCTTTCATATTGAGTAAAAAACTACTTTTTGTTTTTGCAAACCTTACAAACTCACATAAATACATTATTATAGGCAATTATAGACATGACACATGTTTTGTTTTGGAGTTATCTTTTTATAACTTTCATATTTAGTACGACTGTTATACTGTCATAGTGAATTAAAAAAACTAGCTTGTGTCTTTGCAAAAATTACAAAATATCATTTTTCTAGTAAAACTAACAAAGATACATGTCTCCAGATATTATTAGCCATTTTGCATGTGTTCTTTAGGAGTTATGTTTAAATACATTTTCATTGCTTTTTTCGCATTGTCTCAGGATTCTAAAATCATTACTTTCATATTGAGTAAAAAAATACTTTTTGTTTTTGCAAACTTTACACACTCACATAAATAACATTAAGGCATTTTTAGACATGACACATGTTTGGTTTTGGAGTTATGTTTATATACCTTTTATACTTAGTGTTATACTGTCATATTGAATTAAAAAAAACTAGCTTGTGTCTTTGCAAACTTTACAAAAGATCATTTTTCTAGTAAAACTAACAAATATACATATCTCCAGTCATTATTAGCCATTTTGCATGTGTTTTTAAGGAGTTAGGTTTAAATACATTTTTATTGCTTTTTTCGCATTATCTCAGCATCCTAAAATCATCACTTTCATATTGAGTGAAAAACTACTTTCTGTTTTTTCAAACCTTACAAACTCACATAAATACATTATTACAGGCATTTTTAGACATGACACATGTTTGGTTTTGGAGTTTTGTTTATATAACTTGTATATTTAGTATGACTGTTCCACTGTCATATTGAATTAAAAAAAACTAGCTTGTTCCTTTGCAAACTTTACAAAATATCCTTTTTTTGGTAAAACTAACAAAGATACATGCCTCCAGGCATTATTAGCCATTTTGCATGTGTTTTTAAGGAGTTAAGTTTAAATACATTTTTATTGCTTTTTTCGCATTATCTCGGGATTCTAAAATCATTACTTTCATATTGAGTAAAAAACTACTTTCTGTTTTTTCAAACCTTACAATCTCACATAAATACATTATTATAGGCAATTATAGACATGACACATGTTTTGTTTTGGAGTTATGTTTATATAACTTTCATATTTAGTATGACTGTTATACTGTCATAGTGAATTAAAAAAACTAGCTTGTGTCTTTGCAAACTTTACAAAATATAATTTTTCTAGTAAAACTAACAAAGATACATGTCTCCAGATATTATTAGCCATTTTGCATGTGTTCTTTAGGAGTTATGTTTAAATACATATTTAGTACGACTGTTATACTGTCATATTGAATAAAAAAAACTAGCTTGTGTCTTTGTTATCTTTACAAAAGATCATTTTTTTAAACTAACAACGTTACATGTCTCCCTAGCCATTATTAGCCATTTCGCATGTGTTGTTTAGGAGTTATGTTTAAATACATTTTTATTGCTTTTTTCGCATTATCTCAAGATTCTAAGAACATTACAGGCATATTGAGTAAAAAACTACTTTTTGTGTTTGCAAAATGTAAAACTCAGTAAAACTCCCAAGGATTCATTATTTCAGGCATTATTAGCTTTTTTTATGTGTAGTTTATGAGTTATGTTTACATAACTGTCATATTGAGTGTGATTTTGTCATAGTGAGTAAAACCTAATTTTTGTATTTGCAAACATTATAGTAAAACTCACATTGATACAATATTACAGGCATTTTATGTTTGGTTTTGGAGTTATATTTATACAACCTGCTTTCTGAGCCGCCACCTTTGTGGTTTGCGTGTCCCACTGATCCAGGAACTATGTTGTCCGGGGGCTTCTATGCCCCCTGGTAGGGTCCACCAAGACAAACAGGTCCTAGGTGAGGGATCAGACAAAGGACCTACATTTTTTCTTGGGCCCAGCCGTGCTCAGCTCGAAGAGGCAACGTGGATCCCCCCTCCAGGGCTCACCACTCATGGGCTGGGTCATAGAGGGTGTAGTGTGAGCTGGGCGGCAGCCGAAGGCAGGGCCCTTGGTGGTCCAATTATCGGCTACATAAGCTCGCTCTTTGGACATGGAACGTCACCTCGCTGGGAGGGAAGGAGCCTGAGCTGGTGCATGAGGTGGAGAAGTTCCCGGCTAGATATAGTTGGACTCACAGCAAGGGCTCTGGAACCTGTTCTCTCAAGAGGGGCTGGACTGAGCTGAACTTTCATTACTTGCAACGCCAGAGTGGAAAAAATTCCACACTGGCGTTGCAACTAATGAGAGGCTGGGGTGGCAGTTCTTGTTGCCCCCCGGCTCAAAGCCTGCACGTTGGACTTTAACCCAAAAGACGAGATGGTAGCTTCCCTCAGCCTTCGGGTTGGGTGACGGGTCCTGACTGTTGTTTGTGTTTACGCACCAAACAGCTGCTCAGAGTACCCACTCTTTTTGGATTCCCTTGAGGGAGTACTGGAGAGTGCTCCCTCGGGTGATTCCCTTGGTGGACTTCAACGCTCATGTTGGCAACGACAGTGAAACCTGGAGAGTCGTGATTGGGAAAAATGGCCACCCGGATCTGAACCCAAGTGGTGCTTTGTTATTGGACTTTTGTGCTTGTCACGGATTGTCCATAACAAACACAATGTTCAAACATAAGGGTGTCCATATGTGCACTTGGCACAAGGACACCCTCGGCCGCATGATTGACTTTGTAGTTGTGTCATGGGATTTGCAGCCTCATGTTTTGGACACTCGGTGAAGAGAGGGGCAGAGCTTTCTACCAATCACCACCTGGTGGTGAGCTGGCTCCGATTGTAGGGGAGGAGGATGCCGCAAACGCATTGTAAGGGTCTGGTGGGAACGCCTAGCAGAGTCTCCTGAAGAACTTTGAACCTGTCCGGAAGAACTTTGAACATGTCACGAGGGAGGTGCTGGACATTGAGTCTGAGTGGACCAAGTTCCTTTCCTCTCTTGTCGAGCCAGCTGATTGAAGCTGTGGCCGCAAGGTGTTTGGTGCCTGTCGTGGCGGTAATCCACCAGCAGTGAGGGATGCTGTCAAGCTGAAGAAAGAGCCATCGGGTCCTTTGGGCTCATGGGACTCCAGAGGCAGTGGGCATACCGACAGGCCAAGCGAGACCTCCTCAATCCCACCAACACGTCTTCCTATGAAGAAGCAGTGCCTGGGAAATCTGTGGTGGGCTCTCCTATTTCTGGGGCTGAGGTTGCCAAGGTTGTTAAAAAGCTCCTCTGTGGCAAGGCCCCGGGGGTGGATGTGCTCCGTCCGGAGTTCCTTAAGGCTCTGGATGCTGTGGGGCAGTCTTGGTTGACAAGACTCTGCAACATTGCGTGGACATCGGGGGCGGTACCTCTGGATTGGCAGACCGGGGTGGTGGTTCCTCTCTTTAAGAAGGGGAACCGGAGGGTGTGTTCCAACTATCGTAGATCACACTCCTCAGCCTTCCCGGTAAGGTCTATTCATGTGTACTGGAGAGGAGGAACCTCGGATCCAGGACGAACAGTGTGGTTTTCGTCCTGGTCGTGGAACGGTAGTCCAGCTCTATACTCTCGGCAGGGTCCTTGAGTGTGCATGGGAGTTTGCCCAACCAGTCTACATAAGTTTTGTGGACTTGGAGAAGACATTCAACCTTGGTCCCCCGGTAAATCCTGTGGGGAGTGCTCAGAGAGTATGGAGTATCGGCATGTCAGATTGTGGCGGGTGTCTCCCTGTATGATCAGTGTCAGAGCTTGGTCCGCATTGCCGGCAGTATGTCGGACCGCTTTCTAGTGAGGGTTGGATTCCGCCAAGGCTGCCCTTTGTCACCGATTCTGTTCATAACTTTAATGGACAGAATATCTAGGCGCAGTCATGGCGTTGAGGATCCCCTCAACGCCATGACTGCGCCTGGTTTGGTGGCTGCAGGATTAGGTCTCTGCTTTTTGCAGATGATGTGGTCCTGATGGCTTCAACTGGCCAGGATCTTCAGCTCTCATTGGATCGGTTCGCAGTGAAGCGACTGGGATGAGAATCAGCACCTCCAAGTCCGAGTCCATGGTTCTCGCATGGGAAAGGGTGGAGTGCCATCTCCAGGTTGGGAAAGAGATCTTGCCCCAAGTGAAGGAGTTCAAGTACCTAGGAGTCTTGTTCACGAGTGAGGATAGAGTGGATCGGGAGATCTACAGGCGGATCGGTGCGGCGTCTTCAGTAATGAGGACGCTATATCGATCCGTTGTGGTGAAGAAGGAGCTGAGCCAGAAGGAAAAGCTTTCAATTTACCGGTCGATCAACGTTCCCATCCTCAGCTATGGTCATGAGCTTTGGGTTATGACCGAAAGGACAAGGTCACGGGTACAAGCGGCCGAAATGAGTTTCCTCCGCCGGGTGGTGGGTCTCTCCTTTAGAGATAGGGTGAGAAGCTCTGTCATCCGGGAGGAACTCAGTGTAAAGCCGCTGCTCCTCCACATTGAGAGGAGCCAGATGAGGTGGTTCGGGCATCTGCTCAGGATGCCACCTGAACGCCTCCCTAGGGAGGTGTTTAGGGCAAGTCCGACCAGCAGGAGGCCATGGGGAAGACCTGGACACATTGGAAAGACTATGTCTCCCGCCTGGCCTGGAAAGGCCTCAGGATCCCCCGAGAAGAGCTGGACGAAGTGGCTGGGGAGAGGGAAGGCTGGGCTCGCTGCTTAAACTGCTGCCCCCGCAACCCGACCTCGGATAAGCGGAAGAAAAGGGATGGATTTAGTATGACAGTTATACTGTCATATTGAGTGTGACAGTATACTGTCATAAAACCCAAATTTTGTATTTGCAAACCTGATTCTAGTAAAACTAAAACCTATACAATATTACAGGCAATTTTGGACATGATGCACGTTTGGTTTTGGAGTTATGTTTATATAACTTTAATATATAGTATGACATCTATACTGTTATAATGAGTAAAAAAATTAACTTGTGTCTGTCATGAAACCCAATTTTTTTATTTGCAAACCTTACAAAAACAACTGATTCTAGTAAAACTCACATGGATTCAAGATTGATTGATATTACAGGCATTTTTAGACATTTTGTATGTTTGGTTTAGGAATATTGTTGGAATACATTTGTATTGCTTTTTTCCACATTATATCAGCATTTTAAAAACATTACTGTCATATTGAGTAAAAAAACCTTTTTGTGTTTGTAAGCCTTAAAAAAGCAATGTTTCGAGTTATTTCAGGCATTATAAGCCATTTTATGTGTAGTTTAGGAGTTATGTTTAAATAACTGTCATATTGAGTGTGACACTGTCATAGTGAGTAAAACCTAACTTTTGTATTTGCAAACCTTACAAAAAAAACGATTCTAGTAAAACTCACATTGATACATTATTACAGGCATGTTTAGACATCTTCCATGTTTGGTTTTGGAGTTATGTTTATATAACCTGCTTTGTGAGCCGCCACCTTTGTGGTTTGCGTGTCCCACTGAGCTATGTTGTCCGGGGGCTTCCATGCCCCCTGGTAGGGTCCCCCAAGACAAACAGGTCCTAGGTGAGGAAAAAGACGAAGAGCAGCTCAAAGACCTTTATGAAAAGTACAAATCGAGGACCTAGATTTTTTCTCGCTCGGACGCGGGTCACCGTGGCTCCCCTGTGGAGCCAGGCCCAGAGGTTGGGCACGATGGCGAGCGACTGGTGCCCATGGGGCCCAGCTCAAAGAGGCAACGTGGGTCCCCCCTGCAATAGGCTCACCACTCATGGGCTGGGTCATAGAGGTCGGGTGCAGTGTGAGCTGGGCGGCAGCCGAAAGCAGGGCACTTGGCGGTCCGATTATCGGCTACATAAGCTCGCTCTTGCGACGTAGAACGTCACCTCGCAGGGAGGGAAGGAGCCTGAGCTGGTGCGCGAGGTGGAGAAGTTCCCGGCTAGATAAAGTTGGACTCACTTCGACGCACAGCAAGGGCTCTGGAACCTGTTCTCAAGAGGGGTTGGACTCTCTTCCACTCTGGCGTTGCAAGTAATGAGAGATGGGTTGACAATTCTTTTTGCCCCCCGGCTCAAAGCCTGCATGTTCCAACATGCACCCAGTAGACGAGATGGTAGCTTCCCTCCGCTTTTGGGTTGGGTGACGGGTCCTGACTGTTGTTGGCGTTTATGCACCAAACAGCAGCTCAGAGTACCCACTCTTTTTGGATTCCCTTGAGGGAGTACTGGAGAGTGCTCTGGTTCTGCTGGGGGTCTTCAACGCTCATGTTGGCAACGACAGTGAAACCTGGAGAGTCGTGATTGGGAAAAATGGCCACCCGGATCTGAACCCAAGTGGTGCTTTGTTATTGGACTTTTGTGCTCGTCACGGATTGTCCATAACAAACACAATGTTCAAACATAAGGGTTTCCATATGTGGCACCAGTGATCACTTGGCACCAGGACACCCTCGGCCGCAGTTCCATGATTGACTTTGTAGTTGTGTCATGGGATTTGCGGCCTCATGTTTTGGATACTCGGGTGAAGAGAGGGGCAAGCCTTCACCACCTGGTGAGCTGGCTCCGATGGTGGGGAAGGATGCTGGACTGACCTGGCAGGCCCAAACGCATTGTGAGAGTCTTTTGGGAATGCCTAGCAGAGTCTCCTGTCAGAGAGAGTTTCTTTTTCCACCTCCGGAAGAACTTTGAACATGTCACAAAGGAGGTGCTGGACATTGAGTCTGAATGGATCATGTTCCGTGCCTCTCTTGTCGAGCCAGCTGATTGGAGCTGTGGCCGCAAGGTGTTTGGTGCCTGTCGTGGCGGTAATCCTAGAACCCGCTGGTGGCCACCAGCAGTGCGGGATGCCGTCAAGCTGAAGAAAGAGCTTATCGGGTCCTTTTGGCTAATGGGACTCCAGAGACAGCGGGCATACCGACAGGCCAAGCGAAACCTCCTCAATCCCACCAACACGTCTTCCTATGAGGAAGCATTGTCTGGGGAATCTGTGATGGGCTCTCCTATTTCTGGGGCTGAGGTTGCCAAAAGCTCTTCGGTGGCAAGGCCCCGGGGGTGGATGAGCTCCTTCTCTGCATAGTGTGGTCACGCTGGTGCTTTCTGCCTTTACCCATTCAACATATCTTTACCTGCACATTACCTACCTTCTCTGTATCATGGAGTCAAGCTGGTGTTTCCTGCCTTTACTCATTCAACATATCTTTACCTGCCTACCTTCTCTGTATCCTGGCGTCTAGCTGGTGTTTCCCATTCAACATATCTTTACCTGCACATTACCTACCTTCCCCGCATCCTGTGGTCCACAGGTGCTTCTTTCTTTCACCATACAACATATCTTCACCCGCACATACCTACCTTGTCTGCATTGCCTCGACCACACCTGCGCTTCCTTCTTTCACCCATTCAACATACCTTCACCCGCACATTACCTACCTTCACTGCATAGTGGGGTCACACTGGTGCTTCCTGCCTTTACCCATTCAACATATCTTCACCCGCACATTACCTACTTGCTCTGCATTTTCGGGTCACGCTGGTGCTTCCTGCCATCACCCAGTCAACATATCTTTACCTGCGAATGATCTACTTTTTCTGCATCCTGGGGTGAAACAGGTGCTTCCTTCTTTGACCCAGTCAACATATCTTTCCCTGCACATTACCTACCTTCTCTGTATCCTAGAGTCAAACTGGTGCTTCGGTCCCTAATAAGAAGGTCCACAAAGGAACAGAAGAGTCATTGATTTAAGGCACAAAATTGGGGAAATGACAAGTCAAATTCCTGAACAGAGGTGAGAAACGGGGTAAAATATCCTATTAGTATTTAACAGTTTCAAGAGGATTTACCTTTGAACAAATTCCAATGTCCGAGCACCTTCCTCTTGGTATTCCAAGTTGAACACATAGTAGGTGGGAAGAAGGGCAGCAAGCCCTGAGATGAAGCTAGGTTGGACGCCTTCGCAGATGACATCACCTTCCATGCTGATCATCCAACGTTTTATTGTGACTTTGTCACCAGCAACTGGTGACAAAGTTCCTAAACAGTATCCAATATGGGTAGTATTTTAAAAGTATTTGGAATGGCCACCTCACTCGCTCTCTCTTTACTCTGTTTACATCTAGTCTCCTAAGGCAGTGGTTCTCAAATGGGGGTACGCGTACTCCTGGGGGTCCGTGAATTTTTTAAAAAATATTCTAAAAATAGCAACAATTCAAAAATCCTTTATAAATATACTTATTGAATAATAATTCGACAAAATATGAATGTAAGTTCATAAACTGAACATCTAATCAAGTAGGCTATTCCATTCATTACCATAAAGCCAGAGTTTCCCCCATGCCATGATGGTTTGACCCTACCTGGCGGTGCCACACGGCACAAACTGTCAATCAACTATCCATGTAGAAAACCATGGAGGCTTGGTTAAAGTGTAGCAGTAATGCAGCTGAGACATGTGGACATGTTCCATAAATATTGATGTTAAAGATTTCTTTTTTTGTGAAGAAATGTTGAGAATGAAGTTCATGAATCCAGATGGATCTCTATTACAATCCCCAAAGAGGGCACTTTAAGTTGATTACTTCTATGTGTAAAAATCTTTATTTATAATTGAATCACTTGTTTATTTTTCAACAAGTTTTTAGTTAGTTCTAAAATTCTGAGAAAATACGAACAAATTAAAAAAAATGATTCCAACATAATTCCTAAACCAAACATGCAAAATGTCTAAAAATGTCTGTCATATTGAATCCATGTGAGTTTTACTAGATTTAAATGATTTTGTAAGGTTTGCAAATACATAAATTAGGTTTTACTTACTATGTCATAACTGACAGTATATGACAGTTATTTAACCATAACTCAAACCACACATTAAAAATGGCTAATAATGCCTGAAATAATGCATCCTTGGCCGTTTTACTCGAAACACATGCTTTTTTAAATCTTGCAAACACAAAAAGTAGTTTTTTTTACTCAATATGACTGTAATGTTCTTAAAATCCCGAGATAATGCGAAAAAAGCAATAAAAATGTATTTAAACATTACTCCTAAACAACATATGCAAAATGGCTAATAATGCCTGGAAACATGTATCTTTGTTAGTTTTACTGGAAAAATGATCTTTTGTAAAGTTTGCAAAGACACAAGCCAGTTTTTTTTGTATTCAATATGACAGTATAACAGTCATATTAAATATGAAAGTTATATAAACATAATTCCAAAACCAAACATGTGTCATGTCTAAAAATGCCTGTAATAATGTATTAATGTGAGTTTGTAAGGTTTGAAAAAGTAGTTTTTTACTCAATATGAAAGTAATGATCTTAGAATCCTGAGATAATGCGAAAAAAGCAATAACAATGTATTCAAACATAACTCCTAAACAACCCAGGCAAAATGGGTAAATGCCTGGAGACATGTATTTTTGTTAGTTTTACTAGAAAATGTATTTTTTGTAAAGTTTGCAAAGACACAAGCTAGTTGTTTTTATTCAATAAGACAGTATAACAGTCATACTACATATGAAAGTTATATAAACATAACTCCAGAACCAAACGTGTGTCATGTCTAAAATTACCTAAAATAATGTATTTATGTGAGTTTGTAAGGTTTGCAAAAACAAAAAGTAGTTTTTTCCTCAATATGAAAGTAAGGATTTTAGAATCCTGAGATAATGCGAAAAAAGCAATAAAAATGTATTTAAACATAATTCCTAAACAACCCATGCAAAATGGCTAATAATGCCTGGAGACATGTATCTTTGTTAGTTTTACTAGAAAAATGATCTTTTGTAAAGATATCAAAGACAAAAGCTAGTTTTTTTTATTCAATATGACAGTATAACAGTCCTACTAAATATGAAAGTTATCAAAACATATCTCCAAAACCAAACATGTGTTATGTCTAAAAATGCCTGTAATAATGTTTTTATGTGAGTTTGTAAGGTTTGCAAAAACAAAAAGTAGTTTTTTACTCAATATGAAAGTAATGATCTTAGAATCCTGAGATAATGCGAAAAAAGCAATAAAAATGTATTTAAACATAATTCCTAAACAACCCATGCAAAATGGGTAATAATGCCTGGAGACATGCATCTTTGTTAGTTTTACTATAAAAATGATCTTTTGTAAAGTTTGCAAAGACACAAGCTAGTTTTTTTCCCCAATATGACAGTATAACAGTCATACTAAATATGAAAGTTATATAAACATAACTCCAAAACCAAACATGTGTCATGTCTAAAAATGCCTGTAATAATGTATTAATGTGAGTTTGTAAGGTTTGCAAAAACAAAAAGTAGCTTTTTACTCAATATGAAAGTAATGATCTTAAAATCCTGAGATAATGCGAAAAAAGCAATAAAAATGTATTTAAACATAATTCCTAAACAACCCATGCAAAATGGGTAATAATGCCTGGAGACATGTATCTTTGTTAGTTTTACTAGAAAAATGATCTTTTGTAAAGTTTGCAAAGACACAAGCTAGTTGTTTTTATTCAATAAGACAGTATAACAGTCATACTACATATGAAAGTTATATAAACATAACTCCAGAACCAAACGTGTGTCATGTCTAAAATTACCTATAATAATGTATTTATGTGAGTTTGTAAGGTTTGCAAAAACAAAAAGTAGTTTTTTCCTCAATATGAAAGTAAGGATTTTAGAATCCTGAGATAATGCGAAAAAAGCAATAAAAATGTATTTAAACATAATTCCTAAACAACCCATGCAAAATGGCTAATAATGCCTGGAGACATGTATCTTTGTTAGTTTTACTAGAAAAATGATCTTTTGTAAAGATATCAAAGACAAAAGCTAGTTTTTTTTATTCAATATGACAGTATAACAGTCCTACTAAATATGAAAGTTATCAAAACATAACTCCAAAACCAAACATGTGTTATGTCTAAAAATGCCTGTAATAATGTATTTATGTGAGTTTGTAAGGTTTGCAAAACAAAAAGTAGTTTTTTCCTCAATATGAAAGTAATGATCTTAGAATCCTGAGATAATGCGAAAAAAGCAATAAAAATGTATTTAAACATAATTCCTAAACAACCCATGCAAAATGGGTAATAATGCCTGGAGACATGTATCTTTGTTAGTTTTACTATAAAAATGATCTTTTGTAAAGTTTGCAAAGACACAAGCTAGTTTTTTTTCCCAATATGACAGTATAACAGTCATACTAAATATGAAAGTTATATAAACATAACTCCAAAACCAAACATGTGTCATGTCTAAAAATGCCTGTAATAATGTATTAATGTGAGTTTGTAAGGTTTGCAAAAACAAAAAGTAGCTTTTTACTCAATATGAAAGTAATGATCTTAAAATCCTGAGATAATGCGAAAAAAGCAATAAAAATGTATTTAAACATAATTCCTAAACAACCCATGCAAAATGGGTAATAATGCCTGGAGACATGTATCTTTGTTAGTTTTACTAGAAAAATGATCTTTTGTAAAGTTTGCAAAGACACAAGCTAGTTTTTTTCCCCAATATGACAGTATAACAGTCATACTAAATATGAAAGTTATATAAACATAACTCCAAAACCAAACATGTGTCATGTCTAAAAATGTCTGTAATAATGTATTTATGTGAGTTTGTAAGGTTTGCAAAAACAAAAAGTAGTTTTTTCCTCAATATGAAAGTAGGGATTTTAGAATCCTGAGATAATGCGAAAAAAGCAATAAAAATGTATTTAAACATAATTCCTAAACAACCCCTGCAAAATGGCTAATAATGCCTGGAGACATGTATCTTTGTTAATTTTATTAGAAAAATGGTATTTTGTAAAGTTTGCAAAGACACAAGCTAGTTTTTTTATATTCAATATGACAGTATAACAATCATACTAAATATGAAAGTTATATAAACATAACTCCAAAACCAAACATGTGTCATGTCTAAAAATGCCTGTAATAATGTGAGTTTGTAAGGTTTGCAAAAACAAAAAGTAGTTTTTTACTCAATATGAAAGTAATGATCTTACAATCCTGAGATAATGCGAAAAAAGCAATAAAAATGTATTTAAACATAATTCCTAAACAACCCATGCAAAATGGGTAATAATGCCTGGACACACGTATCTTGTTAGTTTTACTAGAAAAATGATGTTTTGTAAAGTTTGCAAAGACACAGGATAGTTTTTTAAAATTAAATATGACAGTATAACAGTCCTACTAAATAAGAAAGTTATCAAAACATAACTCCAAAACCAAACATGTGTTATGTCTAAAAATGCCTGTAATAATGTATTTATGTGAGTTTGTAAGGTCTGCAAAACAAAAAGTAGTTTTTTCCTCAATATGAAAGTAAGGATTTTAGAATCCTGAGATAATGCGAAAAAAGCAATAAAATGTATTTAAACATAATTACTAAACAACCCATGCAAAATGGGTAATAATGCCTGGAGACATGTATATTTGTTAGTTTTACTAGAAAAATTATCTTTTGTAAAGTTTGCAAAGACACAAGCTAGTTTTTTCTTATTCAATATGACAGTATAACAGTCATACTAAATATGAAAGTTATATAAACATAACTCCAAAACCAAACATGTGTCATGTCTAAAAATGCCTGTATTAATGTATTAATGTGAGTTTGTAAGGTTTGCAAAAACAAAAAGTTGTTTTTTCCTCATATGAAAGTAGGGATTTTAGAATCCTGAGATAATGCGAAAAAAGCAATAAAAATGTCTTTAAACATAATTCCTAAACAACCCATGCAAAATGGGTAATAATGCCTGGAGACATGTATCTTTGTTACTTTTAGTAGAAAAATGATCTTTTGTAATGTTTGCAAGGACACAAGCTAGTTTTTTTTTATTCAATATGACAGTATAACAATCATACTAAATATGAAAGTTATATAAACATAACTCCAAAACCAAACATGTGTCATGTCTAAAAATGCCTGTAATAATGTATTTATGTGAGTTTGTAAGGTTTGCAAAAACAAAAAGTAGTTTTTTACTCAATATGAAAGTAATGTTCTTAGAATCCTGAGATAATGCGAAAAAAGCAATAAAAATGTATTTAAACATAATTCCTAAACAACCCATGCAAAATGGGTAATAATGCCTGGACACATGTATCTTTGTTAGTTTTACAAGAAAAATGATGTTTTGTAAAGTTTGCAAAGACACAGGATAGTTTTTTAAAATTAAATATGACAGTATAACAGTCCTACTAAATATGAAAGTTATCAAAACATAACTCCAAAACCAAACATGTGTTATGTCTAAAAATTCCTGTAATAATGTTTTTATGTGAGTTTGTAAGGTTTGCAAAACAAAAAGTAGTTTTTTCCTCAATATGAAAGTAAGGATTTTAGAATCCTGAGATAATGCGAAAAAAGCAATAAAAATGTATTTAAACATAATTCCTAAACAACCCATGCAAAATGGGTAATAATGCCTGGAGACATGTATCTTTGTTAGTTTTACTAGAAAAATTATCTTTTGTAAAGTTTGCAAAGACACAAGCTAGTTTTTTCTTATTCAATATGACAGTATAACAGTCATACTAAATATGAAAGTTATATAAACATAACTCCAAAACCAAACATGTGTCATGTCTAAAAATGCCTGTATTAATGTATTAATGTGAGTTTGTAAGGTCTGCAAAAACAAAAACTAGTTTTTTACTCAATATGAAAGTAATGATCTTAAAATCCTGAGATAATGCAAAAAAAGCAATAAAAATGTATTTAAACATAATTCCTAAACAACCCATGCAAAATTGGTAATAATGCCTGGAGACATGTATCTTTGTTAGTTTTACTAGAAAAATGATCTTTTGTAAAGTTTGCAAAGACACAAGCTATTTTTTTTTATTCAATATGACAGTATAACAGTCATACTAAATATAAAAGTTATATAAACATAACTCCAAAACCAAACATGTGTCATGTCTAAAAATGTCTGTAATAATGTATTTATGTGAGTTTGTAAGGTTTGCAAAAACAAAAAGTAGTTTTTTACTCAATATGAAAGTAATGATCTTAGAATCCTGAGATAATGCGAAAAAAGCAATAAAAGTGTATTTAAACATAACTCCTAAACAACCCAGGCAAAATGGGTAATAATGCCTGGAGACATGTATCTTTGTTAGTTTTACTAGGAAATGTATATTTTGTAAGGTTTGCAAATACACAAATTAGGTTTTACACATAATGACATTATAACTTTAACACTCAATATGAAAGTTATTTAATTATAACTCCTAAATACACATGAAACATGTCTAATAGCGTGAAAAAAATTATCTTTGTGAGTGTTGCTAGAAACATTTTCTTTTGTAAGGTTTGCAAAGACACAAGTTAGATTTTTTTAACTCAATATGACAGTATAACGCCACACTCAATATGACAGTTATTTAAACATAACTCCTAAACCACACCTGAAAAATGGCTAATAATGCCTGAAATAATGCATCTTTGGGAGTTTTACTGGAAACATATGCTTTTTTTAAGGCTTGCAAACACAAAAATTATTTGTATTGTATTATGTATTACAACATAATTCCTAAACCAAACATGCAAAATGTCTGAAAATGCCTGTAATATTGAATCCATGTGAGTTTTATTGGAATCTGTTGTATGGTTTGCTAATACAAAAATTGGATTTTATGACAAACACAAGTTAGTTTTTTTACTCAATATAACAGTTTAGCTGTCATACTATATATGAAAGTTATATAAACATAACTCCAAAACCAAACCATTATGTCCAAAACTGCCTGTAATATTGTATATATGTGAGTTTTACTAGCATCAGGGTTGCAAATACAAAAATTGGGTTTTATGACAGTATACTGTCACACTCAATATGACAGTTATTTAAACATAACTCAAACAACACATGCAAAATAGCTAATAATGCCTGGAGCATGTATCTTAGTTAGTTTTACTAGAAAAATGGTATTTTGTAAGGTTTGCAAAGACACAAGTTAGTTGTTGTTTTTATTCAATATGACAGTATAACTGTCATACTAAATATGAAAGTTATATAAACATAACTCTAAAACCAAACATGCATTGTGTCTAAAAATGCCTGTAATATTGTATCTGTGTGAGTTTAACTAGATTTAGTTGTTTTTGTAAGGTTTGCAAATACAAAATAAGGGTTTTACTCACTATGACAGTTTACTGTCACACTCAATCTGACAGTTATTTATTTAAACATAACTCCTAAACCACACATGCAAAATGGCTAATAATGCCTGGAGATATTTATCTTTGTGAGTTTTACTAGAAACATTATATTGTGTCAGGTTTAGTTAGTTTTTGTACTCAATCTGACAGTATAACTGTCATTCTAAATCCATCCATTTTCTTCCGCTTATCCGAGGTCGGGTTGCGGGGGCAGCAGCCTGAGCAGAAAATCCCAGACTTCCCTCTCCCCAGCCACTTCGTCCAGCTCTTCTCGGGGTATTCCGAGGCGTTCCCAGGCCAGCCGGGGACATAGTCTTTCCAATGTGTCCTAGGTCTTCCCCTTGGCCTCCTGCCACACCTCCCTAGAGGCGTTCGGGTGGCATCCTGAGCAGATGCCCGAACCACCTCATGGCTCCTCTCAATGTGGAGGAGCAGCGGCTTTACTTTGAGTTCCTCCCGGATGACAGAGCTTCTCACCCTGTCTCTAAGGTAGAGACCCACCACCCGGCAGAGGAAACGCATTTCGGCCGCTTGTCCTTTCGGTCATAACCCAAAGCTGGAAACGTAGATCCTTCTGGCTCCACCAGCAGTGAGGGATGCTGTCAAGCTGAAGAAAGAGCCATCGGGTCCTTTTGGCTCATGGGACTCCAGAGGCAGTGGGCATACCGACAGGCCAAGCGAGACCTCCTCTATCCCACCAACACTTCTTCCTATGAGGAAGCAGTGCCTGGGAAATCTGTGGTGGGCTCTCCTATTTCTGCGGCTGAGGTTGCCAAGGTAGTTAAAAAGCTCCTCCTTTGGCAAGAAACCCGGGGGTGGATGAGCTCCGTCCGGAGTTCCTTAAGGCTCTGGATGCTGTGGGGCAGTCTTGGTTGACAAGACTCTGCAACATTGCGTGGACATCGGGGGCAGTACCTCTGGATTGGCAGACCGGGGTGGTGGTTCCTCTCTTTAAGAAGGGGAACCGGAGGGTGTGTTCCAACTATCGTAGACCACACTCCTCAGCCTTCCCGGTAAGGTCTATTCATGTGTACGGAGGAACCTCGGATCCAGGACGAACAGTGTGGTTTTCGTCCTGGTCGTGGAACGGTAGACCAGCTCTATACTCTCGGCAGGGTCCTTGAGTGTGCATGGGAGTTTGCCCAACCAGTCTACATAAGTTTTGTGGACTTGGAGAAGACATTCGACCTTGGTCCCCCCGGTAAATCCTGTGGGGAGTGCTCAGAGAGTTTGGAGTATCGGCATGTCTGATTGTGGCGGGTGTCTCCCTGTATGATCAGTGTCAGAGCTTGGTCCGCATTGCCGGCAGTATGTAGTGAGGGTTGGATTCCGCCAAGGCTGCCCTTTGTCACCGATTCTGTTCATAACTTTAATGGACAGAATATCAAGGCGCAGTCATGGCGTTGAGGATCCCCTCAACGCCATGACTGCGCCTGGTTTGGTGGCTGCAGGATTAGGTCTCTGCTTTTTGCAGATGATGTGGTCCTGATGGCTTCAACTGGCCAGGATCTTCAGCTCTCATTGGATCGGTTCGCAGTGAAGCGACTGGGATGAGAATCAGCACCTCCAAGTCAGAGTCAATGGTTCTCGCCCGGGAAAGGGTGGAGTGCCATCTCCAGGTTGGGAAAGAGATCTTGCCCCAAGTGAAGGAGTTCAAGTACAGAGGAGTCTTGTTCACGAGTGAGGATAGAGTGGATCGGGAGATCTACAGGCGGATTGGTGCGGCGTCTTCAGTAATGAGGACGCTATATCGATCCGTTGTGGTGAAGAAGGAGCTGAGCCAGAAGGAAAAGCTTTCAATTTACCGGTCGATCAACGTTCCCATCCTCACTTATGGTCCTGAGCTTTGGGTTATGACCGAAAGGACAAGGTCACGGGTACAAGCGGCCGAAATGAGTTTCCTCCGCCGGGTGGTGGGTCTCTCCTTTAGAGATAGGGTGAGAAGCTCTGTCATCCGGGAGGAACTCAGTGTAAAGCTGCTGCTCCTCCACATTGAGAGGAGCCAGATGAGGTGGTTTGGGCATCTGCTCAGGATGCCACCCGAACGCCTCCCTAGGGAGGTGTTTAGGGCAAGTCCGACCAGCAGGAGGCCATGGGGAAGACCTGGACACATTGGAAAGACTATGTCTCCCGGCTGGCCTGGAAACGCCTCGGGATCCCCCGAGAAGAGCTGGACGAAGTGGCTGGGGAGAGGGAAGGCTGGGCTCGCTGCTTAGGCTGCTGCCCCCGTAACCCGACCTCGGATAAGCGGAAGAAAATGGATGGATTTAGTATGACAGTTATACTGTCATATTGAGTGTGACAGTATACTGTCATAAAACCCAATTTTTGTATTTGCAAACCTGATTCTAGTAAAACTCAAACCTATACAATATTACAGGCAATTTTGGACATAATGCACGTTTGGTTTTGGAGTTATGTTTATATAACTTTAATATATAGTATGACATCTATACTGTTATAATGAGTAAAAAAACAATCTGTGTCTGTCATGAAACCCAATTTTTGTACTTGCAAACCTTACAAAAACAACTGATTCTAGTAAAACTCACATGGAATGATTGATATTACAGGTATTTTTAGACATTTTGTATGTTTGGTTTAGGAATTATGTTGGAATACATTTGTATTGCTTTTGTCACATTATATCAGCATTTTAAGAACATTACTGAGATATTGAGTAAAAAAACCTTTTTGTGTTTGCAAGCCTTAAAAAAACCAATGTTTTGAGTTATTTCAGGCATTATTAGCCATTTTTATGTGTAGTTTAGGAGTTATGTTTAAATAACTGTCATATTGAGTGTGACACTGTCATAGTGAGTAAAACTTAACTTTTGTATTTGCAAACCTTACAAAAAAAACCGATTCTAGTAAAACTCACATTGATACATTGTTACAGGCATGTTTAGACATCTTGCATGTTTGGTTTTGGAGTTATGTTTATATAACCTGCTTCGTGAGCCGCCACCTTTGTGGTTTGCGTGTCCCACTGATCCTAGGAGCTATGTTGTCCGGGGGCTTCTATGCCCCCTGGTAGGGTCCCCCAAGACAAACAGGTCCTAGGTGAGGAATCAGACAAAGAGCAGCTCAAAGACCTTTATGAAAAGTATATATCGAGGACCTAGATTTTTTCTCGCCCGGACGCGGGTCACCGTGGCTCCCCTGTGGAGCCAGGCCCAGAGGTGGGGCACGATGGCGAGCGACTGGTGCCCATGGGGCCCAGCTCAAAGAGGTAACGTGGTGTCCCCCCTGCAATAGGCTCACCACTCATGGGCTGGGTCATAGAGGTCGGGTGCAGTGTGAGCTGGGCGGCAGCCGAAGGCAGGGCACTTGGCGGTCCGATTATCGGCTACATAAGCTCGCTCTTGGGACGTGGAACGTCACCTCGCAAAGAGGGAAGGAGCCTGAGCTGGTGCGCGAGGTGGAGAAGTTCCCGGCTAGATAAAGTTGGACTCACTTCGACGCACAGCAAGGGCTCTGGAACCTGTTCTCAAGAGGGGTTGGACTCTCTTCCACTCTGGCGTTGCAAGTAATGAGAGGCTGGGTTGACAATTCTTGTTGCCCCCCCGGCTCAAAGCCTGCACGTTGGACTTTAACCCAGTAGACGAGATGGTAGCTTCCCTCCGCTTTTGGGTTGGGTGACGGGTCCTGACTGTTGTTGATGTTTATGCACCAAACAGCAGCTCAGAGTACCCACTCTTTTTGGATTCCCTTGAGGGAGTACTGGAGAGTGCTCCCTCGGGTGATTCCCTTGTTCTGCTGGGGGTCTTCAACGCTCATGTTGGCAACGACAGTGAAACCTGGAGAGTCGTGATTGGGAAAAATGGCCACCCGGATCTGAACCCAAGTGGTGCTTTGTTATTGGACTTTTGTACAATGTTCAAACATAAGGGTGTCCATATGTGGCACCGTGATCACTTGGCACCAGGACACCCTCGGCCGCAGTTCCATGATTGAGTTTGTAGTTGTGTCATGGGATTTGCGGCCTCATGTTTTGGATACTCGGGTGAAGAGAGGGGCGAGCCTTCACCACCTGGTGAGCTGGCTCCGATGGCGGGGAAGGATGCTGGACTGACCTGGCAGGCCCAAACGCATTGTGAGAGTCTTTTGGGAACGCCTAGCAGAGTCTCCTGTCAGAGAGAGTTTATTTTTCCACCTCCGGAAGAACTTTGAACATGTCACAAAGGAGGTGCTGGACATTGAGTCTGAATGGATCATGTTCCGTGCCTCTCTTGTCGAGCCAGCTGATTGGAGCTGTGGCCGCAAGGTGTGAGGTGCCTGTAGTGGCGGTAATCCTAGAACAAGCTGGTGGCCACCAGCAGTGCGGGATGCCGTCAAGCTGAAGAAAGAGCTTATCGGGTCCTTTTGGCTCATGGGACTCCAGAGGCAGCGGGCATACCGACAGGCCAAGCAAAACCTCCTCAATCCCACCAACACGTCTTCCTATGAGTTAGCATTGTCTGGGGAATCTGTGATGGGCTCTCCTATTTCTGGGGCTGAGGTTGCCAAAGTAGTTAAAAAGCTCCTCGGTGGCAAGGCCCCGGGGGTGGATGAGCTCCTTCTCTGCATAGTGTGGTCACGCTGGTGCTTTCTGCCTTTACCCATTCAACATATCTTTACCTGCACATTACCTACCTTCTCTGTATCCTGGAGTCAAGCTGGTGTTTCCTGCCTTTACCCATTCAACATATCTTTACCTGCACATTACCTACCTTCCCCGCATCCTGGGGTCCACTGGTGCTTCTTTCTTTCACCATACAACATATCTTCACCTGCACATACCTACCTTGTCTGCATTGCCTCGACCACACCTGCGCTTCCTTCTTTCACCCATTCAACATACCTTCACCCGCACATTACCTACCTTCTCTGCATAGTGGGGTCACACTGGTGCTTCCTGCCTTTACCCATTCAACATATCTTCACCCGCACATTACCTACTTGCTCTGCATTCTCGGGTCACGCTGGTGCTTCCTGCCA
Organism: Entelurus aequoreus; assembly: GCF_033978785.1. Classification (NCBI taxonomy): domain Eukaryota; kingdom Metazoa; phylum Chordata; class Actinopteri; order Syngnathiformes; family Syngnathidae; genus Entelurus; species Entelurus aequoreus. Next base: position 24,910,498 of record NC_084741.1, on the reverse strand, counting down.
TCACCCAGTCAACATATCTTTACCTGCGAATGATCTACTTTTTCTGCATCCTGGGGTCAAACAGGTGCTTCCTTCTTTGACCCAGTCAACATATCTTTACCTGCACATTACCTACCTTCTCTGTATCCTAGAGTCAAACTGGTGCTTCGGTCCCTAATAAGAAGGTCCACAAAGGAACAGAAGAGTCATTGATTTAAGGCACAAAATTGGGGAAATGACAAGTCAAATTCCTGAACAGAGGTGAGAAACGGGGTAAAATATCCTATTAGTATTTAACAGTTTCGAGAGGATTTACCTTTGAACAAATTCCAATGTCCGAGCACCTTCCTCTTGGTATTCCAAGTTGAACACATAGTAGGTGGCAAGAAGGGCAGCAAGCCCTGAGATGAAGCTAGGTTGGACGCCTTCGCAGATGACATCACCTTCCATGCTGATCATCCAACGTTTTATTGTGACTTTGTCACCAGCAACTGGTGACAAAGTTCCTAAACAGTATCCAATATGGGTAGTATTTTAAAAGTATTTGGAATGGCCACCTCACTCACTCTCTCTTTACTCTGTTTACATCTAGTCTCCTAAGGCAGTGGTTCTCAAATGGGGGTACGCGTCCTCCTGGGGGTACGTGAAATTTTTTTAAAATATTCTAAAAATAGCAACAATTCAAAAATCCTTTATAAATATACTTATTGAATAATACTTCGACAAAATATGAATGTAAGTTCATAAACTGAACATCTAATCAAGTAGGCTATTCCATTCATTACCATAAAGCCAGAGTTTCCCCCATGCCATGATGGTTTGACCCTACCTGGCGGTGCCACGCGGCACCAACTGTCAATCAACTATCCATGTAGAAAACAATGGAGGCTTGGTTCAAGCGTAGCAGTAATGCAGCTGAGACATGTGGACATGTTCCATAAATATTGATGTTAAAGATTTCTGTTTTTGTGAAGAAATGTTGAGAATGAAGTTCATGAATCCAATTGGATCTCTATTACAATCCCCAAAGAGGGCACTTTAAGTTGATTACTTCTATGTGTAAAAATCTTTATTTATAATTGAATCACTTGTTTATTTTTCAACAAGTTTTTAATTATTTCTATATCTTTTTTTCCAAATAGTTCAAGAAAGACCTCAACAAATGAGCAATATTTTGCACTGTTATACATTTTAATAAATCAGAAACTGATGACATAGTGCTGTATTTTACTTCGTTATCTCTTTTTTTCAACCAAAAATGCTTTGCTCTGATTAGGGGGTACTTGAATTTAAAAAATGTTCACAGGGGTACATCACTGAAAAAAGGTTGAGAACCATTGTCCTAAGGCAGTGGTTCTCAACCTTTTTTCAGTGCTGTGAACATTTTTTTAATGCAAGTAGACCTCCATGTCTTCATAACAGGAATATCCTGAATTCTCAAGTTGCATATCACAATAGTCATCATCAGTGTTAATAACACAAGAGCTGCTTGGATTTGCTGTTGAGCAAGTCAAACTTCGTTCAGTGTAGCCGTAGTGCTTCCTTGACACGTGCGATGTGAAAGTAGACTTGACTGTAAATCTTTTTTCACATTGACTGAAGGGGCACGCAACTGTCCTACCTTCGGTAATATGACTTTTCAAATGCAGGAAAAAGGCCCGTATATCATCGCACTTCGCGCTACATGAGACAATATTACAAGGTAAACCTTCTGCGCTATACATATCAGTCCTACTCTTGCCATATTTATGACGACGGCTGTGAGTTTTGAAGGCTGAGAAGTTGGAAAAAAACTCTTGTGCATTTAGGGAAAGCACACTTAAACGATGCATTACGCATACAACTATGACTTCGCATGTGTCTAACATACGCAAATACATTGCAAGTCGTAGCACATATGTTGCAAGTTATCATCTTTTTATGATGACTATGACAAAAAAGAAGAAAACTTAGCTAGCTAGCATGCGGCGGTACATGCGCGTGGTCAACGATAGTGTCTGTGATGCTGACTGTGACGCTATGTCATTTCGGACTTTATAAATATATATATAAAGTAATTCAAACAGAAAATGACACATCAAGGTACAAGTGACTCTTACCTTGTTATCAAAAACACACGATGCAGTAGGATGGATTTAGCAGGGGCGGCCAGGTGCAATGAAGCTCGGTTGGACGAATTGTGGGCGGACCCGAGAAACAAGTCTGAAAAATACTGAATTACACTGTAGGTTTTACAGTAACTTACTGCTGGTTGATAGTTTTTGTAAAATGCAACAACATTTACAGTACTTAACTGCATTTAAGAAGAACAGTATATAACTGTAATTTTGTTTTGTATTATTACAGTAATTTTTTACAGTGTAAGGTGAAGCTCTGTCATCCTGGAGGAACTCACAGTAAAGCCGCTGCTCCTCCACATTGAGAGGAGCCAGATGAGGTGGTTCGGGCATCTGCTCAGGATGCCACCCGAACGCCTCCCAAGGGAGGTGTTTAGGGCAAGTCCGACCGGCAGGAGGCCACGGGGAAGACCCAGGACACATTGGGAACACTATGTCTCCCGGCTGGCCTGGGAACGCCTCGGGATCCCCCGAGAAAAGCTGGATGAATTGGCTGGAGAGAGGGAAGTTTGGGCTTCTCTGCTTAGGCTGCGGCCCCCGCAACCGGACCATAACCCGACCATAAGCGGAAGAAAATGGATGGATTTAGTATGACAGGTATACTGTCATATTGAGTACAAAAACTAACTAAACCTTACACAATATATTGTTCCTAGTAAAACTCACAAAGATACATATCTCCAGGCATTATTAGCCATTTTGCATGTGTGGTTAAGGAGTTATGTTTAAATAACTGTCAGATTAGGGTAAACACAACCCTAACCATAAACACAACAAAACAAATACCCAGAACCCTTTGTAGCACTTAATCTTCCGGGACGCTACAAGGTGTGTGTGTGGGGGGGGAGGTTTGGTGGTAGCGGGGGTGTATTTTGTAGCGTCCCGAAAGAGTTAGTGCTGCAAAGGATTCTGGGTATTTGTTCTGTTGTGTTTATGTTGTGTTACGGTGCGAATGTTCTCCCGAAAAGTGTTTGGCATTTTTGTTTGGTGTGGGTTCACAGTGTGGCGTATATTTCTAACAGTGTTAAAGTTTTTTAAACTGGCACCCTCAGTGTAACCTGTATCGCTGTTGATGAAGTATGCGTTGCATTCATTTGTGTATGCGTACTGAAGCCGCACATATCTTGTGACTAGGTCTGAACGATGTTAGAATTGGGTGGACGAGATATGACTGTTGAACACCTTCGTTCGATAATGAAAGTTGCCTCAGCTCAAAGCCTGAGCCCTGACATTAAAGAACTAGCATACAAGAAAAGATGCCAGGTATCTGGCTTGGGCACATCAAATTAGATCAGTGTGTTGCAAACTTAGCAGTTTAAAGTCCTGAATGGTTGTTTTATTCATTGTTATTTTATTTTCAAATGTATTGGCCTGTGGAAAAAGTTAATGTTGATATTTACCTCAGAAGGCTGCAAAATAGAAAAGAGGAGTTATGTTTTTACAATTTTTATTTAAATTGTATTTGATATGCAATTGATATTTTTTAATTATTATTATTATTATTTGAAACTCGATTTTGCATGTCACTATAAAGGTATAAAAGCCTTGCTTGTTCAATATTCAATGCAAAACTTGTTTGGGTCCCTATTAAAAGGTTAATTTGTTCAACCTTGGCCCGCAGCTTTGTTCAGTTTTAAACTTTGGCCCACTCTGTATTTGAGTTTGACACCCCTGATATATAGTATGACAGCTATACTGTTAAAATGAGTAAAAAAAGTAACTTTTGTCTGTCATAAAACCCAATTTTTGTATTTGCAAACCTTACAAAAACAACGGATTCTAGTAAAGCTCACATGGATTCAATATTACAGGCATTTTTAGACAATTTGCATGTTTGGTTTAGGAGTTGTGTTTGAATACATTTTTATTGTTTTTTTTTCACATTATCTCAGGATTCTAAGAACATTACTTTCATATTGAGTAAAAAACTAATTTTTGTTTTTGCAAACCTTACAAAATATTTTTTTTCCAGTAAAACTCACAAAGATACATTTCCACAGGCATTATTAGCTATTTTTCATGTGTGGTTTACGAGTTATATTTAAATAACTGTCATATTGAGTGTGACACTGTCATAGTGAGTAAAACCTAATTTTAAAACCTAAAATTACAAAAAAAACAGATTCTAATAAAACTCACATTGATACAATATTACAGGCATGTTTAGACATATTGCATGTTTGGTTTTGGAGTTATGTTTATACAACCCATTTTCTGAACCGCCACCTTTGTGGTTTGCGTGTCCCACTGATCCTAGGAGCTATGTTGTCCGAGGGCTTCTATGCCCCCTGGTAGGGTCCCTCAAGACAAACAGGTCCGAGGTGAGGGATCAAACAAAGAGCAGCTCAAAGACCTTTATGAAAAGTACAAATCGAGGACCTAGATTTTTTCTCGCCCGGGCACGGGTCACCGTGGCTCCCCTGTGGAGCCAGGCGCAGAGGTGGGGCACGATGGCGAGCAACTGGTGGCCGGGCGTGTCCCCATGGGGCCCTGCTGGGCTCAGCTCGAAGAGGCAACGTGGGTCAACCCTCCAATGGGCTCACCACTCATGGGCCAATTGAGGTCATAGAAGTTGGATGCAGTGTGAACTGGGCGGCAGCCGAAGGCAGGGCACTTGGCGGTCCGATTATCGGCTACATAAGCTCGCTCTTGGGACTTGGAACGTCACCTCGCTGGGAGGGAAGGAGCCTGAGCTGGTGCGCGAGGTGGAGAAGTTCCGGCTAGATATAGTTGGACTCACTTCGACGCACAGCAAGAGCTCTGAAACCTGTTCTCTCAAGATGGGCTGGACTCTATTCCACTCTGGCGTTGCAAGCAATGAGAGAATGGGGTGGCAATTCTTGTTGCTCAAAGCCTGCACGTTGGACTTTATTAACCCAGTAGACGAGATGGTAGCTTCCCTCCGCCTTCGAGTTGGGTGACGGTTCCTGACTGTTGTTTGTGTTTACGCAGCAAACAGCAGCTCAGAGTACCCAATCTTTTTGGATTCCCCTTGAGGGAGTACTGGAGAGTGCTCCCTCGGGTGATTCCCTTGTTCTGTTGGGGGACTTCAATGCTCATGTTGGCAACGACAGTGAAACCTGGAGAGAGGTGTGATTGGGAAAAATGGCCACCTGGATCTGAACCCAAGTGGTGCTTTGTTATTGGACTTTTGTGCTCGTCACGGATTGTCCATAACAAACACAATGTTCAAACATAAGGGTGTCTATATGTGGCAGGACACCCTCGGCCGCAGTGCCTGGGGAATCTGTGGTGGGCTCTCCTATTTCTGGGGCTGAGGTTGCCAAGGTAGTTAAAAAGCTCCTGGTGGTGAGCTCCGTCCGGTGTTCCTTAAGGCTCTGGATACTGTAAGGCTGTCTTGGTTGACAAGACTCTGCAACATCGCGTGGACATTGGGGGCGGTACCTCTGGATTGGCAGACCGGGGTGGTGGTTCCTCTCTTTAAGAAGGGGAACCGGAGGGTGTGTTCCAACTATCGTGGATCACACTCCTCAGCCTTCCCGGTAAGGTCTATTCATGTGTACTGGAGAGGAGGAACCTCGGATCCAGGACGAACAGTGTGGTTTTCGTCCTGGTCGTGGAACGGTAGACCAGCTCTATACTCTCGGCAGGGTCCTTGAGTGTGCATGGGAGTTTGCTTTGTGGACTTGGAGAAGACATTGGACCGTGGCCCCCCCGGGAAGTGCTGTGGGGAGTGCTCAGAGAGTATGTCTGATTGTGGCGGGTGGCTCCCTGTATGATCTGTGTCAGAGCTTGGTCCGCATTGCCGGCAGTAAGTCGGACCCCTTTCCAGTGAGGGTTGGACTCCGCCAAGGCAGCCCTTTGTCACCGATTCTGTTCATAACTTTTATGGACAGAATTTCTAGGCGCAGTCATGGCGTTGAGGGGATCCGGTTTGGTGGCTGCAGGATTAGGTCTCTGCTTTTTGCAGATGATGTGGTCCTGATGGCTTCAACTGGCCAGGATTTTCAGCTCTCATTGGATCGGTTCGCAAACAAGTGTGAAGCGACTGGGATGAGAATCAGCACCTCCAAGTTCGAGTCTATGGTTCTCGCCCGGGAAAGGGTGGAGTGCCATCTCCAGATTGGGGAGGAGATCTTGCCCCAAGTGGAGGAGTTCAAGTACCTAGCATTCTTGTTCACGAGTGAGGATAGAGTGGATCGGGAGATCCACAGGCGGATCGGTGCGGCGTCTTCAGCAATGAGGACGCTATATCGATCCGTTGTGGTGAAAAAGGAGCTGAGCCAGAAGGAAATGCTCTCAATTTACCGGTCAGTCTACGTTCCCAGCTTTGGGTTATGACCGAAAGGACAAGGTCACGGGTACAAGCGGCCGAAATGAGTTTCCTCTGCCGGGTGGTGGGTCTCTCCCTTAGAGATAGGGTGAGAAGCTCCGTCATCCGGGAGGAACTCAGTGTAAAGCTGCTGTTCCTCCACATTGAGAGGAGCCAGATGAGGTGGTTCGGGCATCTGCTCAGGATCCCACCCGAACGCCTCCCTAGGGGGGTGTTTAGGGCAAGTCCGACCGGCAGGAGGAAACGGGGAAGACCTAGGATTTATGTCTCCCGGCTGGCCTGGGAACGCCTCGGAATACCCCGAGAAGAGCTGGACGAATTGGCTGGTTGAGAGGGAAGTCTGGGCTATTCTGCTTAGGCTGTGCCCCCGCAACCCGACCTCGGATAAGCGAAAGAAAATGAATGGATTTATGACAGTTTACTGTCAGATTGAGTACAAAAACTAACTAAACCTTACACAATATATTGTTTCTAGTAAAACTCACAAAGATACATATCTCCAGGCATTATTAGCCATTTTGCATGTGTGGTTTAGGAGTTGTGTTTAAATAACTGTCAGATTGAGTGTGACAGTATACTGTCATACTGAGTAAAACGCATATTTTGTATTTGCAAACCTTACAAAAAACAACTAAATCTAGTTGTACTCACACAGTACAATATTACAGGCATTTTTAGACATAATGCATGTTTGGTTTTAGAGTTATGTTTATATAACTTTCATATTTAGTATGACAGTTATACTGTCATATTGAATAAAAAAAAACAACTTGTGTCTTTGCAAACCTTACAAAAGACCATTTACTTGTAAAACTAACTAAGATACATGTCTCTAGGCATTATTAGCCATTTTGCATGTGTTGTTTGAGTTATGTTTAAATAACTGTCATCTTGAGTGTGACAGTATACTGTCATAAAACCCATTTTTGTATTTGCAACCCTGATTCTAGTAAAATTCATATATATACAATATTATAGGCAGATTTGGACATAATGCATGTTTGGTTTTGGAGTTATGTTTATTTAACTTTCATATATAGTATAGAATAATAGACTGTTATATTGAGTAAAAAAAACTAAATTGTGTTGGTCATAAAACCCAATTTTTGTATTTGCAAACCTTACAACTGATTCAAATAAAACTCACATGGATTCAATATTACAGGCATTTTAGACATTTTGCATGTTTGGTTTAGGAATTATGTTGGAATACAGTTTTATGGCTTTTTTCGCATTATCTCAGGATTTTAAGAACATTACTGACATATTGAGTAAAAAAAATATTTTTTTTGTTTGCAAGCCTTAAAAAAGCATATGTTTCGAGTAAAACTCACAAAAATGCATTATTTCAGGCATTGTTAATCATTTTTCATGTGTAGTTTAAGAGTTATGTTTAGATAACTGTCATATTAAGATACATTTCTTCACGCATTATTAGACATGTTTCATGAGTGGTTAGAATGTATAATTAAATAACTGTCATATTGAGTGTGGCAGTTATACTGTCATTGTGTGTAAAACCTAATTTTTGTATTTGCAAACCTTACAAAAACAACTGATTCTAGTAAAACTTACATAGATTCAATATTAGAGGCATTTTTAGACATTTTAAAAGTTGTATTTGAATGCATTTTTATTGCTTTTTTCGCATTATCTCAGGATTCTAAGAACATTACTTTCATATTGAGTAAAAAACTACTTATTGTTTTTGCAAACCTTACAAACTCACATAAATACATTATTACAGGCTTTTTGGACACGACACAAGTTTGGTTTTGGAGTTATCTTTTTATAACTTTCATATATAGTATGACTGTTATTGTCAGAAAAATTGTATTTAAATGATCAAAAAACTTTCCGTTTGTGAGTTTCCAATGAACAGACAAGAAGCTGTCTCTGCGGCAACAAGCCAAATGCTTGGAAGATTCCGCTGTGTACGATCTAATCAGACGGGAGGGGTCATCCATTGTCCTCCAAAACCTGCCAAAGCTGAATCCACGACAAGCCCAAGCCCGAGGGATCTTCTTCTTTTGTCTTCTAATGTGACCGAAAACAAGGACTGTTTACATACTACCCATTCCTGTTGAGACAGGTGTTGTTGTGTAAACATTGAACATCTAAATAAAAGAGAGGACGAAAACCTTCTTCGTCAGAGCGTGGTGCAGGACTGTCGGAAAGTACAGTGGCCATGTCCCTCCTCAATATTGAGTCCAAATTTATTTCTGTCTCTGTTTGATTCCTTGTCTTTTGTCTTGTTTAATAGATGTCATCAGTGTTTGAACCTAATAGTTATACTGTCATATTGAATTAAAAAAAACTAGCTTGTTCCTTTGCAAACTTTACAAAAGATCATTTTTCTAGTAAAACTAACAAAGATACATGTCTCCAGGCATTATTAGCCATTTTGCATGTGTTTTTTAGGAGTTTTGTTTAAATACATTTTTATTGCTTTTTTTGCATTATCTCAGGATTCTAAAATCATTACTTTCATATTGAGTAAAAAACTACTTTTTGGTTTTGCAAACCTTACAAACTCACATAAATACATTATTACAGGCATTTTTAGACATGACACATGTTTGGTTTTGGAGTTATGTTTATATAACTTTTATATTTAGTATGACTGTTATACTGTCATATTGAATACAAAAAAACTAGCTTGTGTCTTTGCAAACTTTACATAAGATAATTTTTCTAGTAAAACTAACAAAGATACATGTCTCCAGGCATTATTAGCCATTTTTCATGTGTTTTTTAGGAGTTATGTTTAAATACATTTTTATTGCTTTTTTCGCATTATCTCAGGATTCTAAGATCATTACTTTCATATTGAGTAAAAAAATGAGTAATAAAATACTTTTTGTTTTTGCAAACCTTACAAACTCACATAAATACATTATTACAGGCATTTTTAGACATGACACATGTTTGCTTTTGAAGTTATGTTTAGATAACTTTCATAATTAGTATGACTGTTATACTGTCATATTGAATAAAAAAAACTAGCTTTGTCTTTGCAAACTTTACAAAAGATAATTTTTCTAGTAAAACTAACAAAGATACATGTCTCCAGGCATTATTACCCATTTTGCATGTGTTGTTTAGGAATTATGTTTAAATACATTGTTATTGCTTTTTTCGCATTATCTCAGGATTCTAAAATCATTACTTTCATATTGAGTAAAAAACTACTTTTTGTTTTTGAAAACCTTACAAACTCACATAAATACATTATTATAGGCAATTTTAGACACGACACAAGTTTGGTTTTGGAGTTATCTTTTTATAACTTTCATATATAGTATGACTGTTGTACTGTCATATTGAATTAAAAAAAACTAGCTTGTGTCTTTGCAAACTTTACAAAAGATCATTTTTCTAGTAAAACTAATAAAGATACATGTCTCCAGGCATTATTACCCATTTTGCATGTGTTGTTTAGGAATTATGTTTAATTACATTTGTATTGCTTTTTTCGCATTATCTCAGGATTCTAAGAACTTTACTTTCATATTGAGTAAAAAAGTACTTTTTGTTTTTGCAAACCTTACAAACTCACATAAATACATTATTACAGGCATTTTTAGACATGACACATGTTTGCTTTTGAAGTTATGTTTAGATAACTTTCATAATTAGTATGACTGTTATACTGTCATATTGAATAAAAAAAACTAGCTTTGTCTTTGCAAACTTTAAAAAAGATAATTTTTCTAGTAAAACTAACAAAGATACATGTCTCCAGGCATTATTACCCATTTTGCATGTGTTGTTTAGGAATTATTTTTAAATACATTGTTATTGCTTTTTTCGCATTATCTCAGGATTCTAAAATCATTACTTTCATATTGAGTAAAAAACTACTTTTTGTTTTTGAAAACCTTACAAACTCACATAAATACATTATTATAGGCAATTTTAGACACGACACAAGTTTGGTTTTGGAGTTATCTTTTTATAACTTTCATATATAGTATGACTGTTGTACTGTCATATTGAATTAAAAAAAACTAGCTTGTGTCTTTGCAAACTTTACAAAAGATCATTTTTCTAGTAAAACTAACAAAGATACATGTCTCCAGGCATTATTACCCATTTTGCATGTGTTGTTTAGGAATTATGTTTAATTACATTTGTATTGCTTTTTTTGCATTATCTCAGGATTCTAAGAACTTTACTTTCATATTGAGTAAAAAAGTACTTTTTGTTTTTGCAAACCTTACAAACTCACACAAATACATAACTACAGGGATTTTTAGACATGAGACATGTTTGGTTTTGGAGTTATGAATAAAAGTTATTGAATAAAAAAAAACTAGCTTGTGTCTTTGTTATCTTTACAAAAGATCATTTTTTTAAACTAACAACGTTACATGTCTCTCTAGGCATTATTAGCCATTTTTCATGTGTTGTTTAGGAGTTATGTTTAAATACATTTTATTGCTTTTTTCCCATTATCTCAGGATTCTAAGAACATTACAGTCATATTGAGTAAAAAAAACTACTTTTTGTGTTTGCAAAATGTAAAACAGTAAAACTCCCAAGGATTCATAATTTCAGGCATTATTAGCTTTTTTATGTGTAGTTTATGAGTTATGTTTACATAACTGTCATATTGAGTGTGATTTTGTCATATTGAGTAAAACCTAATTTTTGTATTTGCAAACCTTACAAAAACAACCGATTCTAGTAAAACTCACATTGATACAATATTACAGGCATGTTTAGACATATTGCATGTTTGGTTTTGGAGTTATATTTATAGAACCTGCTTTCTGAGCCGCCACCTTTGTGGTTTGCGTGTCCCACTGATCCGGGGACTTTTATGCCCCCTGGTAGGGTCCCCCAAGACAAACAGGTCCTAGGTGAGGGATCAGACAAAGAGCAGCTAAAGACCTTTATGAAAAGTACAATTGAGGACCTAGATTTTTTCTTGCCCGGATGCAGGTCACCGTGGCTCCCCTGTGGATCCCCCTCCAGGGCTCACCACTCATGGGCTGGGTCATAGAGGGTGCAGTGTGAGCTGGGCGGCAGCCGAAGGCAGGGCACTAGGTGGTCCAATTTTCGGCTACATAAGCTCGCTCTTTGGACATGGAACATCACCTCACTGGGAGGGAAGGAGCCTGAGCTGGTGCATGAGGTGGAGAAGTTCCCGGCTAGATATAGTTGGACTCACAGCAAGGGCTCTGGAACCTGTTCTCTCAAGAGGGGCTGGACTGAGCTGAACTTTCATTACTTGCAACGCCAGAGTGGAAGAAATTCCACACTGGCGTTGCAATTAATGAGAGGCTGGGGTGGCAATTCTTGTTGCCCCCCGGCTCAAAGCCTGCACGTTGGACTTTAACCCAAAAGACGAGATGGTAGCTTCCCTCAGCCTTCGGGTTGGGTGACGGGTCCTGACTGTTGTTTGTGTTTACGCACCAAACAGCAGCTCAGAGTACCCACTCTTTTTGGATTCCCTTGAGGGAGTACTGGAGAGTGCTCCCTCGGGTGATTCCCTTGTTCTGCTGGTGGACTTCAACGCTCATGTTGGCAACGACAGTGAAACCTGGAGAGTCGTGATTGGGAAAAATGGCCACCCGGATCTGAACCCAAGTGGTGCTTTGTTATTGGACTTTTGTGCTTGTCACGGATTGTCCATAACAAACACAATGTTCAAACATAAGGGTGTCCATATGTGTACTTGGCACAAGGACACCCTCAGCCGCATGATTGACTTTGCAGTTGTGTCATGGGATTTGCAGCCTCATGTTTTGGACACTCGGTGAAGAGAGGGGCCGAGCTTTCTACCAATCACCACCTGGTGGTGAGCTGGCTCCGATTGTAGGGGAGGATGCCGCAAACGCATTGTAAGGGTCTGCTGGGAACGCCTAGCAGAGTCTCCTGAAGAACTTTGAACCTGTCCGGAAGAACTTTGAACATTTCACGAGGGAGGTGCTGGACATTGAGTCTGAGTGGACCATGTTCCTTTCCTCTCTTGTCGAGCCAGCTGATTGAAGCTGTGGCCGCAAGGTGTTTGGTGCCTGTCGTGGCGGTAATCCACCAGCAGTGAGGGATGCTGTCAAGCTGAAGAAAGAGCCATCGGGTCCTTTTGGCTCATGGGACTCCAGAGGCAGTGGGCATACCGACAGGCCAAGCGAGACCTCCTCTATCCCACCAACACTTCTTCCTATGAGGAAGCAGTGCCTGGGAAATCTGTGGTGGGCTCTCCTATTTCTGCGGCTGAGGTTGCCAAGGTAGTTAAAAAGCTCCTCCTTTGGCAAGAAACCCGGGGGTGGATGAGCTCCGTCCGGAGTTCCTTAAGGCTCTGGATGCTGTGGGGCAGTCTTGGTTGACAAGACTCTGCAACATTGCGTGGACATCGGGGGCAGTACCTCTGGATTGGCAGACCGGGGTGGTGGTTCCTCTCTTTAAGAAGGGGAACCGGAGGGTGTGTTCCAACTATCGTAGACCACACTCCTCAGCCTTCCCGGTAAGGTCTATTCATGTGTACGGAGGAACCTCGGATCCAGGACGAACAGTGTGGTTTTCGTCCTGGTCGTGGAACGGTAGACCGGCTCTATACTCTCGGCAGGGTCCTTGAGTGTGCATGGGAGTTTGCCCAACCAGTCTACATAAGTTTTGTGGACTTGGAGAAGACATTCGACCTTGGTCCCCCCGGTAAATCCTGTGGGGAGTGCTCAGAGAGTTTGGAGTATCGGCATGTCTGATTGTGGCGGGTGTCTCCCTGTATGATCAGTGTCAGAGCTTGGTCCGCATTGCCGGCAGTATGTAGTGAGGGTTGGATTCCGCCAAGGCTGCCCTTTGTCACCGATTCTGTTCATAACTTTAATGGACAGAATATCAAGGCGCAGTCATGGCGTTGAGGATCCCCTCAACGCCATGACTGCGCCTGGTTTGGTGGCTGCAGGATTAGGTCTCTGCTTTTTGCAGATGATGTGGTCCTGATGGCTTCAACTGGCCAGGATCGTCAGCTCTCATTGGATCGGTTCGCAGTGAAGCGACTGGGATGAAAATCAGCACCTCCAAGTCAGAGTCAATGGTTCTCGCCCGGGAAAGGGTGGAGTGCCATCTCCAGGTTGGGAAAGAGATCTTGCCCCAAGTGAAGGAGTTCAAGTACAGAGGAGTCTTGTTCACGAGTGAGGATAGAGTGGATCGGGAGATCTACAGGCGGATCGGTGCGGCGTCTTCAGTAATGAGGACGCTATATCGATCCGTTGTGGTGAAGAAGGAGCTGAGCCAGAAGGAAAAGCTTTCAATTTACCGGTCGATCAACGTTCCGATCCTCACCTATGGTCATGAGCTTTGGGTTATGACCGAAAGGACAAGGTCACGGGTACAAGCCGCCGAAATGAGTTTCCTCCGCCGGGTGGTGGGTCTCTCTAGAGATAGGGTGAGAAGCTCTGTCATCCGGGAGGAACTCAGTGTAAAGCTGCTGCTCCTCCACATTGAGAGGAGCCAGATGAGGTGGTTTGGGCATCTGCTCAGGATGCCACCCGAACGCCTCCCTAGGGAGGTGTTTAGGGCAAGTCCGACCAGCAGGAGGCCATGGGGAAGACCTGGACACATTGGAAAGACTATGCCTCCCGGCTGGCCTGGAAACGCCTCGGGATCCCCCGAGAAGAGCTGGACGAAGTGGCTGGGGAGAGGGAAGGCTGGGCTCGCTGCTTAGGCTGCTGCCCCCACAACCCGACCTCGGATAAGCGGAAGAAAATGGATGGATTTAGTATGACAGTTATACTGTCATATTGAGTGTGACAGTATACTGTCATAAAACCCAATTTTTGTATTTGCAAACCTGATTCTAGTAAAACTCAAACCTATACAATATTACAGGCAATTTTGGACATAATGCACGTTTGGTTTTGGAGTTATGTTTATATAACTTTAATATATAGTATGACATCTATACTGTTATAATGAGTAAAAAAACAATCTGTGTCTGTCATGAAACCCAATTTTTGTATTTGCAAACCTTACAAAAACAACTGATTCTAGTAAAACTCACATGGATTGATTGATATTACAGGCATTTTTAGACATTTTGTTTGTTTGGTTTAGGAATTATGTTGGAATACATTTGTATTGCTTTTTTCACATTATATCAGCATTTTAAGAACATTACTGAGATATTGAGTAAAAAAACCTTTTTGTGTTTGCAAGCCTTAAAAAACCAATGTTTTGAGTTATTTCAGGCATTATTAGCCATTTTTATGTGTAGTTTAGGAGTTATGTTTAAATAACTGTCATATTGAGTGTGACACTGTCATAGTGAGTAAAACTTAACTTTTGTATTTGCAAACCTTACAAAAAAAAACGATTCTAGTAAAACTCACATTGATACATTGTTACAGGCATGTTTAGACATCTTGCATGTTTGGTTTTGGAGTTATGTTTATATAACCTGCTTCGTGAGCCGCCACCTTTGTGGTTTGCGTGTCCCACTGATCCTAGGACCTATGTTGTCCGGGGGCTTCTATGCCCCCTGGTAGGGTCCCCCAAGACAAACAGGTCCTAGGTGAGGAATCAGACAAAGAGCAGCTCAAAGACCTTTATGAAAAGTACATATCGAGGACCTAGATTTTTTCTCGCCCGGACGCGGGTCACCGTGGCTCCCCTGTGGAGCCAGGCCCAGAGGTGGGGCACGATGGCGAGCGACTGGTGCCCATGGGGCCCAGCTCAAAGAGGTAACGTGGGTCCCCCCTGCAATAGGCTCACCACTCATGGGCTGGGTCATAGAGGTCGGGTGCAGTGTGAGCTGGGCGGCAGCTGAAGGCAGGGCACTTGGCCGTCCGATTATCGGCTACATAAGCTCGCTCTTGGGACGTGGAACGTCACCTCGCAAAGAGGGAAGGAGCCTGAGCTGGTGCGCGAGGTGGAGAAGTTCCCGGCTAGATAAAGTTGGACTCACTTCGACGCACAGCAAGGGCTCTGGAACCTGTTCTCAAGAGGGGTTGGACTCTCTTCCACTCTGGCGTTGCAAGTAATGAGAGGCTGGGTTGACAATTCTTGTTGCCCCCCCGGCTCAAAGCCTGCACGTTGGACTTTAACCCAGGAGACGAGATGGTAGCTTCCCTCCGCTTTTGGGTTGGGTGACGGGTCCTGACTGTTGTTGGTGTTTATGCACCAAACAGCAGCTCAGAGTACCCACTCTTTTTGGATCCCCTTGAGGGAGTACTGGAGAGTGCTCCCTCGGGTGATTCCCTTGTTCTGCTGGGGGTCTTCAACGCTCATGTTGGCAACGACAGTGAAACCTGGAGAGTCGTGATTGGGAAAAATGGCCACCCGGATCTGAACCCAAGTGGTGCTTTGTTATTGGACTTTTGTACAATGTTCAAACATAAGGGTGTCCATATGTGGCACCAGTGATCACTTGGCACCAGGACACCCTCGGCCGCAGTTCCATGATTGAGTTTGTAGTTGTGTCATGGGATTTGCGGCCTCATGTTTTGGATACTCGGGTGAAGAGAGGGGCGAGCCTTCACCACCTGGTGAGCTGGCTCTGATGGCGGGGAAGGATGCTGGACTGACCTGGCAGGCCCAAACGCATTGTGAGAGTCTTTTGGGAACGCCTAGCAGAGTCTCCTGTCAGAGAGAGTTTCTTTTTCCACCTCCGGAAGAACTTTGAACATGTCACAAAGGAGGTGCTGGACATTGAGTCTGAATGGATCATGTTCCGTGCCTCTCTTGTCGAGCCAGCTGATTGGAGCTGTGGCCGCAAGGTGTTTGGTGCCTGTCGTGGCGGTAATCCTAGAACAAGCTGGTGGCCACCAGCAGTGCGGGATGCCGTCAAGCTGAAGAAAGAGCTTATCGGGTCCTTTTGGCTCATGGGACTCCAGAGGCACCGGGCATACCGACAGGCCAAGCAAAACCTCCTCAATCCCACCAACACGTCTTCCTATGAGTTAGCATTGTCTGGGGAATCTGTGATGGGCTCTCCTATTTCTGGGGCTGAGGTTGCCAAAGTAGTTAAAAAGCTCCTCGGTGGCAAGGCCCCGGGGGTGGATGAGCTCCTTCTCTGCATAGTGTGGTCACGCTGGTGCTTTCTGCCTTTACCCATTCAACATATCTTTACCTGCACATTACCTACCTTCTCTGTATCCTGGAGTCAAGCTGGTGTTTCCTGCCTTCACCCATTCAACATATCTTTACCTGCACATTACCTACCTTCCCCGCATCCTGGGGTCCACTGGTGCTTCTTTCTTTCCCCATACAACATATCTTCACCTGCACATACCTACCTTGTCTGCATTGCCTCGACCACACCTGCGCTTCCTTCTTTCACCCATTCAACATACCTTCACCCACACATTACCTACCTTCTCTGCATAGTGGGGTCACACTGGTGCTTCCTGCCTTTACCCATTCAACATATCTTCACCCGCACATTACCTACTTGCTCTGCATTCTCGGGTCACGCTGGTGCTTCCTGCCATCACCCAGTCAACATATCTTTACCTGCGAATGATCTACTTTTTCTGCATCCTGGGGTCAAACAGGTGCTTCCTTCTTTGACCCAGTCAACATATCTTTACCTGCACATTACCTACCTTCTCTGTATCCTAGAGTCAAACTGGTGCTTTGGTCCCTAATAAGAAGGTCCACAAAGGAACAGAAGAGTCATTGATTTAAGGCACAAAATTGGGGAAATGACAAGTCAAATTCCTGAACAGAGGTGACAAACGGGGCAAAATATCCTAACAGTATTTAACAGTTTCAAGAGGATTTACCTTTGAACAAATTCCAATGTCCGAGCACCTTCCTCTTGGTATTCCAAGTTGAACACATAGTAGGTGGCAAGAAGGGCAGCAAGCCCTGAGATGAAGCTAGGTTGGACACCTTCGCAGATGACATCACCTTCCATGCTGATCATCCAACGTTTTATTGTGACTTTGTCACCAGCAACTGGTGACAAAGTTCCTAAACAGTATCCAATATGGGTAGTATTTTAAAAGTATTTGGAATGGCCACCTCACTCGCTCTCTCTTTACTCTGTTTACATCTAGTCTCCTAAGGCAGTTGTTCTCAAATGGGGGTACGCGTTCTCCTGGGGGTAAGTGAAATTTTTTAAAAATATTCTAAAAATAGCAACAATTCAAAAATCCTTTATAAATATACTTATTGAATAATACTTCGACAAAATATGAATGTAAGTTCATAAACTGAACATCTAATCAAGTAGGCTATTCCATTTATTACCATAAAGCCAGAGTTTCCCCCATGCCATGATGGTTTGACCCTACCTGGCGGTGCCACGCGGCACCAACTGTCAATCAACTATCCATGTAGAAAACAATGGAGGCTTGGTTCAAGCGTAGCAGTAATGCAGCTGAGACATTTGGACATGTTCCATAAATATTGATGTTAAAGATTTCTGTTTTTGTGAAGAAATGTTGAGAATGAAGTTCATGAATCCAGATGGATCTCTATTACAATCCCCAAAGAGGGCACTTTAAGTTGATTACTTCTATGTGTAAAAATCTTTATTTATAATTGAATCACTTGTTTATTTTTCAACAAGTTTTTAGTTATTTCTATATCTTTTTTTCCAAATAGTTCAAGAAAGACCTCAACAAATGAGCAATATTTTGCACTGTTATACAATTTAATAAATCAGAAACTGATGACATAGTGCTGTATTTTACTTCTTTATCTCTTTTTTTTAACCAAAAATGCTTTGCTCTGATTAGGGGGTACTTGAATTTAAAAAATGTTCACAGGGGTACATCACTGAAAAAAGGTTGAGAACCATTGTCCTAAGGCAGTGGTTCTCAACCTTTTTTCAGTGCTGTGAACATTTTTTTAATGCAAGTAGACCTCCATGTCTTCATAGCAGGAATATCCTGAATTCTCAAGTTGCATATCACAATAGTCATCATCAGTGTTAATAACACAAGAGCTGCTTGGATTTGCTGTTGAGCAAGTCAAACTTCGTTCAGTGTAGCCGTAGTGCTTCCTTGACACGTGCGATGTGAAAGTAGACTTGACTGTAAATCTTTTTTCACATTGACTGAAGGGGCACGCAACTGTCCTACCTTCGGTAATATGACTTTTCAAATGCAGGAGAAGGGCCCGTATATCATCGTACTTCGCGCTACATGAGACAATATTACAAGGTAAACCTTCTGCGCTATACATATCAGTCCTACTCTTGTCATATTTATGACGACGGCTGTGAGTTTTGAAGGCTGAGAAATTGGAAAAAAGCTCTTGTGCATTTAGGGAAAGCACACTTAAACGATGCATTACGCATACAACAATGACTTCGCATGTGTCTAACATACGCAAATACATTGCAAGTCGTAGCACATATGTTGCAAGTTATCATCTTTTTATGATGACTATGACAAAAAAGAAGAAAACTTAGCTAGCTAGCATGCGGCGGTACATGCGCGTGGTCAACGATAGTGTCTGTGATGCTGACTGTGACGCTATGTCATTTCGGACTTTATAAATATATATATAAAGTAATTCAAACAGAAAATGACACATCAAGGTAAAAGTGACTCTTACCTTGTTATCAAAAACACACGATGCAGTAGGATGGATTTACAGGGGCGGCCAGGTGAAATGAAGCTCGGTTGGACGAATTGTGGGCGGACCCAAGAAACAAGTCTGAAAAATACTGAATTACACTGTAGGTTTTACAGTAACTTACTGCTGGTTGATAGTTTTTGTAAAATGCAACAAAATTTACAGTACTTAACTGCATTTAAGAAGAACAGTATATAACTGTAATTTTTTTTGGTATTTTTACAGTAATTTTTTACAGTGTAAGGTGAAGCTCTGTCATCCTGGAGGAACTCACAGTAAAGCCGCTGCTCCTCCACATTGAGAGGAGCCAGATGAGGTGGTTCGGGCATCTGCTCAGAATGCCACCCGAACGCCTCCCAAGGGAGGTGTTTAGGGCAAGTCCGACCGGCAGGAGGCCACGGGGAAGACCCAGGACACATTGGGAACACTATGTCTCCCGGCTGGCCTGGGAACGCCTCGGGATCCCCCGAGAAGAGCTGGACGGAGTGGCTGGAGAGAGGGAAGTTTGGGTTTCTCTGCTTAGGCTGCGGCCCCCGCAACCCGACCATAACCCGACCATAAGCGGAAGAAAATGGATGGATTTAGTATGACAGGTATACTGTCATATTGAGTACAAAAACTAACTAAACCTTACACAATATATTGTTCCTAGTAAAACACACAAAGATACATATCTCCAGGCATTATTAGCCATTTTGCATGTGTGGTTAAGGAGTTATGTTTAAATAACTGTCAGATTAGGGTAAACACAACCCTAACCATAAACACAACAGAACAAATACACAGAACCCTTTGTAGCACTTAATCTTCCGGGACGCTACAAGGTGTGTGTGTTTGGGGGGGAGGTTTGGTGGTAGCGGGGGTGTATTTTGTAGCGTCCCGAAAGAGTTAGTGCTGCAAAGGATTCTGGGTATTTGTTCTGTTGTGTTTATGTTGTGTTACGGTGCGAATGGTCTCCCGAAAAGTGTTTGGCATTCTTGTTTGGTGTGGGTTCACAGTGTGGCGTATATTTCTAACAGTGTTAAAGTTTTTTATACTGGCACCCTCAGTGTAACCTGTATCGCTGTTGATGAAGTATGCGTTGCATTCATTTGTGTATGCGTACTGAAGCCGCACATATCATGTGACTGGGTCTGAATGATGTTAGAATTGGGTGGACGAGATATGACTGTTGAACACTTTCGTTCGATAATGAAAGTTGCCTCAGCTCAAAGCCTGAGCCCCGACATTAAAGAACTAGCATCCAAGAAGAGATGCCAGGTATCTGGCTTGGGCACATCAAATTAGATCAGTGTGTTGCAAACTTAGCAGTTTAAAGTCCTGAATGGTTGTTTTATTCATTGTCATTTTATTTTCAAATGTATTGGCCTGTGGAAAAAGTTAATGTTGATATTTACCTCAGAAGGCTGCAAATAGAAAAGAGGAGTTATGTTATTACAATTTTTATTTAAATTGTATTTGATATGCAATTGATATTTTTTTATTATTATTATTATTATTTGAAACTCGATTTTGCATGTCACTATAAAGGTATAAAAACCTTGCTTGTTCAATATTCAATGCAAAACTTGTTTGGGTCCCTATTAAAAGGTTAATTTGTTCAACCTTGGCCCGCGGCTTTGTTCAGTTTTAAACTTTGGCCCACTCTGTATTTGAGTTTGACACCCCTGATATATAGTATGACAGCTATACTGTTAAAATTAGTAAAAAAAAATTAACTTGTGTCTGTCATAATACCCAATTTTTGTATTTGCAAACCTTACAAAAACAACGGATTCTAGTAAAACTCACATGGATTCAATATTACAGGCATTTTTTGACATTTTGCATGTTTGGTTTAGGAGTTGTGTTTGAATACATTTTTATTGCTTTTTTCGCATTATCTCAGGATTCTAAGAACATTACTTTCATATTGAGTAAAAAACTAATTTTTGTTTTTCCCAACCTTACAAAATATTTTTTTTCCAGTAAAACTCACAAAGATACATTTCTCCAGGCATTATTAGCCATTTTTCATGTGTGGTTTACGAGTTATATTTAAATAACTGTCATATTAAGTGTGATACTGTCATAGTGAGTTAAACCTAATTTTTGTATTTGCAAACCTTACAAAAAAAAAAGATTCTAATAAAACTCACATTGAATCAATATTACAGGCATGTTTAGACATATTGCATGTTTGGTTTTGTTTATATAACCAATTTTCTGAACCGCCACCTTTGTGGTTTGCGTGTCCCACTGATCCTAGTAGCTATGTTGTCCGAGGGCTTCTATGCCCCCTGGTAGGGTCCCTCAAGACAAACAGGTCCTAGGTGAGGGATCAAACAAAGAGCAGCTCAAAGACCTTCATGAAAAGTATAAATCGAGGACCTAGATTTTTTTCTCGCCCGGGCACGGGGCACCGTGGCTCCCCTGTGGAGCCAGGCGCAGAAGTGGGGCACGATGGCGAGTGACTGGTGGCCGGGCGTGTCCCCATGGGGCCCTGCTGGGCTCAGCTCGAAGAGGCAACGTGGGTCAACCCTCCAATGGGCTCACCACTCATGGGCCAATTGAGGTCATAGAAGTTGGATGCAGTGTGAACTGGGCGGCAGCCGAAGGCAGGGCACTTGGCGGTCCGATTATCGGCTACATAAGCTCGCTCTTGGGACGTGGAATGTCACCTCGCTGGGAGGGAAGGAGCCTGAGCTGGTGCACGAGGTGGAGAAGTTCCGGCTAGATATAGTTGGACTCACTTCGACGCACAGCAAGGGCTCTGAAACCTGTTCTCTCAAGAGGGGCTGGACTCTATTCCACTCTGGCGTTGCAAGCAATGAGAGGCTGGGGTGGCAATTGTTGTTGCTCAAAGCCTGCACGTTGGACTTTATTAACCCAGTAGACGAGATGGTAGCTTCCCTCCGCCTTCGGGTTGGGTGACGGGTCCTGACTGTTGTTTGTGTTTACGCAGCAAACAGCAGCTCAGAGTACCCAATCTTTTTGGATTCCCTTGAGGGAGTACTGGAGAGTGCTCCCTTGGGTGATTCCCTTGTTCTGTTGGGGGACTTCAATGCTCATGTTGGCAACGACAGTGAAACCTGGAGAGTTGAGATTGGCAAAAATGGCCACCTGTATTTGAACCCAAGTGGTGCTTTGTTATTGGACTTTTGTGCTCGTCACGGATTGTCCATAACAAACACAATGTTCAAACATAAGGGTGTCTATATGTGTACTTGGCACCAGGACACCCTCGGCCGCAGTTCCATTATTGACTTTGTAGTTGTGTCATGGGATTTGCGGCCTCATGTTTTGGACACTCTGGTGAAGAGAGGGGCAGAGCTTTCTATCGATCATCACCTGGTGGTGAGCTGGCTCCGATGGTGGGAGAGGATGCCGGACAGACCTGGCAGGCCCAAACGCATTGTGAGGGTCTGCTGGGAACGCCTAGCAGAGTCTCCTGTCAGAGAGAGTTTCAATTTCCACCTCCGGAAGAACTTTGAACATGTCACGAGGGAGGTGCTGGACATTGAGTCTGAGTGGACCATGTTCCGTGCCTCTCTTGTCGAGCCGGCTGATTGGAGCTGTGGCCGCAAGGTGTTTGCTGCCTGTCGTGGCGGTAATCCAAGAACCCGCTGGTGGCCACCAGCAGTGAGGGATGCCGTCAAGCTGAAGAAAGAGCCTATCGGGTCCTTTTGGCTCATGGGACTCCAGAGGCAGCGGGCATACCGACAGGCCAAGCGAGACCTCCTCAATCTATGAGGAAGCAGTGCTTGGGGAATCTGTGGTGGGCTCTCCTATTTCTGGGGCTGAGGTTGCCAAGGTAGTTAAGAAGCTCCTGGTGGTGAGCTCCGTCCGGTGTTCCTTAAGGCTCTGGATACTGTAAGGCTGTCTTGGTTGACAAGACTCTGCAACATTGCTTGGACATTGGGGGCGGTACCTCTGGATTGGCAGATTGGGGTGGTGGTTCCTCTGTTTAAGAAGGGGAACCGGAGGGTGTGTTCCAACTATCGTGGATCACACTCCTCAGCCTTCCCGGTAAGGTCTATTCATGTGTACTGGAGAGGAGGAACCTCGGATCCAGGACGAACAGTGTGGTTTTCGTCCTGGTCGTGGAACGGTAGACCAGCTCTATACTCTCGGCAGGGTCCTTGAGTGTGCATGGGAGTTTGCCCAACCAGTCTACATGTGCTTTGTGGATTTGGAGAAGACATTCGACTGTGGCCCCCCCGGGAAGTCCTGTGGGGAGTGCTCAGAGAGTATGTCTGATTGTGGCGGGTGGCTCCCTGTATGATCTGTGTCAGAGCTTGGTCCGCATTGCCGGCAGTAAGTCGAACCCCTTTCCAGTGAGGGTTGGACTCCGCCAAGGCAGCCCTTTGTCACCGATTCTGTTCATAACTTTTATGGACAGAATTTCTAGGCGCAGTCATGGCGTTGAGGGGATCCGGTTTGGTGGCTGCAGGATTAGGTCTCTGCTTTTTCCAGATGATGTGGTCCTGATGGCTTCAACTGGCCCGGATTTTCAGCTCTCATTGGATCGGTTCGCAAACAAGTGTGAAGCGACTGGGATGAGAATCAGCACCTCCAAGTTCGAGTCCATGGTTCTCGCCCGGGAAAGGGTGGAGTGCCATCTCCAGGTTGGGGAGGAGATCTTGCCCCAAGTGGAGGAGTTCAAGTACCTAGGATTCTTGTTCACGAGTGAGGATAGAGTGGATCGGGAGATCCACAGGCGGATCGGTGCGGCGTCTTCAGCAATGAGGACGCTATATCGATCCGTTGTGGTGAAAAAGGAGCTGAGCCAGAAGGAAAAGCTCTCAATTTACCGGTCGATCTACGTTCCCAGCTTTGGGTTATGACCGAAAGGACAAGGTCACGGGTACAAGCGGCCGAAATGAGTTTCCTCTGCCGGGTGGTGGGTCTCCCTTAGAGATAGGGTGAGAAGCTCCGTCATCCGGGAGGAACTCAGTGTAAAGCCGCTGCTCCTCCACATTGAGAGGAGCCAGATGAGGTGGTCCGGGCATCTGCTCAGGATCCCACCCGAACGCCTCCTTAGGGGGGTGTTTAGGGCAAGTCCGACCGGCAGGAGGCCACGGGGAAGACCTAGGATTTATGTCTCCCGGCTGGCCTGGGAACGCCTCGGAATAACCCGAGAAGAGCTGGACGAAGTGGCTGGTTGAGAGGGAAGTCTGGGCTAATCTGCTTAGGCTGTGCCCCCGCAACCCGACCTCGGATACGCGAAAGAAAATGGATGGATTTATCACAGTTTACTGTCAGATTGAGTACAAAAACTAACTAAACCTTAAACAATGTATTGTTTCTAGTAAAACTCACAAAGATACATATATCCAGGCATTATTAGCCATTTTGCATGTGTGGTTTAGGAGTTATGTTTAAATAACTGTCAGATTGAGTGTGACAGTATACTGTCATACTGAGTAAAACCCATATTTTGCATTTGCAAACCTTACAAAAAACAACTAAATCTAGTTGTACTCACACAGTACAATATTACAGGCATTTTTAGACATAATGCATGTTTGGTTTTAGAGTTATGTTTATATAACTTTCATATTTAGTATGACAGTTATACTGTCATATTGAATAAAAAAAAACTAACTTGTGTCTTTGCAAACCTTACAAAAGACCATTTTCTTGTAAAACTAACTAAGATACATGTCTCCAGGCATTATTAGCCATTTTGCATGTGTTGTTTGAGTTATGTTTAAATAAGTGTCATCTTGAGTGTGACAGTATACTGTCATAAAACCCATTTTTGTATTTGCAACCCTGATTCTAGTAAAACTCACATATATACAATATTACAGGCAGATTTGGACATAATGCATGTTTGGTTTTGGAGTTATGTTTATTTAACTTTCATATATAGTATAGGACTGTTATATTGAGTAAAAAAACTAAATTGTGTTGGTCATAAAACCCAATTTTTGTATTTGCAAACCTTACAACTGATTCAAATAAAACTCACATGGATTCAATATTACAGGCATTTTAGACATTTTGCATGTTTGGTTTAGGAATTATGTTGGAATACATTTTTATGTCTTTTTTAGCATTATCTCAGGATTTTAAGAACATTACTGTCATATTGAGTAAAAAAATAATTTTTGTGTTTGCAAGCCTTAAAAAAGCACATGTTTCGAGTAAAACTCACAAGAATGCATTATTTCAGGCATTGTTAATCATTTTTCATGTGTAGTTTAAGAGTTATGTTTAGATAACTGTCAAATTAAGATACATTTCTTCATGCATTATTAGACATGTTTCATGTGTGGTTAGAATTTATAATTAAATAACTGTCATATTAAGTGTGGCAGTTATACTGTCATTGTGTGTAAAACCTAATTTTTGTATTTGCAAACCTTACCAAAACAACTGATTCTAGTAAAACTTACATAGATTCAATATTAGAGGCATTTTTAGACATTTTCAATGTTTGGTTTAAAAGTTGTATTTGAATACATTTTTATTTGCTTTTTTCGCATTATCTCAGGATTCTAAAATCATTACTTTCATGTTGAGTAAAAAACTACTTTTTGTTTTTGCAAACCTTACAAACTCACTTCCTGTCAATGAGAAAGGACGCAAAGAAAAAAGCTTTTGTTAAGTCTGAAGATTTTGACCACTGATTTGACCACTGATTTGCGATCACAGCCACAGGAGAGTCACCTGGCATCTTCGATCTGATTTTGGTCAGTTGAGAGGCACTGATACGCTGAAATAAGGCGAGTGGAAGAGCCGTTAGCCTCAAGCCAAAGGCGCCTCCCGCAGTTCAAAGCGGTTGCCTAGCAACCAAAAGTTACGGCGAGTTTACAGCTGTTTTAAAGTGATCTCGACGTCGCAGAGTGATATAAGTTGACAGGCCGACACCTCAAATTGATCTCTGAACGGCGCAAGGTACGAAATTGTTGAAAAAACAAGTTAAAAGTGCCGCAAGTCGCTAAAGAAGTAACTGCCCTTAAGACATAAGAGGCGCTGACGTCAGTGACTGCCGCGATGCCAAAAGTTAAAGGATTGACTGGAAAGACTGATTTGAAGCTGGGCACAGGACATGATGGGATTCGAGAAGGGATACTACAAAAAATACTCCAGGAATTTAAAGAAGAAATGATAGAAAAATTGGAAGAATTGATGGATGGATGGAAAGAGGATATGAAAGAAATGAAAGAAGAAATTAAAGAAATGAAAAAAGAGAACAACTCCAGAAATAAAGAAGCCACTGAAATGAGCAAACAAATGAAGATCCTTCAAGAAGACAACAACATGCTGAGGAACATCATAGATGAAATGGATCAGGATAAACGAATGAATGATATCATTGTGACAGGGCACCGAATTAAACCAAGATCCTATGCGAAAGCTGTGAATAATGAAGGTGAACCAGATGAAATGGATATGGTCTCAGCAGAACAGCAAGTGGTCAACTTTCTGCAATCAAAAGAAATTGAAATTGACATTAATACCATCGAAACATGCATCCCACTGAACGGAAGAAACAACAACGCCACTCCAGTCGTGCTTGTGAAACTCGTAAACAGAAAATCTAAAATAGCATTGCTGAGACAGGGAAAGAAGCTGAAGGGAACAAATGTGTACATGAATGAGCATCTCACAAAACGTAATGCTGGAATCGCCAAGAAAGCACGCGACTTGAGAAGGCAGGGAAAAATCCAGGGAACTTGGAGCGCCAACTGTAAAATCTACATCAAGCTGAATGGAGGTCCAGAAGCAAGAGTAATTGTTGTCCATGACATCAAGGACCTGGACAATTTTTAAAGTTTACACAGCTACCACAACAACGATGATAATGGACTCTGAAAGAAAACAAGCACCTAAATTCAGCATCGGCACTACTATGTTCCAAGGGACGACTAAACAAGAGGACCTAGATTCAGGATTGCATCCACCTACACTTATAGAGATTAGTGAAACAACATCAAAGTTTGTTGAACAAGAAAATATGGAACTAAAAAATTTCTGCAACAAAGATCCCAAAAACCAGGATTTGGAAAATAATATAGATCCAGATACAAATTTTTTCTCCCAAATCAGTAATAGTTGTTTTTATTATACAGATGATCAATATAATAGCAACATTGAATGTGATAACAAATTGTCAATTATTAATTTTAATAGTAGAAGCTTGTATGCAAATTACAACAACATTAAGAACTTTTTGGAACACATCAACGAACCCTTCAAAGTGATTGCTGTCACAGAAACATGGATTGATGATAAAAAAGGAATAGATTTTGATCTGGAGGGATATGAACTAAACTACATCAACAGAACCAACAAAAATGGAAGAGGAGTAGCTGTGTACGTGATGAAGAACCTGAACTACAAAGTGGTAAAAAACATGTCATTTGCCATAGATAATATCTTAGAATGTATAACCATTGAAATATGTCAGGAAAAAAGCAAAAACATTTTCATTAGTTGTATATATAGATCACCTAAGTCAAGTATAGAAACATTTGAAGAATGGATCAAGGCAACTTACATGGACAATGGTCAAAGAATAATGTTCTTATGTGGTGACTTTAATATTGACTTATTGAACCCCAACAAGCAAAAGTCTATTGATGACTTCATTGATACAATGTACAGCACAGGACAATGTGCCACGCTTATTGATAATATTTTTACCAATGATTTTGATAATAACACTACAAGTGGTCTACTTATAAGCGACGTTAGTGATCATCTGCCAGTTTTTACAATATATGATGGAAACTACAAGAAGAACATGGAAGACAAAAGGACATTTCGAAGACTATGCACAGAGAAGAGGATGACTGCCTTCAAAATTGAACTACAAAAGCAAGATTGGGACAATGTGTATAATGAAAAAGAGGTTGATGAAGCATATGAACATTTCTTAAACAAGTTCATAATACTTTATGACAAACATTGTCCATGGATACAACTCAGTAACAAGCAGAGAAAGAATAATCAACCATGGATGACAAAAGGATTAAAAAATGCTTGTAAGAAGAAGAATACACTATATAGAACATGTATAGCACAAAGAACTATAGAGGCAGAAATTAAGTACAAAAAGTATAAAAACAAGTTAACAGACATACTACGATCATGTAGAAAAGAATATTACAGTGAATTATTGGACAGGAACAAAAATAATATGAGAGAAACATGGGGCATCCTCAATAGCATTATTAAAAATGGAACTAAGAGGGACTACCCTCGATACTTCTTAGATGAAAATAAAAAAAAATGACAACATAAAGGAAGTAGTTGAAAGCTTCAATAATTATTTTGTAAATATTGGACCAAAATTGGAAGAAAGGATTCCAGACCCAGTTCCAATTGAGGACTATAATGATACCATAGAGCGAAATCCCAACTCCATGTTCCTCAGTAATGTGACACAGGAGGAAATAGTTACAATCGTGAAAAAATGTAAATCTAAGACTTCAAGTGATTGTAACGGAATTGATATGGAAACGATAAAAAAGGTTATTGAAGAGATCTCAGGACCATTAATGTATATTGGTAACCTATCATTTCAAACAGGTACATTTCCAAACAAAATGAAAATAGCTAAAGTTGCACCAATTTATAAGACTGGAGACAAACATCAATTTACAAATTATAGACCTGTTTCTCTACTTCCACAATTTTCTAAAATCATTGAAAAACTGTTCAATAACAGATTAGAAAGTTTCATAAATAAAAATAGAATACTCGAAGAGAACCAATATGGATATAGAGCTAATGTTTCAACTTCAATGGCTTTAATTGAAATTACAGAAGAAATTACCAATGCAATAGATAGTAAAAAATGTGCGGCAGCGGTTTTTATGGCTCTAACTAAAGCATTTGACACAATTAATCTCAATATTTTAATCAAAAAACTAGAACGATATGGCATCAGAGGGTTAGTCTTAAACTGGATAAGAAGTTATCTAACGAACAGGAAACAATACGTGAAGCTAGGCAAACACACGTCTACAACGCTAAATATATCCTGTGGTGTACCTCAGGGATCAATACTAGGACCTAAATTATTCAATCTCTATATAAATGACATTTGTAAAGTTACAAAAGATTTAAAGTTAGTATTATTTGCGGATGATACAACAGCATTTTGTTTAGGAGAGAACACACAGGAGATAATACAAATAATAACAGAAGAAATTAACAAATTAAAAAGATGGTTTGACAAAAACAGACTATCGTTGAATCTTAGTAAAACTAAAATAATGCTATTTGGTAACAGTAGAAGAGAAAGTCAAACACAAATACAAATAGACGGAATAGAAATTGAAAGAGTAAACGAAACCAAATTTCTAGGTATAATGATTGATGATAAATTGAACTGGAAATCTCACGTAAAAAATATACAACATAAAGTTGCAAGAAACACGTCAATAATGAATAAAGCAAAACATGTTCTAGACCAAAAATCCCTTCATATTCTCTACTGCTCACTAGTGTTACCATATCTGAGCTACTGTGTAGAAATATGGGGAAATAATTACAAAAGTACACTTCATTCATTAACGGTGTTACAAAAAAGATCAGTTAGAATAATACATAATGTTGGATATAGAGAACATACAAACCCTATATTTATTGAATCAAAAATACTGAAATTCCACGACATAGTGAATTTGCAAACAGCTAAAATTATGCACAAAGCAAACTATAACCTGCTACCCAAGAATATACAACAATTCTTCTCAAAAAAAGAGGAGAAATATAATCTTAGAGAAAAATGTAATTTAAAACATTTGTTTGCACGTACAACACTTAAGACATTCAGTATATCAGTATGTGGAATTAAATTATGGAATGGATTAAGCAAAGCAATCAAACAATGTACTAATATGATACACTTCAAGAAACTCTTCAAACTTAAAGTGTTTACAAAGTACAAAGAAGAAGAACCATGACAAACATTCTCAATTTATTTCATCCATCCATTCATTCATTCTTAAAGTAATCTTATTTATCTCATCATATGAAATATGACTTACTTCACCAATTATTATTATTAAATTCTTACTATTATTTATTTATTTATTTTTATTGTGATTACTTATGGAGTTTATTGTGAAAAAATTGTGAACAGGAAGTGAACAAAAAGTTTTGCAACTGTTATGTAAAGAAAAGGGGTAGGATTAAATAAGCTCTGCTTCTTCTTACTCCTTTTCGAACATGTTGAAAAGAAACTGGAAATTGTGATGTATCATGTTGTATGCTTGCATGTTCGAAATAAACTCAAACTCAAACTCAACTCAAACTCAAACTCAAACATAAATACATTATTACAGGCTTTTTGGACACGACACAAGTTTGGTTTTGGAGTTATCTTTTTGTAACTTTCATATATAGTATGACTGTTAGATTGTCATATTGAATAAAAAAAAACTAACTTGTTCCTTTGCAAACTTTACAAAAGATAATTTTTCTGGTAAAACTAACAAAGATACATGTCTCCAGGCATTATTAGCCATTCTGCATGTGTTCTTTAGGAGTTATGTTTAAATACATTTGTATTGCTTTTTTTGCATTATCTCAGGATTCTAAGAAAATTTCACATTGAGTGAAAAACTACTTTTTGTTTTTCCAAACCTTACAAACTCACATAAATACATTACTACAGGACTTTTTGGACATGACACATGTTTGGTTTTGGAGTTATGTTTATATAACTTTCATATTTAGTATGACTGTTATACTGTCATATTGAATAAAAAAAAACCAGCTTGTGTCTTTGAAAACTTTACAAAAGAAAATGTTTTCAGTAAAACTAACAAAGATACATGTCTCCAGGCATTATTAGCCATTTTGCATGTGTTTTTTAGGAGTTATGTATAAATACATTGTTATTGCTTTGTTCGCATTATCTCAGGATTCTAAGATCATTACTTTCATATTGAGTAAAAAACTACTTTTTGTTTTTGCAAGCCTAACAAACTTACATAAATACATTATTACAGGCATTTTTAGATCGACACATGTTTGGTTTTGGAGTTATGTTTATATAACTTTCATATTTAGTATGACTGTTATACTGTCATAGTGAATTAAAAAAACTAGCTTGTGTCTTTGCAAACTTTACAAAATATATTTTTTCTAGTAAAACTAACAAAGATACATGTCTCCAGATATTAGTAGCCATTTTACATGTGTTCTTTAGGAGTTATGTTTAAATACATTGTTATTGCTTTGTTCGCATTATCTCAGGATTCTAAAATCATTACTTTCATATTGAGTAAAAAAATACTTTTTGTTTTTGCAAACCTTACACACTCACATAAATACATTATTACAGGCATTTTTAGACAGGACACATGTTTGGTTTGGGAGTTATGTTTATATACCTTTTATATTTAGTGTTATACTGTCATATTGAATTAAAAAAAACTAGCTTGTGTCTTTGCAAACTTTACAAAAGATCATTTTTCTAGTAAAACTAACAAAGATGCATATCTCCAGGCATTATTAGCCATTGTGCATGTGTTTTTAAGGAGTTAGGTTTAAATACATTTGTATTGCTTTTTTCGCATTATCTCAGGATCCTAAAATCATTACCTTCATATTGAGTAAAAAACTACTTTCTGTTTTTTCAAACCTTACAAACTCACATAAATACATTATTACAGGCATTTTTAGATCGACACATGTTTGGTTTTGGAGTTATGTTTATATAACTTTCATATTTAGTATGACTGTTATACTGTCATAGTGAATTAAAAAAACTAGCTTGTGTCTTTGCAAACTTTACAAAATAGAATTTTTCTAGTAAAACTAACAAAGATACATGTCTCCAGATATTATTAGCCATTTTGCATGTGTTCTTTAGGAGTTGTGTTTAAATACATTTCTATTGCTTTTTTCGCATTATCTCAGGATTCTAAAATCATTACTTTCATATTGAGTAAAAAACTACTTTTTGTTTTTGCAAACCTTACAAACTCACATAAATACATTATTATAGGCAATTATAGACATGACACATGTTTTGTTTTGGAGTTATGTTTATATAACTTTCATATTTAGTACGACTGTTATACTGTCATAGTGAATTAAAAAAACTAGCTTGTGTCTTTGCAAACATTACAAAATATCATTTTTCTAGTAAAAATAACAAAGATACATGTCTCCAGATATTATTAGCCATTTTGCATGTGTTCTTTAGGAGTTATGTTTAAATACATTTTCATTGCTTTTTTCGCATTATCTCAGGATTCTAAAATCATTACTTTCATATTGAGTAAAAAAATAATTTTTGTTTTTGCAAACTTTACACACTCACATAAATAACATTAAGGCATTTTTAGACATGACACATGTTTGGTTTTGGAGTTATGTTTATATACCTTTTATACTTAGTGTTATACTGTCATATTGAATTAAAAAAAACTAGCTTGTGTCTTTGCAAACTTTACAAAAGATAATTTTTCTAGTAAAACTAACAAAGATACATATCTCCAGTCATTATTAGCCATGTTGCATGTGTTTTTAAGGAGTTAGGTTTAAATACATTTTTATTGCTTTTTTCGCATTATCTCAGCATCCTAAAATCATCACTTTCATATTGAGTGAAAAACGACTTTCTGTTTTTTCAAACCTTACAAACTCACATAAATACATTATTACAGGCATTTTTAGACATGACACATGTTTGGTTTTGGAGTTTTGTTTATATAACTTGTATATTTAGTATGACTGTTCCACTGTCATATTGAATTAAAAAAAACTAGCTTGTTCCTTTGCAAACTTTACAAAATATCATTTTTTTAGTAAAACTAACAAAGATACATGCCTCCAGGCATTATTAGCCATTTTGCATGTGTTTTTAAGGAGTTAGGTTTAAATACATTTTTATTGCTTTTTTCGCATTATCTCGGGATTCTAAAATCATTACTTTCATATTAAGTAAAAAACTACTTTCTGTTTTTTTAAATCTTACAATCTCACATAAATACATTATTATAGGCAATTATAGACATGACACATGTTTTGTTTTGGAGTTATGTTTATATAACTTTCATATTTAGTATGACTGTTATACTGTCATAGTGAATTAAAAAAACTTTACAAAATATCATTTTTCTAGTAAAACTAACAAAGATACATGTCTCCAGATATTATTAGCCATTTTGCATGTGTTCTTTAGGAGTTATGTTTAAATACATATTTAGTACGACTGTTATACTGTCATATTGAATAAAAAAAAAACTAGCTTGTGTCTTTGTTATCTTTACAAAAGATAATTTTTTTAAACTAACAACGCTACATGTCTCCCTAGGCATTATTAGCCATTTCGCATGTGTTGTTTAGGAGTTATGTTTAAATACATTTTTATTGCTTTTTTCGCATTATCTCAAGATTCTAAGAACATTACAGTCATATTGAGTAAAAAACTACTTTTTGTGTTTGCAAAATGTAAAACTCAGTAAAACTCCCAAGGATTCATTATTTCAGGCATTATTAGCTTTTTTTATGTGTAGTTTATGAGTTATGTTTACATAACTGTCATATTGAGTGTGATTTTGTCATAGTGAGTAAAACCTAATTTTTGTATTTGCAAACATTATAGTAAAACTCACATTGATACAATATTACAGGCATTTTATGTTTGGTTTTGGAGTTATATTTATACAACCTGCTTTCTGAGCCGCCACCTTTGTGGTTTGCGTGTCCCACTGATCCAGGAACTATGTTGTCCGGGGGCTTCTATGCCCCCTGGTAGGGTCCACCAAGACAAACAGGTCCTAGGTGAGGGATCAGACAAAGAGCAGCTCAAAGACCTTTATGAAAAGTACAATTGAGGACCTAGATTTTTTCTTGGGCCCAGCCGTGCTCAGCTCGAAGAGGCAACGTGGATCCCCCCTCCAGGGCTCACCACTCATGGGCTGGGTCATAGAGGGTGCAGTGTGAGCTGGGCGGCAGCCGAAGGCAGGGCCCTTGGTGGTCCAATTATCGGCTACATAAGCTCGCTCTTTGGACATGGAACGTCACCTCGCTGGGAGGGAAGGAGCCTGAGCTGGTGCATGAGGTGGAGAAGTTCCCGGCTAGATATAGTTGGACTCACAGCAAGGGCTCTGGAACCTGTTCTCTCAAGAGGGGCTGGACTGAGCTGAACTTTCATTACTTGCAACGCCAGAGTGGAAGAAATTCCACACTGGCGTTGCAACTAATGAGAGGCTGGAGTGGCAGTTCTTGTTGCCCCCCGGCTCAAAGCCTGCACGTTGGACTTTAACCCAAAAGACGAGATGGTAGCTTCCCTCAGCCTTCGGGTTGGGTGACGGGTCCTGACTGTTGTTTGTGTTTACGCACCAAACAGCTGCTCAGAGTACCCACTCTTTTTGGATTCCCTTGAGGGAGTACTGGAGAGTGCTCCCTCGGGTGATTCCCTTGGTGGACTTCAACGCTCATGTTGGCAACGACAGTGAAACCTGGAGAGTCGTGATTGGGAAAAATGGCCACCCGGATCTGAACCCAAGTGGTGCTTTGTTATTGGACTTTTGTGCTTGTCACGGATTGTCCATAACAAACACAATGTTCAAACATAAGGGTGTCCATATGTGCACTTGGCACAAGGACACCCTCGGCCGCATGATTGACTTTGTAGTTGTGTCATGGGATTTGCAGCCTCATGTTTTGGACACTCGGTGAAGAGAGGGGCAGAGCTTTCTACCAATCACCACCTGGTGGTGAGCTGGCTCCGATTGTAGGGGAGGAGGATGCCGCAAACGCATTGTAAGGGTCTGCTGGGAACGCCTAGCAGAGTCTCCTGAAGAACTTTGAACCTGTCCGGAAGAACTTTGAACATGTCACGAGGGAGGTGCTGGACATTGAGTCTGAGTGGACCAAGTTCCTTTCCTCTCTTGTCGAGCCAGCTGATTGAAGCTGTGGCCGCAAGGTGTTTGGTGCCTGTCGTGGCGGTAATCCACCAGCAGTGAGGGATGCTGTCAAGCTGAAGAAAGAGCCATCGGGTCCTTTGGGCTCATGGGACTCCAGAGGCAGTGGGCATACCGACAGGCCAAGCGAGACCTCCTCAATCCCACCAACACGTCTTCCTATGAGGAAGCAGTGCCTGGGAAATCTGTGGTGGGCTCTCCTATTTCTGGGGCTGAGGTTGCCAAGGTTGTTAAAAAGCTCCTCGGTGGCAAGGCCCCGGGGGTGGATGTGCTCCGTCCGGAGTTCCTTAAGGCTCTGGATGCTGTGGGGCAGTCTTGGTTGACAAGACTCTGCAACATTGCGTGGACATCGGGGGCGGTACCTCTGGATTGGCAGACCGGGGTGGTGGTTCCTCTCTTTAAAAAGGGGAACCGGAGGGTGTGTTCCAACTATCGTAGATCACACTCCTCAGCCTTCCCGGTAAGGTCTATTCATGTGTACTGGAGAGGAGGAACCTCGGATCCAGGACGAACAGTGTGGTTTTCGTCCTGGTCGTGGAACGGTAGTCCAGCTCTATACTCTCGGCAGGGTCCTTGAGTGTGCATGGGAGTTTGCCCAACCAGTCTACATAAGTTTTGTGGACTTGGAGAAGACATTCAACCTTGGTCCCCCCGGTAAATCCTGTGGGGAGTGCTCAGAGAGTATGGAGTATCGGCATGTCAGATTGTGGCGGGTGTCTCCCTGTATGATCAGTGTCAGAGCTTGGTCCGCATTGCCGGCAGTATGTCCGACCGCTTTCTAGTGAGGGTTGGATCCGCCAAGGCTGCCCTTTGTCACCGATTCTGTTCATAACTTTAATGGACAGAATATCTAGGCGCAGTCATGGCGTTGAGGATCCCCTCAACGCCATGACTGCGCCTGGTTTGGTGGCTGCAGGATTAGGTCTCTGCTTTTTGCAGATGATGTGGTCCTGATGGCTTCAACTGGCCAGGATCTTCAGCTCTCATTGGATCGGTTCGCAGTGAAGCGACTGGGATGAGAATCAGCACCTCCAAGTTCGAGTCCATGGTTCTCGCCCGGGAAAGGGTGGAGTGCCATCTCCAGGTTGGGAAAGAGATCTTGCCCCAAGTGAAGGAGTTCAAGTACCTAGGAGTCTTGTTCACGAGTGAGGATAGAGTGGATCGGGAGATCTACAGGCGGATCGGTGCGGCGTCTTCAGTAATGAGGACGCTATATCGATCCGTTGTGGTGAAGAAGGAGCTGAGCCAGAAGGAAAAGCTTTCAATTTACCGGTCGATCAACGTTCCCATCCTCAGCTATGGTCATGAGCTTTGGGTTATGACCGAAAGGACAAGGTCACGGGTACAAGCGGCCGAAATGAGTTTCCTCCGCCGGGTGGTGGGTCTCTCCTTTAGAGATAGGGTGAGAAGCTCTGTCATCCGGGAGGAACTCAGTGTAAAGCCGCTGCTCCTCCACATTGAGAGGAGCCAGATGAGGTGGTTCGGGCATCTGCTCAGGATGCCACCCGAACGCCTCCCTAGGGAGGTGTTTAGGGCAAGTCCGACCAGCAGGAGGCCATGGGGAAGACCTGGACACATTGGAAAGACTATGTCTCCCGGCTGGCCTGGAAACGCCTCAGGATCCCCCGAGAAGAGCTGGACGAAGTGGCTGGGGAGAGGGAAGGCTGGGCTCGCTGCTTAGACTGCTGCCCCCGCAACCCGACCTCGGATAAGCGGAAGAAAAGGGATGGATTTAGTATGACAGTTATACTGTCATATTGAGTGTGACAGTATACTGTCATAAAACCCAATTTTTGTATTTGCAAACCTGATTCTAGTAAAACTAAAACCTATACAATATTACAGGCAATTTTGGACATGATGCACGTTTGGTTTTGGAGTTATGTTTATATAACTTTAATATATAGTATGACATCTATACTGTTATAATGAGTAAAAAAATTAACTTGTGTCTGTCATGAAACCCAATTTTTGTATTTGCAAACCTTACAAAAACAACTGATTCTAGTAAAACTCACATGGATTCAAGATTGATTGATATTACAGGCATTTTTAGACATTTTGTATGTTTGGTTTAGGAATTATGTTGGAATACATTTGTATTGCTTTTTTCCACATTATTTTAGCATTTTAAAAACATTACTGTCATATTGAGTAAAAAAACCTTTTTGTGTTTGTAAGCCTTAAAAAAGCAATGTTTCGAGTTATTTCAGGCATTATAAGCCATTTTATGTGTAGTTTAGGAGTTATGTTTAAATAACTGTCATATTGAGTGTGACACTGTCATAGTGAGTAAAACCTAACTTTTGTATTTGCAAACCTTACAAAAAAAACGATTCTAGTAAAACTCACATTGATACATTATTACAGGCATGTTTAGACATCTTCCATGTTTGGTTTTGGAGTTATGTTTATATAACCTGCTTTGTGAGCCGCCACCTTTGTGGTTTGCGTGTCCCACTGAGCTATGTTGTCCGGGGGCTTCCATGCCCCCTGGTAGGGTCCCCCAAGACAAACAGGTCCTAGGTGAGGAAAAAGACGAAGAGCAGCTCAAAG
This sequence comes from Entelurus aequoreus, assembly GCF_033978785.1. Lineage (NCBI taxonomy): Eukaryota > Metazoa > Chordata > Actinopteri > Syngnathiformes > Syngnathidae > Entelurus > Entelurus aequoreus. The sequence goes on along the minus strand of NC_084741.1, from coordinate 24,873,131 downwards.
ACCTTTATGAAAAGTACAAATCGAGGACCTAGATTTTTTCTCGCTCGGACGCGGGTCACCGTGGCTCCCCTGTGGAGCCAGGCCCAGAGGTTGGGCACGATGGCGAGCGACTGGTGCCCATGGGGCCCAGCTCAAAGAGGCAACGTGGGTCCCCCCTGCAATAGGCTCACCACTCATGGGCTGGGTCATAGAGGTCGGGTGCAGTGTGAGCTGGGCGGCAGCCGAAAGCAGGGCACTTGGCGGTCCGATTATCGGCTACATAAGCTCGCTCTTGCGACGTAGAACGTCACCTCGCAGGGAGGGAAGGAGCCTGAGCTGGTGCGCGAGGTGGAGAAGTTCCCGGCTAGATAAAGTTGGACTCACTTCGACGCACAGCAAGGGCTCTGGAACCTGTTCTCAAGAGGGGTTGGACTCTCTTCCACTCTGGCGTTGCAAGTAATGAGAGGCTGGGTTGACAATTCTTTTTGCCCCCCGGCTCAAAGCCTGCATGTTCCAACATGCACCCAGTAGACGAGATGGTAGCTTCCCTCCGCTTTTGGGTTGGGTGACGGGTCCTGACTGTTGTTGGCGTTTATGCACCAAACAGCAGCTCAGAGTACCCACTCTTTTTGGATTCCCTTGAGGGAGTACTGGAGAGTGCTCTGGTTCTGCTGGGGGTCTTCAACGCTCATGTTGGCAACGACAGTGAAACCTGGAGAGTCGTGATTGGGAAAAATGGCCACCCGGATCTGAACCCAAGTGGTGCTTTGTTATTGGACTTTTGTGCTCGTCACGGATTGTCCATAACAAACACAATGTTCAAACATAAGGGTGTCCATATGTGGCACCAGTGATCACTTGGCACCAGGACACCCTCGGCCGCAGTTCCATGATTGACTTTGTAGTTGTGTCATGGGATTTGCGGCCTCATGTTTTGGATACTCGGGTGAAGAGAGGGGCGAGCCTTCACCACCTGGTGAGCTGGCTCCGATGGTGGGGAAGGATGCTGGACTGACCTGGCAGGCCCAAACGCATTGTGAGAGTCTTTTGGGAATGTCTAGCAGGGTGTCCTGTCAGAGAGAGTTTCTTTTTCCACCTCCGGAAGAACTTTGAACATGTCACAAAGGAGGTGCTGGACATTGAGTCTGAATGGATCATGTTCCGTGCTTCTCTTGTCGAGCCAGCTGATTGGAGCTGTGGCCGCAAGGTGTTTGGTGCCTGTCGTGGCGGTAATCCTAGAACCCGCTGGTGGCCACCAGCAGTGCAGGATGCCGTCAAGCTGAAGAAAGAGCTTATCGGGTCCTTTTGGCTAATGGGACTCCAGAGACAGCGGGCATACCGACAGGCCAAGCGAAACCTCCTCAATCCCACCAACACGTCTTCCTATGAGGAAGCATTGTCTGGGGAATCTGTGATGGGCTCTCCTATTTCTGGGGCTGAGGTTGCCAAAAGCTCCTCGGTGGCAAGGCCCCGGGGGTGGATGATCTCCTTCTCTGCATAGTGTGGTCACGCTGGTGCTTTCTGCCTTCACCCATTCAACATATCTTTACCTGCACATTACCTACCTTCTCTGTATCATGGAGTCAAGCTGGTGTTTCCTGCCTTTACTCATTCAACATATCTTTACCTGCCTACCTTCTCTGTATCCTGGCGTCTAGCTGGTGTTTCCTGCCTTTACCCATTCAACATATCTTTACCTGCACATTACCTACCTTCCCCGCATCCTGTGGTCCACTGGTGCTTCTTTCTTTCACCATACAACACATCTTCACCCGCACATACCTACCTTGTCTGCATTGCCTCGACCACACATGCGCTTCCTTCTTTCACCCATTCAACATACCTTCACCCGCACATTACCTACCTTCTCTGCATAGTGGGGTCACACTGGTGCTTCCTGCCTTTACCCATTCAACATATCTTCACCCGCACATTACCTACTTGCTCTGCATTCTCGGGTCACGCTGGTGCTTCCTGCCATCACCCAGTCAACATATCTTTACCTGCGAATGATCTACTTTTTCTGCATCCTGGGGTGAAACAGGTGCTTCCTTCTTTGACCCAGTCAACATATCTTTACCTGCACATTACCTACCTTCTCTGTATCCTAGAGTCAAACTGGTGCTTCGGTCCCTAATAAGAAGGTCCACAAAGGAACAGAAGAGTCATTGATTTAAGGCACAAAATTGGGGAAATGACAAGTCAAATTCCTGAACAGAGGTGAGAAACGGGGTAAAATATCCTATTAGTATTTAACAGTTTCAAGAGGATTTACCTTTGAACAAATTCCAATGTCCGAGCACCTTCCTCTTGGTATTCCAAGTTGAACACATAGTAGGTGGCAAGAAGGGCAGCAAGCCCTGAGATGAAGCTAGGTTGGACGCCTTCGCAGATGACATCACCTTCCATGCTGATCATCCAACGTTTTATTGTGACTTTGTCACCAGCAACTGGTGACAAAGTTCCTAAACAGTATCCAATATGGGTAGTATTTTAAAAGTATTTGGAATGGCCACCTCACTCGCTCTCTCTTTACTCTGTTTACATCTAGTCTCCTAAGGCAGTGGTTCTCAAACGGGGGTACGCGTACTCCTGGGGGTCCGTGAATTTTTTTTTAAATATTCTAAAAATAGCAACAATTCAAAAATCCTTTATAAATATACTTATTGAATAATACTTCGACAAAATATGAATATAAGTTCATAAACTGAACATCTAATCAAGTAGGCTATTCCATTCATTACCATAAAGCCAGAGTTTCCCCCATGCCATGATGGTTTGACCCTACCTGGCGGTGCCACACGGCACCAACTGTCAATCAACTATCCATGTAGAAAGCCATGGAGGCTTGGTTAAAGCGTAGCAGTAATGCAGCTGAGACATGTGGACATGTTCCATAAATATTGATGTTAAAGATTTCTGTTTTTGTGAAGAAATGTTGAGAATGAAGTTCATGAATCCAGATGGATCTCTATTACAATCCCCAAAGAGGGCACTTTAAGTTGATTACTTCTATGTGTAAAAATCTTTATTTATAATTGAATCACTTGTTTATTTTTCAACAAGTTTTTAGTTATTTTTATATCTTTTTTTCCAAATAGTTCAAGAAAGACCTCAACAAATGAGCAATATTTTGCACTGTTATACATTTTAATAAATCAGAAACTGATGACATAGTGCTGTATTTTACTTCTTTATCTCTTTTTTTCAACCAAAAATGCTTTGCTCTGATTAGGGGGTACTTGAATTTAAAAAATGTTCACAGGGGTACATCACTGAAAAAAGGTTGAGAACCATTGTCCTAAGGCAGTGGTTCTCAACCTTTTTTCAGTGCTGTGAAATTTTTTTTAATGCAAGTAGACCTCCATGTCTTCATAACAGGAATATCCTAAATTCTCAAGTTGCATATCACAATAGTCATCATCAGTGTTAATAACACAAGAGCTGCTTGGATTTGCTGTTGAGCAAGTCAAACTTCGTTCAGTGTAGCCGTAGTGCTTCCTTGACACGTGCGATGTGAAAGTAGACTTGACTGTAAATCTTTTTTCACATTGACTGAAGGGGCACGCGACTGTCCTACCTTCGGTAATATGACTTTTCAAATGCAGGAGAAGGGCCCGTATATCACATGAGACAATATTACAAGGTAAACCTTCTGCGCTATACATATCAGTCCTACTCTTGCCATATTTATGACGACGGCTGTGAGTTTTGAAGGCTGAGAAGTTGGAAAAAACTCTTGTGCATTTAGGGAAAGCACACTTAAACGATGCATTACGCATACAACTATGACTTCGCATGTGTCTAACATACGCAAATACATTGCAAGTCGTAGCACATATGTTGCAAGTTATCATCTTTTTATGATGACTATGACAAAAAAGAAGAAAACTTAGCTAGCTAGCATGCGGCGGTACATGCGCGTGATCAACGATAGTGTCTGTGATGCTGACTGTGACGCTATGTCATTTCGGACTTTATAAATATATATTTAAAGTAATTCAAACAGAAAATGACACATCAAGGTACAAGTGACTCTTACCTTGTTATCAAAAACACACGATGCAGTAGGATGGATTTAGCAGGGGCGGCCAGGTGAAATGAAGCTCGGTTGGACGAATTGTGGGCGGACCCAAGAAACAAGTCTGAAAATACTGAATTACACTGTAGGTTTTACAGTAACTTACTGCTGGTTGATATTTTTTGTAAAATGCAACGAAATGTACAGTACTTAACTGCATTTAAGAAGAACAGTATATAACTGTAATTTGTTTTGTATTTTTACAGTAATTTTTTACAGTGTAAGGTCATCCTGGAGGAACTCACAGTAAAGCCGCTGCTCCTCCACATTGAGAGGAGCCAGATGAGGTGGTTCGGGCATCTGCTCAGGATGCCACCCGAACGCCTCCCAAGGGAGGTGTTTAGGGCAAGTCCGACCGGCAGGAGGCCACGGGGAAGACCCAGGACACATTGGGAACACTATGTCTCCCGGCTGGCCTGGGAACGCCTCGGGATCCCCCGAGAAGAGCTGGACGAAGTGGCTGGAGAGAGGGAAGTTTGGGCTTCTCTGCTTAGGCTGCGGCCCCCGCAACCCGACCATAACCCGACCATAAGCGGAAGAAAATGGATGGATTTAGTATGACAGGTATACTGTCATATTGAGTACAAAAACTAACTAAACCTTACACAATATATTGTTCCTAGTAAAACTCACAAAGATACATATCTCCAGGCATTATTAGCCATTTTGCATGTGTGGTTAAGGAGTTATGTTTAAATAACTGTCAGATTAGGGCAGGGGTGGGCAATTAATTTTTACCGGGGGCCGCATGAGCAACCCGAACACTGCTGGAGGGCCACATCGACAATATTTCAATTACATTTTGCTCAATATTATTTTTGATATATACCGTAAGATAAATAATAATAATAATAATAATAATAATAATAATAATAATAATAATAATAATTAATAATAATAATAGTAATACTTCAACATAGTGTGTGTAACAGCATTCCATGACTAATATAAATAAATTAACATTAATAATAAATGACAGTAAAATAAGCACACGTATGACTGAGGAGTCATAGTGTAACTTTGTGTGGTGTTTGAGTTGTCCGACTTTTTGTGTGGCCATAAACGCACCAGTGGTTTAGTGCTATGCGTGTTGGTGACAGATGACAAGTTGGTTTTGGCCTGGTTTGTACGGCAGAAAATTACTAGTTTTTCGAGATAGAAGTGTTTTACTCATGTTTTTGGTGTGGTTATGTCCGAATATAAACAGTTTTGCTCAATAAAGTGTACGATATAATTCCTGTCCTCGAAGCATCTCGATAGACGTTACAATAATTGAACGGTGTTCAATTTAACGGTGTTGACGAACACCGTTAGGGCCGCTTGTTGTCACTGTCACTCAAAGTTGCATTGCAAAATTACATAGAATAAATAGGTTTATTTTGTTTACAATTCAGATGGGATTTGATTTGGTGCGCGGCATATATTTTGCTATGCGCAGCGGACGCTTGAGCAGTGCGCAATTGCGCAGGCACGCACCTTAGAGGGAACGTTGCTTGGCAGTCCATGTCTTGTTGGAAACACGCCATTCTTCATCAACTTTTCTCTTTTTAGCATCTCGGGTGTAAAGCGTGCATCACTTGTCGCTGCATGTGCACCTTCACTCGCAGGTTACACACGGACACACGCCCATAAATAATACTTTTCAAAATAAAAGCAGCACAGTTGTATTGCGCGCACGACATAGATGTTTTTTCAACTTTATTTTGTAATTTGTTATTGCAGCTGTTCACATTCACTCACAATCATGCACACGCATACGTCTACACGGAAGTAATACAAATAACGATTTTCAAAACAAAAGCAGCACCGTTGTATTGCACACTCGACCTAGATACTTTTGTAAATTTATTTTGTAATTTATAATTGGCCTCACGCGGGCCGGACAGGGACGCACAAAGGGCCAGATGCGGCCCGTGGGCCGCAGAATGCCCAGGTCTGGATTAGGGTAAACACAACCCTAACCATAAACACAACAGAACAAATACCCAGAACCCTTTGTAGCACTTAATCTTCCGGGACGCTACAAGGTGTGTGTGTGTGGGGGGGAGGTTTGGTGGTAGCGGGGGTGTATTTTGTAGCGTCCCGAAAGAGTTAGTGCTGCAAAGGATTCTGGGTATTTGTTCTGTTGTGTTTAAGTTGTGTTACGGTGCGAATGTTCTCCCGAAAAGTGTTTGGCATTCTTGTTTGGTGTGGGTTCACAGTGTGGCGTATATTTCTAACAGTGTTAAAGTTTTTTATACTGGCACCCTCAGTGTAACCTGTATCGCTGTTGATGAAGTATGTGTTGCATTCATTTGTGTATGCGTACTGAAGACGCACATATCTTGTGACTGGGTCTGAACGATGTTAGAATTGGGTGGACGAGATATGACTGTTGAACACCTTCGTTCGATAATGAAAGTTGCCTCAGCTCAAAGCCTGAGCCCCGACATTAAAGAACTAGCATACAAGAAAAGATGCCAGGTAATTGGCTTGGGCACATCAAATTAGATCAGTGTGTTGCAAACTGAGCAGTTTAAAGTCCTGAATGGTTGTTTTAGTCATTGTTATTTTATTTTCAAATGTATTAGCCTGTGGAAAAAGTTAATGTTGATATTTACCTCAGAAGGCTGCAAATAGAAAAGAGGCATTCAATTTTTATTTAAATTGTATTTGATATGCAATTGATATTTTTAAATTATTATTATTATTATTTGAAACTCGATTTTGCATGTCACTATAAAGGTATATAAGCCTTGCTTGTTCAATATTCAATGCAAAACTTGTTTGGGTCCCTATTAAAAGGTTAATTTGTTCAACCTTGGCCCGCGGCTTTGTTCAGTTTTAAACTTTGGCCCACTCTGTATTTGAGTTTGACACCCCTGATATATAGTATGACAGCTATACTGTTAAAATGAGTAAAAAAACTAACTTGTGTCCGTCATAAAACCCAATTTTTGTATTTGCAAAACTTACAAAAAAAACGGATTCTAGTAAAACTCACATGGATTCAATATTACAGGCATTTTCAGACATTTTGCATGTTTGGTTTAGGAGTTGTGTTTGAATACATTTTTATTGCTTTTTTCGCATTATCTCAGGATTCTAAGAACATTACTTTCATATTGAGTAAAAAACTAATTTTTGTTTTTGCAAACCTTACAAAATATTTTTTTCCAGTAAAACTCACAAAGATACATTTCTCCAGGCATTATTAGCCATTTTTCATGTGTGGTTTACGAGTTATATTTAAATAACTGTCATATTGAGTGTGACACTGTCATAGTGAGTAAAACCTAATTTTTGTATTTGCAAACCTTACAAAAAAATACGATTCTAGTAAAACTCACATTGATACAATATTACAGGCATGTTTAGACATATTGCATGTTTGGTTTTGGAGTTATGTTTATACAACCCATTTTCTGAACCGCCACCTTTGTGGTTTGCGTGTCCCACTGATCCTAGGAGCTATGTTGTCCGAGGGCTTCTATGCCCCCTGGTAGGGTCCCTCAAGACAAACAGGTCCGAGGTGAGGGATCAAACAAAGAGCAGCTCAAAGACCTTTATGAAAAGTACAAATCGAGGACCTAGATTTTTTCTCGCCCGGGCACGGGTCACCGTGGCTCCCCTGTGGAGCCAGGCGCAGAGGTGGGGCACGATGGTGAGCGACTGGTGGCCGGGCGTGTCCCCATGGGGCCCTGCTGGGCTCAGCTCGAAGAGGCAACGTGGGTTCAACCATCCAATGGACTCATGGGCCAATTGAGGTCAAAAGTTGAATGCAGTGTGAACTGGGCGGCAGCCGAAGGCAGGGCACTTGGCGGTCCGATTATCGGCTACATAAGCTCGCTCTTGGGACGTGGAACGTCACCTCGCTGGGAGGGAAGGAGCCTGAGCTGGTGCGCGAGGTGGAGAAGTTCCGGCTAGATATAGTTGGACTCACTTCGACGCACAGCAAGGGCTCTGAAACCTGTTCTCTCAAGAGGGGCTGGACTCTATTCCACTCTGGCGTTGCAAGCAATGAGAGGCTGGGGTGGCAATTCTTGTTGCTCAAAGCCTGCACGTTGGACTTTATTAACCCAGTAGACGAGATGGTAGCTTCCCTCCGCCTTCGGGTTGGGTGACGGGTCCTGACTGTTGTTTGTGTTTACGCAGCAAACAGCAGCTCAGAGTACCCAATCTTTTGGATTTCCTTGAGGGAGTACTGGAGAGTGCTCCCTCGGGTGATTCCCTTGTTCTGTTGGGGGACTTCAATGCTCATGTTGGCAACGACAGTGAAACCTGGAGAGTTGTGATTGGGAAAAATGGCCACCTGGATCTGAACCCAATTGGTGCTTTGTTATTGGACTTTTGTGCTCGTCACGGATTGTCCATAACAAACACAATGTTCAAACATAAGGGTGTCTATATGTGTACTTGGCACCAGGACACCCTCGGCCGCAGTTCCATGATTGACTTTGTAGTTGTGTCATGGGATTTGCGGCCTCATGTTTTGGACACTCTGGTGAAGAGAGGGGCAGAGCTTTCTACCGATCATCACCTGGTGGTGAGCTGGCTCCGATGGTGGGAGAGGATGCCAGACAGACCTAGCAGGCCCAAACGCATTGTGAGGGTCTGCTGGGAACGCCTAGCAGAGTCTCCTGTCAGAGAGAGTTTCAAATTCCACCTCCGGAAGAACTTTGAACATGTCACGAGGGAGGTGCTGGACATTGAGTCTGAGTGGACCATGTTCCGTGCCTCTCTTGTCGAGCCGGCTGATTGGAGCTGTGGCCGCAAGGTGTTTGCTGCCTGTCGTGGCGGTAATCCCAGAACCCGCTGGTGGCCACCAGCAGTGAGGGATGCCGTCAAGCTGAAGAAAGAGCCTATCGGGTCCTTTTGGCTCATGGGACTCCAGAGGCAGCGGGCATACCGACAGGCCAAGCGAGACCTCCTCAATCTATGAGGAAGCAGTGCCTGGGGAATCTGTGGTGGGCTCTCCTATTTCTGGGGATGAGGTTGCCAAGGTAGTTAAAAAGCTCCTGGTGGTGAGCTCCGTCCGGAGTTCCTTAAGGCTGTCTTGGTTGACAAGACTCTGCAACATTGCGTGGACATTGTGGGCGGTACCTCTGGATTGGCAGACCGGGGTGGTGGTTCCTCTCTTTAAGAAGGGGAACCGGAGGGTGTGTTCCAACTATCGTGGATCACACTCCTCAGCCTTCCTGGTAAGGTCTATTCATGTGTACGGGAGAGGAGGAACCTCGGATCCAGGACGAACAGTGTGGTTTTCGTCCTGGTCGTGGAACGGTAGACCAGCTCTATACTCTCGGCAGGGTCCTTGAGTGTGCATGGGAGTTTGCTTTGTGGACTTGGAGAAGACATTCGACCGTGGCCCCCCCGGGAAGTCCTGTGGGGAGTGCTCAGAGAGTATGTCGGATTGTGGCGGGTGGCTCCCTGTATGATCTGTGTCAGAGCTTGGTCCGCATTGCCGGCAGTAAGTCGGACCCCTTTCCAGTGAGGGTTGGACTCCGCCAAGGCAGCCCTTTGTCACCGATTCTGTTCATAACTTTTATGGACAGAATTTCTAGGCGCAGTCATGGCGTTGAGGGGATCCGGTTTGGTGGCTGCAGGATTAGGTCTCTGCTTTTTGCAGATGATGTGGTCCTGATGGCTTCAACTGGCCAGGATTTTCAGCTCTCATTGGATCGGTTCGCAAACAAGTGTGAAGCGACTGGGATGAGAATCAGCACCTCCAAGTTCGAGTCTATGGTTCTCGCCCGGGAAAGGGTGGAGTGCCATCTCCAGATTGGGGAGGAGATCTTGCCCCAAGTGGAGGAGTTCAAGTACCTAGCATTCTTGTTCACGAGTGAGGATAGAGTGGATCGGGAGATCCACAGGCGGATCGGTGCAGCGTCTTCAGCAATGAGGACGCTATATCGATCCGTTGTGGTGAAAAAGGAGCTGAGCCAGAAGGAAATGCTCTCAATTTACCGGTCAGTCTACGTTCCCAGCTTTGGGTTATGACCGAAAGGACAAGGTCACGGGTACAAGCGGCCGAAATGAGTTTCCTCTGCCGGGTGGTGGGTCTCTCCCTTAGAGATAGGGTGAGAAGCTCCGTCATCCGGGAGGAACTCAGTGTAAAGCCGCTGTTCCTCCACATTGAGAGGAGCCAGATGAGGTGGTTCGGGCATCTGCTCAGGATCCCACCCGAACGCCTCCCTAGGGGGGTGTTTAGGGCAAGTCCGACCGGCAGGAGGCCACGGGGAAGACCGAGGATTTATGTCTCCCGGCTGGCCTGGGAACGCCTCGGAATACCCCGAGAAGAGCTGGACGAAGTGGCTGGTTGAGAGGGAAGTCTGGGCTATTCTGCTTAGGCTGTGCCCCCGCAACCCGACCTCGGATAAGCGAAAGAAAATGAATGGATTTATGACAGTTTACTGTCAGATTGAGTACAAAAACTAACTAAACCTTACACAATATATTGTTTCTAGTAAAACTCACAAAGATACATATCTCCAGGCATTATTAGCCATTTTGCATGTGTGGTTTAGGAGTTGTGTTTAAATAACTGTCAGATTGAGTGTGACAGTATACTGTCATACTGAGTAAAACCCATATTTTGTATTTGCAAACCTTACAAAAAACAACTAAATCTAGTTGTACTCACACAGTACAATATTACAGGCATTTTTAGACATAATGCATGTTTGGTTTTAGAGTTATGTTTATATAACTTTCATATTTAGTATGACAGTTATACTGTCATATTGAATAAAAAAAAACAACTTGTGTCTTTGCAAACCTTACAAAAGACCATTTTCTTGTCAAACTAACTAAGATACATGTCTCTAGGCATTATTAGCCATTTTGCATGTGTTGTTTGAGTTATGTTTAAATAACTGTCATCTTGAGTGTGACAGTATACTGTCATAAAACCCATTTTTGTATTTGCAACCCTGATTCTAGTAAAACTCATATATATACAATATTATAGGCAGATTTGGACATAATGCATGTTTGGTTTTGGAGTTATGTTTATTTAACTTTCGTATATAGTATAGGACTGTTATATTGAGTAAAAAAAATAAATTGTGGTAGTCATAAAACCCAATTTTTGTATTTGCAAACCTTACAACTGATTCAAATAAAACTCACATGGATTCAATATTACAGGCATTTTGCATGTTTGGTTTAGGAATTATGTTGGAATACAGTTTTATGGCTTTTTTCGCATTATCTCAGGATTTTAAGAACATTACTGACATATTGAGTAAAAAAATAATTTTTTTGTTTGCAAGCCTTAAAAAAGCATATGTTTCGAGTAAAACTCACAAAAATGCATTATTTCAGGCATTGTTAATCATTTTTCATGTGTAGTTTAAGAGTTATGTTTAGATAACTGTCATATTAAGATATATTTCTTCACGCATTATTAGACATGTTTCATGAGTGGTTAGAATGTATAATTAAATAACTGTCATATTGAGTGTGGCAGTTATACTGTCATTGTGTGTAAAACCTAATTTTTGTATTTGCAAACCTTACAAAAACAACTGATTCTAGTAAAACTTACATAGATTCAATATTAGAGGCATTTTTAGACATTTTAAAAGTTGTATTTGAATGCATTTTTATTGCTTTTTTCGCATTATCTCAGGATTCTAAGAACATTACTTTCATATTGAGTAAAAAACTACTTATTGTTTTTGCAAACCTTACAAACTCACATAAATACATTATTACAGGCTTTTTGGACACAACACAAGTTTGGTTTTGGAGTTATCTTTTTATAACTTTCATATATAGTATGACTGTTATTGTCAGAAAAATTGTATTTAAATGATCAAAAAACTTTCCGTTTGTGAGTTTCCAATGAACAGACAAGAAGCTGTCTCTGCGGCAACAAGCCAAATGCTTGGAAGATTCCGCTGTGTACGATGGAATCAGACGGGAGGGGTCATCCATTGTCCTCCAAAACTTGCCAAAGCTGAATCCACGACAAGCCCAAGCCCGAGGGATCTTCTTCTTTTGTCTTCTAATGTGACCGAAAACAAGGACTGTTTACATACTACCCATTCCTGTTGAGACAGGTGTTGTTGTGTAAACATTGAACATCTAAATAAAAGAGAGGACGAAAACCTTCTTCGTCAGAGCGTGGTGCAGGACTGTACAGAAAGTACAGTGGCCATGTCTCTCCTCAATATTGAGTCCAAATTTAATTCTGTCTCTGTTTGATTCCTTGTCTTTTGTCTTGTTTAATAGATGTCATCAGTGTTTGAACCTAATAGTTATACTGTCATATTGAATTAAAAAAAACTAGCTTGTTCCTTTGCAAACTTTACAAAAGATACATTTTCTAGTAAAACTAACAAAGATACATGTCTCCAGGCATTATTAGCCATTTTGCATGTGTTTTTTAGGAGTTTTGTTTAAATACATTTTTATTGCTTTTTTTTGCATTATCTCAGGATTCTAAAATCATTACTTTCATATTGAGTAAAAAACTACTTTTTGGTTTTGCAAACCTTACAAACTCACATAAATACATTATTACAGGCATTTTTAGACATGACACATGTTTGGTTTTGGAGTTATGTTTATATAACTTTTATATTTAGTATGACTGTTATACTGTCATATTGAATACAAAAAAACTAGCTTGTGTCTTTGCAAACTTTACATAAGATAATTTTTCTAGTAAAACTAACAAAGATACATGTCTCCAGGCATTATTAGCCATTTTGCATGTGTTTTTTAGGAGTTATGTTTGAATACATTTTTATTGCTTTTTTCGCATTATCTCAGGATTCTAAAATCATTACTTTCATATTGAGTAAAAAACTACTTTTTGTTTTTGCAAACCTTACAAACTCACATAAATACATTATTATAGGCAATTTTAGATGTGACACCTGTTTGGTTTTGGAGTTATATTAATATATAACTTTCATTTTTAGTATGACTGTTATACTGTCATATTGAAATTAAAAAAACCAGCTTTGTCTTTGCAAACTTTACAAAGGATATTTTTCTAGTAAAACTAACAAAGATACATGTCTCCAGGCATTATTAGCCATTTTGCATGTGTTGTTTAGGAATTATGTTTAAATACATTTTTATTGCTTTTTTCGCATTATCTCAGGATTCTAAGATCAATACTTTCATATTGAGTAAAAAACTACTTTTTGTTTTTGCAAACCTTACAAACTCACATAAATACATTATTACAGGCATTTTTAGACATGACACATGTTTGGTTTTGGAGTTATGTTTATATAACTTTTATATTTAGTATGACTGTTATACTGTCATATTGAATTAAAAAAAACTAGCTTGTGTATTTGCAAACTTTACATAAGATAATTTTTCTAGTAAAACTAACAAAGATACATGTCTCCAGGCATTATTAGCCATTTTGCATGTGTTTTTTAGGAGTTATGTTTGAATACATTTTTATTGCTTTTTTCGCATTATCTCAGGATTCTAAAATCATTACTTTCATATTGAGTAAAAAACTACTTTTTGTTTTTGCAAACCTTACAAACTCACATAAATACATTATTATAGGCAATTTTAGATGTGACACATGTTTGGTTTTGGAGTTATATTAATATATAACTTTCATTTTCAGTATGACTGTTATACTGTCATATTGAATTAAAAAAAAACAGCTTTGTCTTTGCAAACTTTACAAAGGATATTTTTTCTAGTAAAACTAACAAAGATACATGTCTCCAGGCATTATTAGCCATTTTGCATGTGTTGTTTAGGAATTATGTTTAAATACATTTTTATTGCTTTTTTCGCATTATCTCAGGATTCTAAGATCATTACTTTCATATTGAGTAAAAAACTACTTTTTGTTTTTGCAAACCTTACAAACTCACATAAATACATTATTACAGGCATTTTTAGACATGACACATGTTTGCTTTTGAAGTTATGTTTAGATAACTTTCATAATTAGTATGACTGTTATACTGTCATATTGAATTAAAAAAACTAACTTTGTCTTTGCAAACTTTACATAAGATAATTTTTCTAGTAAAACTAACAAAGATACGTGTCTCCAGGCATTTTTAGCCATTTTGCATGTGTTTTTTAGGAGTTATGTTTCAATACATTGTTATTGCTTTTTTCGAATTATCTCAGGATTCTAAGATCATTACTTTCATATTGAGTAAAAAACTACTTTTTGTTTTTGCAAACCTTACAAACTTACATTAATGCATTATTATAGGCATTTTTAGACATGACACATGTTTGGTTTTGGAGTTATGTTTATATAACTTTTATATTTAGTATGACTGCTATACTGTCATATTGAATTAAAAAAAAACTAGCTTGTGTCTTTGCAAACTTTACATAAGATAATTTTTCTAGTAAAACTAACAAAGATACATGTCTCCAGGCATTATTAGCCATTTTGCATGTGTTTTTTAGGAGTTATGTTTAAATACATTTTTATTGCTTTTTTTTATTATCTCAAGATTGTATGATCATTACTTTCATATTAAGTAAAAAACTACTTTTTGTTTTTGCAAACCTTACAAACTCACATAAATACATTATTACAGGCATTTTTAGACATGACACATGTTTGGTTTTGGAGTTAGGTTTATATAACTTTTATATTTAGTATGACTGTTATACTGTCATATTGAATTAAAAAAAACTAGCTTGTGTCTTTGCAAACTTTACAAAAGATAATTTTTCTTGTAAAACTAACAAAGATACATGTCTCCAGGCATTATTAGCAATTTTGCATGTGTTTTTTAGGAGTTATGTTTGAATACATTTTTATTGCTTTTTTCGCATTATCTCAGGATTCTAAAATCATTACTTTCATATTGAGTAAAAAACTACTTTTTGTTTTTGCAAACCTTACAAACTCACATAAATACATTATTATAGGCAATTTTAGATGTGACACCTGTTTGGTTTTGGAGTTATATTAATATATAACTTTCATTTTTAGTATGACTGTTATACTGTCATATTGAAATTAAAAAAACCAGCTTTGTCTTTGCAAACTTTACAAAGGATATTTTTCTAGTAAAACTAACAAAGATACATGTCTCCAGGCATTATTAGCCATTTTGCATGTGTTGTTTAGGAATTATGTTTAAATACATTTTTATTGCTTTTTTCGCATTATCTCAGGATTCTAAGATCAATACTTTCATATTGAGTAAAAAACTACTTTTTGTTTTTGCAAACCTTACAAACTCACATAAATACATTATTACAGGCATTTTTAGACATGACACATGTTTGGTTTTGGAGTAATGTTTATATAACTTTTATATTTAGTATGACTGTTATACTGTCATATTGAATTAAAAAAAACTAGCTTGTGTATTTGCAAACTTTACATAAGATAATTTTTCTAGTAAAACTAACAAAGATACATGTCTCCAGGCATTATTAGCCATTTTGCATGTGTTTTTTAGGAGTTATGTTTGAATACATTTTTATTGCTTTTTTCGCATTATCTCAGGATTCTAAAATCATTACTTTCATATTGAGTAAAAAACTACTTTTTGTTTTTGCAAACCTTACAAACTCACATAAATACATTATTATAGGCAATTTTAGATGTGACACATGTTTGGTTTTGGAGTTATGTTTAGATAACTTTCATAATTAGTATGACTGTTATACTGTCATATTGAATTAAAAAAACTAACTTTGTCTTTGCAAACTTTACATAAGATAATTTTTCTAGTAAAACTAACAAAGATACGTGTCTCCAGGCATTTTTAGCCATTTTGCATGTGTTTTTTAGGAGTTATGTTTCAATACATTGTTATTGCTTTTTTCGAATTATCTCAGGATTCTAAGATCATTACTTTCATATTGAGTAAAAAACTACTTTTTGTTTTTGCAAACCTTACAAACTTACATTAATGCATTATTATAGGCATTTTTAGACATGACACATGTTTGGTTTTGGAGTTATGTTTATATAACTTTTATATTTAGTATGACTGCTATACTGTCATATTGAATTAAAAAAAAACTAGCTTGTGTCTTTGCAAACTTTACATAAGATAATTTTTCTAGTAAAACTAACAAAGATACATGTCTCCAGGCATTATTAGCCATTTTGCATGTGTTTTTTAGGAGTTATGTTTAAATACATTTTTATTGCTTTTTTTTATTATCTCAAGATTGTATGATCATTACTTTCATATTAAGTAAAAAACTACTTTTTGTTTTTGCAAACCTTACAAACTCACATAAATACAATATTACAGGCATTTTTAGACATGACACATGTTTGGTTTTGGAGTTGTGTTTATATAACTTTTATATTTAGTATGACTGTTGTACTGTCATATTGAATAAAAAAAAACTAGCTTGTGTCTTTGCAAACTTTACATAAGATATTTTTTCTAGTAAAACTAACAAAGACACATGTCTCCAGGCATTATTAGCCATTTTGCATGTGTTTTTTAGGAGTTATGTTTAAATACATTTTTATTGCTTTTTTCGCATTATCTCAGGATTGTATGATCACTACTTTCATATTAAGTAAAAAACTACTTTTTGTTTTTGCAAACCTTACAAACTCACATAAGTACAATATTACAGGCATTTTCAGACATGACACATGTTTGGTTTTGGAGTTATGTTTATATAACTTTTATATTTAGTATGACTGTTATACTGTCATATTGAATAAAAAAAACTAGCTTTGTATTTGCAAACTTTACATAAGATAATTTTTCTAGTAAAACTAACAAAGATACGTGTCTCCAGGCATTTTTAGCCATTTTGCATGTGTTTTTTAGGAGTTATGTTTAAATACATTGTTATTGCTTTTTTCGCATTATCTCAGGATTCTAAGATCATTACTTTCATATTGAGTAAAAAACTACTTTTTGTTTTTGCAAACCTTACAAACTCACATAAATACATTATTACAGGCATTTTTAGACATGACACATGTTTGGTTTTGGAGTTATGTTTATATAACTTTTATATTTAGTATGACTGCTATACTGTCATATTGAATTAAAAAAAACTAGCTTGTGTCTTTGCAAACTTTACATAAGATATTTTTTCTAGTAAAACTAACAAAGATACATGTCTCCAGGCATTATTAGCCATTTTGCATGTGTTTTTTAGGAGTTATGTTTGAATACATTTTTATTGCTTTTTTCGCAATATCTCAGGATTCTAAAATCATTACTTTCATATTGAGTAAAAAACTACTTTTTGTTTTTACAAACCTTACAAACTCACATAAATACATTATTATAGGCAATTTTAGATGTGACACATGTTTGGTTTTGGAGTTATATTAATATATAACTTTCATTTTCAGTATGACTGTTATACTGTCATATTGAATTAAAAAAAAACAGCTTTGTCTTTGCAAACTTTACAAAGGATATTTTTTCTAGTAAAACTAACAAAGATACATGTCTCCAGGCATTATTAGCCATTTTGCATGTGTTGTTTAGGAATTATGTTTAAATACATTTTTATTGCTTTTTTCGCATTATCTCAGGATTCTAAGATCATTACTTTCATATTGAGTAAAAAACTACTTTTTGTTTTTGCAAACCTTACAAACTCACATAAATACATTATTACAGGCATTTTTAGACATGACACATGTTTGCTTTTGAAGTTATGTTTAGATAACTTTCATAATTAGTATGACTGTTATACTGTCATATTGAATAAAAAAACTAGCTTTGTCTTTGCAAACTTTACATAAGATAATTTTTCTAGTAAAACTAACAAAGATACATGTCTCCAGGCATTATTAGCCATTTTGCATGTGTTTTTTAGGAGTTATGTTTGAATACATTTTTATTGCTTTTTTCGCATTATCTCAGGATTCTAAAATCATTACTTTCATATTGAGTAAAAAACTACTTTTTGTTTTTGCAAACCTTACAAACTCACATAAATACATTATTATAGGCAATTTTAGATGTGACACATGTTTGGTTTTGGAGTTATATTAATATATAACTTTCATTTTCAGTATGACTGTTATACTGTCATATTGAATTAAAAAAAAACAGCTTTGTCTTTGCAAACTTTACAAAGGATATTTTTTCTAGTAAAACTAACAAAGATACATGTCTCCAGGCATTATTAGCCATTTTGCATGTGTTGTTTAGGAATTATGTTTAAATACATTTTTATTGCTTTTTTCGCATTATCTCAGGATTCTAAGATCATTACTTTCATATTGAGTAAAAAACTACTTTTTGTTTTTGCAAACCTTACAAACTCACATAAATACATTATTACAGGCATTTTTAGACATGACACATGTTTGCTTTTGAAGTTATGTTTAGATAACTTTCATAATTAGTATGACTGTTATACTGTCATATTGAATTAAAAAAACTAACTTTGTCTTTGCAAACTTTACATAAGATAATTTTTCTAGTAAAACTAACAAAGATACGTGTCTCCAGGCATTTTTAGCCATTTTGCATGTGTTTTTTAGGAGTTATGTTTCAATACATTGTTATTGCTTTTTTCGAATTATCTCAGGATTCTAAGATCATTACTTTCATATTGAGTAAAAAACTACTTTTTGTTTTTGCAAACCTTACAAACTTACATTAATGCATTATTATAGGCATTTTTAGACATGACACATGTTTGGTTTTGGAGTTATGTTTATATAACTTTTATATTTAGTATGACTGCTATACTGTCATATTGAATTAAAAAAAAACTAGCTTGTGTCTTTGCAAACTTTACATAAGATAATTTTTCTAGTAAAACTAACAAAGATACATGTCTCCAGGCATTATTAGCCATTTTGCATGTGTTTTTTAGGAGTTATGTTTAAATACATTTTTATTGCTTTTTTTTATTATCTCAAGATTGTATGATCATTACTTTCATATTAAGTAAAAAACTACTTTTTGTTTTTGCAAACCTTACAAACTCACATAAATACATTATTACAGGCATTTTTAGACATGACACATGTTTGGTTTTGGAGTTAGGTTTATATAACTTTTATATTTAGTATGACTGTTATACTGTCATATTGAATTAAAAAAAACTAGCTTGTGTCTTTGCAAACTTTACAAAAGATAATTTTTCTTGTAAAACTAACAAAGATACATGTCTCCAGGCATTATTAGCAATTTTGCATGTGTTTTTTAGGAGTTATGTTTGAATACATTTTTATTGCTTTTTTCGCATTATCTCAGGATTCTAAAATCATTACTTTCATATTGAGTAAAAAACTACTTTTTGTTTTTGCAAACCTTACAAACTCACATAAATACATTATTATAGGCAATTTTAGATGTGACACCTGTTTGGTTTTGGAGTTATATTAATATATAACTTTCATTTTTAGTATGACTGTTATACTGTCATATTGAAATTAAAAAAACCAGCTTTGTCTTTGCAAACTTTACAAAGGATATTTTTCTAGTAAAACTAACAAAGATACATGTCTCCAGGCATTATTAGCCATTTTGCATGTGTTGTTTAGGAATTATGTTTAAATACATTTTTATTGCTTTTTTCGCATTATCTCAGGATTCTAAGATCAATACTTTCATATTGAGTAAAAAACTACTTTTTGTTTTTGCAAACCTTACAAACTCACATAAATACATTATTACAGGCATTTTTAGACATGACACATGTTTGGTTTTGGAGTAATGTTTATATAACTTTTATATTTAGTATGACTGTTATACTGTCATATTGAATTAAAAAAAACTAGCTTGTGTATTTGCAAACTTTACATAAGATAATTTTTCTAGTAAAACTAACAAAGATACATGTCTCCAGGCATTATTAGCCATTTTGCATGTGTTTTTTAGGAGTTATGTTTGAATACATTTTTATTGCTTTTTTCGCATTATCTCAGGATTCTAAAATCATTACTTTCATATTGAGTAAAAAACTACTTTTTGTTTTTGCAAACCTTACAAACTCACATAAATACATTATTATAGGCAATTTTAGATGTGACACATGTTTGGTTTTGGAGTTATGTTTAGATAACTTTCATAATTAGTATGACTGTTATACTGTCATATTGAATTAAAAAAACTAACTTTGTCTTTGCAAACTTTACATAAGATAATTTTTCTAGTAAAACTAACAAAGATACGTGTCTCCAGGCATTTTTAGCCATTTTGCATGTGTTTTTTAGGAGTTATGTTTCAATACATTGTTATTGCTTTTTTCGAATTATCTCAGGATTCTAAGATCATTACTTTCATATTGAGTAAAAAACTACTTTTTGTTTTTGCAAACCTTACAAACTTACATTAATGCATTATTATAGGCATTTTTAGACATGACACATGTTTGGTTTTGGAGTTATGTTTATATAACTTTTATATTTAGTATGACTGCTATACTGTCATATTGAATTAAAAAAAAACTAGCTTGTGTCTTTGCAAACTTTACATAAGATAATTTTTCTAGTAAAACTAACAAAGATACATGTCTCCAGGCATTATTAGCCATTTTGCATGTGTTTTTTAGGAGTTATGTTTAAATACATTTTTATTGCTTTTTTTTATTATCTCAAGATTGTATGATCATTACTTTCATATTAAGTAAAAAACTACTTTTTGTTTTTGCAAACCTTACAAACTCACATAAATACAATATTACAGGCATTTTTAGACATGACACATGTTTGGTTTTGGAGTTGTGTTTATATAACTTTTATATTTAGTATGACTGTTGTACTGTCATATTGAATAAAAAAAAACTAGCTTGTGTCTTTGCAAACTTTACATAAGATATTTTTTCTAGTAAAACTAACAAAGACACATGTCTCCAGGCATTATTAGCCATTTTGCATGTGTTTTTTAGGAGTTATGTTTAAATACATTTTTATTGCTTTTTTCGCATTATCTCAGGATTGTATGATCACTACTTTCATATTAAGTAAAAAACTACTTTTTGTTTTTGCAAACCTTACAAACTCACATAAGTACAATATTACAGGCATTTTCAGACATGACACATGTTTGGTTTTGGAGTTATGTTTATATAACTTTTATATTTAGTATGACTGTTATACTGTCATATTGAATAAAAAAAACTAGCTTTGTATTTGCAAACTTTACATAAGATAATTTTTCTAGTAAAACTAACAAAGATACGTGTCTCCAGGCATTTTTAGCCATTTTGCATGTGTTTTTTAGGAGTTATGTTTAAATACATTGTTATTGCTTTTTTCGCATTATCTCAGGATTCTAAGATCATTACTTTCATATTGAGTAAAAAACTACTTTTTGTTTTTGCAAACCTTACAAACTCACATAAATACATTATTACAGGCATTTTTAGACATGACACATGTTTGGTTTTGGAGTTATGTTTATATAACTTTTATATTTAGTATGACTGCTATACTGTCATATTGAATTAAAAAAAACTAGCTTGTGTCTTTGCAAACTTTACATAAGATATTTTTTCTAGTAAAACTAACAAAGATACATGTCTCCAGGCATTATTAGCCATTTTGCATGTGTTTTTTAGGAGTTATGTTTGAATACATTTTTATTGCTTTTTTCGCAATATCTCAGGATTCTAAAATCATTACTTTCATATTGAGTAAAAAACTACTTTTTGTTTTTACAAACCTTACAAACTCACATAAATACATTATTATAGGCAATTTTAGATGTGACACATGTTTGGTTTTGGAGTTATATTAATATATAACTTTCATTTTCAGTATGACTGTTATACTGTCATATTGAATTAAAAAAAAACAGCTTTGTCTTTGCAAACTTTACAAAGGATATTTTTTCTAGTAAAACTAACAAAGATACATGTCTCCAGGCATTATTAGCCATTTTGCATGTGTTGTTTAGGAATTATGTTTAAATACATTTTTATTGCTTTTTTCGCATTATCTCAGGATTCTAAGATCATTACTTTCATATTGAGTAAAAAACTACTTTTTGTTTTTGCAAACCTTACAAACTCACATAAATACATTATTACAGGCATTTTTAGACATGACACATGTTTGCTTTTGAAGTTATGTTTAGATAACTTTCATAATTAGTATGACTGTTATACTGTCATATTGAATAAAAAAACTAGCTTTGTCTTTGCAAACTTTACATAAGATAATTTTTCTAGTAAAACTAACAAAGATACATGTCTCCAGGCATTATTAGCCATTTTGCATGTGTTTTTTAGGAGTTATGTTTGAATACATTTTTATTGCTTTTTTCGCATTATCTCAGGATTCTAAGATCATTACTTTCATATTGAGTAAAAAACTACTTTTTGTTTTTGCAAACCTTACAAACTCACATAAATACATTATTACAGGCATTTTTAGACATGACACATGTTTGGTTTTGGAGTTATGTTTATATAACTTTTATATTTAGTATGACTGTTATACTGTCATATTGAATTAAAAAAAATTAGCTTGTGTCTTTGCAAACTTTACATGATATAATTTTTCTAGTAAAACTAACAAAGATACATGTCTCCAGGCATTATTAGCCATTTTGCATGTGTTGTTTAGGAATTATGTTTAAATACATTTTATTGCTTTTTTCGCATTATCTCAGGATTCTAAGATCATTACTTTCATATTGAGTAAAAAACTACTTTTTGTTTTTGCAAACCTTACAAACTCACATAAATACATTATTACAGGCATTTTTAGACATGACACATGTTTGCTTTTGAAGTTATGTTTAGATAACTTTCATAATTAGTATGACTGTTATACTGTCATATTGAATAAAAAAAACTAGCTTTGTCTTTGCAAACTTTACATAAGATAATTTTTCTAGTAAAACTAACAAAGATACGTGTCTCCAGGCATTTTTAGCCATTTTGCATGTGTTTTTTAGGAGTTATGTTTCAATACATTGTTATTGCTTTTTTCGAATTATCTCAGGATTCTAAGATCATTACTTTCATATTGAGTAAAAAACTACTTTTTGTTTTTGCAAACCTTACAAACTCACATAAATACAATATTACAGGCATTTTTAGACATGACACATGTTTGGTTTTGGAGTTATGTTTATATAACTTTTATATTTAGTATGACTGTTATACTGTCATATTGAATAAAAAAAACTAGCTTTGTCTTTGCAAACTTTACATAAGATAATTTTTCTAGTAAAACTAACAAAGATACGTGTCTCCAGGCATTTTTAGCTATTTTGCATGTGTTTTTTAGGAGTTATGTTTAAATACATTGTTATTGCTTTTTTCGCATTATCTCAGGATTCTAAGATCATTACTTTCATATTGAGTAAAAAACTACTTTTTGTTTTTGAAAACCTTACAAACTCACATAAATACATTATTATAGGCAATTTTAGATGTGACACATGTTTGGTTTTGGAGTTATATTAATATATAACTTTCATTTTCAGTATGACTGTTATACTGTCATATTGAATTAAAAAAAAACAGCTTTGTCTTTGCAAACTTTACAAAGGATATTTTTTCTAGTAAAACTAACAAAGATACATGTCTCCAGACATTATTAGCCATTTTGCATGTGTTGTTTAGGAATTATGTTTAAATACATTTTTATTGCTTTTTTATGCATTATCTCAGGATTCTTAGATCATTACTTTCAAATTGAGTAAAAAACAACTTTTTTTGTTTTTGCAAACCTTACAAACTCACATAAATACATTATTACAGGCATTTTTAGACATGACACATGTTTGCTTTTGAATTTATGTTTAGATAACTTTCATAATTAGTATGACTGTTATACTGTCATATTGAATAAAAAAAACTAGCTTTGTCTTTGCAAACTTTACATAAGATAATTTGTCTAGTAAAACTAACAAAGATACATGTCTCCAGGCATTATTAGCCATTTTGCATGTGTTTTTTAGGAGTTATGTTTAAATACATTTTTATTGCTTTTTTCGCATTATCTCAGGATTGTATGATCACTACTTTCATATTAAGTAAAAAACTACTTTTTGTTTTTACAAACCTTACAAACTCACATAAATACATTATTACAGGCATTTTTAGACATGACACATGTTTGGTTTTGGAGTTATGTTTATATAACTTTTATATTTAGTATGACTGTTATACTGTCATATTGAATAAAAAAAACTAGCTTTGTCTTTGCAAACTTTACATAAGATATTTTTTCTAGTAAAACTAACAAAGATACATGTCTCCAGGCATTATTAGCCATTTTGCATGTGTTGTTTAGGAATTATGTTTAAATACATTTTTATTGCTTTTTTCGCATTATCTCAGGATTCTAAGATCATTACTTTCATATTGAGTAAAAAACTACTTTTTGTTTTTGAAAACCTTACAAACTCACATAAATACATTATTATAGGCAATTTTAGATGTGACACATGTTTGGTTTTGGAGTTATATTAATATATAACTTTCATTTTCAGTATGACTGTTATACTGTCATATTGAATTTAAAAAAAACAGCTTTGTCTTTGCAAACTTTACAAAGGATATTTTTTCTAGTAAAACTAACAAAGATACATGTCTCCAGGCATTATTAGCCATTTTGCATGTGTTGTTTAGGAATTATGTTTAAATACATTTTTATTGCTTTTTTTGCATTATCTCAGGATTCTAAAATCATTACTTTCATATTGAGTAAAAAACAACTTTTTTTGTTTTTGCAAACCTTACAAACTCACATAAATACATTATTACAGGCATTTTTAGACATGACACATGTTTGCTTTTGAAGTTATGTTTAGATAACTTTCATAATTAGTATGACTGTTATACTGTCATATTGAATAAAAAAACTAGCTTTGTCTTTGCAAACTTTACATAAGATACTTTTTCTAGTAAAACTAACAAAGATACATGTCTCCAGGCATTATTAGCCATTTTGCATGTGTTTTTTAGGAGTTATGTTTAAATACATTTTTATTGCTTTTTTCGCATTATCTCAGGATTGTATGATCACTACTTTCATATTAAGTAAAAAACTACTTTTTGTTTTTGCAAACCTTACAAACTCACATAAATACATTATTACAGGCATTTTTAGACATGACACATGTTTGGTTTTGGAGTTATGTTTATATAACTTTTATATTTAGTATGACTGTTATACTGTCATATTGAATTAAAAAAAACTAGCTTGTGTCTTTGCAAACTTTACATAAGATAATTTTTCTAGTAAAACTAACAAAGATACATGTCTCCAGGCATTATTAGCCATTTTGCATGTGTTTTTTAGGAGTTATGTTTGAATACATTTTTATTGCTTTTTTCGCATTATCTCAGGATTCTAAAATCATTACTTTCATATTGAGTAAAAAACTACTTTTTGTTTTTACAAACCTTACAAACTCACATAAATACATTATTATAGGCAATTTTAGATGTGACACATGTTTGGTTTTGGAGTTATATTAATATAAAACTTTCATTTTCAGTATGACTGTTATACTGTCATATTGAATTAAAAAAAAACAGCTTTGTCTTTGCAAACTTTACAAAGGATATTTTTTCTAGTAAAACTAACAAAGATACATGTCTCCAGGCATTATTAGCCATTTTGCATGTGTTGTTTAGGAATTATGTTTAAATAAATTTTTATTGCTTTTTTCGCATTATCTCAGGATTCTAAGATCATTACTTTCATATTGAGTAAAAAAACTACTTTTTGTTTTTGCAAACCTTACAAACTCACATAAATACATTATTACAGGCATTTTTAGACATGACACATGTTTGCTTTTGAAGTTATGTTTAGATAACTTTCATAATTAGTATGACTGTTATACTGTCATATTGAATAAAAAAAACTAGCTTTGTCTTTGCAAACTTTACATAAGATAATTTTTCTAGTAAAACTAACAAAGATACGTGTCTCCAGGCATTTTTAGCCATTTTGCATGTGTTTTTTAGGAGTTATGTTTCAATACATTGTTATTGCTTTTTTCGAATTATCTCAGGATTCTAAGATCATTACTTTCATATTGAGTAAAAAACTACTTTTTGTTTTTGCAAACCTTACAAACTCACATAAATACATTATTACAGGCATTTTTAGACATGACACATGTTTGCTTTTGAAGTTATGTTTAGATAACTTTCATAATTAGTATGACTGTTATACTGTCATATTGAATAAAAAAAACTAGCTTTGTCTTTGCAAACTTTACATAAGATAATTTTTCTAGTAAAACTAACAAAGATACATGTCTCCAGGCATTATTAGCCATTGTGCATGTGTTTTTTAGGAGTTATGTTTAAATACATTTTTATTGCTTTTTTCGCATTATCTCAGGATTGTATGATCACTACTTTCATATTAAGTAAAAAACTACTTTTTGTTTTTGCAAACCTTACAAACTCACATAAATACATTATTACAGGCATTTTTAGACATGACACATGTTTGGTTTTGGAGTTGTGTTTATATAACTTTTATATTTAGTATGACTGTTGTACTGTCATATTGAATAAAAAAAAAACTAGCTTGTGTCTTTGCAAACTTTACATAAGATAATTTTTCTAGTAAAACTAACAAAGATACATGTCTCCAGGCATTATTAGCCATTTTGCATGTGTTTTTTAGGAGTTATGTTTAAATACATTTTTATTGCTTTTTTCGCATTATCTCAGGATTGTATGATCACTACTTTCATATTAAGTAAAAGACTACTTTTTGTTTTTGCAAACCTTACAAACTCACATAAATACAATATTACAGGCATTTTTAGACATGACACATGTTTGGTTTTGGAGTTATGTTTATATAACTTTTATATTTAGTATGACTGTTATACTGTCATATTGAATAAAAAAAACTAGCTTTGTCTTTGCAAACTTTACATAAGATAATTTTTCTAGTAAAACTAACAAAGATACATGTCTCCAGGCATTATTAGCCATTTTGCATGTGTTTTTAGGAGTTATGTTTGAATACATTTTTATTGCTTTTTTCGCATTATCTCAGGATTCTAAAATCATTACTTTCATATTGAGTAAAAAACTACTTTTTGTTTTTGCAAACCTTACAAACTCACATAAATACATTATTATAGGCAATTTTAGATGCGACACATGTTTGGTTTTGGAGTTATATTAATATATAACTTTCATTTTCAGTATGACTGTTATACTGTCATATTGAATTAAAAAAAAAACAGCTTTGTCTTTGCAAACTTTACAAAGGATATTTTTTCTAGTAAAACTAACAAAGATACATGTCTCCAGGCATTATTAGCCATTTTGCATGTGTTTTTTAGGAGTTATGTTTGAATACATTTTTATTGCTTTTTTCGCATTATCTCAGGATTCTAAAATCATTACTTTCATATTGAGTAAAAAACTACTTTTTGTTTTTGCAAACCTTACAAACTCACATAAATACATTATTATAGGCAATTTTAGATGTGACACATGTTTGGTTTTGGAGTTATATTAATATATAACTTTCATTTTCAGTATGACTGTTATACTGTCATATTGAATTTAAAAAAACAGCTTTGTCTTTGCAAACTTTACAAAGGATATTTTTTCTAGTAAAACTAACAAAGATACATGTCTCCAGGCATTATTAGCCATTTTGCATGTGTTGTTTAGGAATTATGTTTAAATACATTTTTATTGCTTTTTTCGCATTATCTCAGGATTCTAAGATCATTACTTTCATATTGAGTAAAAAACTACTTTTTGTTTTTGCAAACCTTACAAACTCACATAAATACATTATTACAGGCATTTTTAGACATGACACGTGTTTGCTTTTGAAGTTATGTTTAGATAACTTTCATAATTAGTATGACTGTTATACTGTCATATTGAATAAAAAAAACTAGCTTTGTCTTTGCAAACTTTACAAAAGATAATTTTTCTAGTAAAACTAACAAAGATACGTGTCTCCAGGCATTTTTAGCCATTTTGCATGTGTTTTTTAGGAGTTATGTTTAAATACATTGTTATTGCTTTTTTCGCATTATCTCAGGATTCTAAGATCATTACTTTCATATTGAGTAAAAAACTACTTTTTGTTTTTGCAAACCTTACAAACTCACATAAATACATTATTACAGGCATTTTTAGACATGACACATGTTTGCTTTTGAAGTTATGTTTAGATAACTTTCATAATTAGTATGACTGTTATACTGTCATATTGAATAAAAAAAACTAGCTTTGTCTTTGCAAACTTTACAAAAGATAATTTTTCTAGGAAAACTAACAAATATACGTGTCTCCAGGCATTTTTAACCATTTTGCATGTGTTTTTTAGGAGTTATGTTTAAATACATTGTTATTGCTTTTTTCGCATTATCTCAGGAATCTAAAATCATTACTTTCATATTGAGTAAAAAACTACTTTTTGTTTTTGCAAACCTTACAAACTCACATAAATACATTATTATAGGCAATTTTAGATGTGACACATGTTTGGTTTTGGAGTTATATTAATATATAACTTTCATAATTAGTATGACTGTTATACTGTCATATTGAATAAAAAAAAATAGCTTTGTCTTTGCAAACTTTACATAAGAAAATGTTTCTAGTAAAACTAACAAAGATACGTGTCTCCAGGCATTTTTAGCCATTTTGCATGTGTTTTTTAGTAGTTATGTTTAAATACATTGTTATTGCTTTTTTCGCATTATCTCAGGATTCTAAGATCATTACTTTCATATTGAGTAAAAAACTACTTTTTGTTTTTGCAAACCTTACAAACTCACATAAATACATTATTACAGGCAATTTTAGACACGACACAAGTTTGGTTTTGGAGTTATCTTTTTATAACTTTCATAATTAGTATGATTGTTATACTGTCATATTGAATTAAAAAAAACTAGCTTGTGTCTTTGCAAACTTTACAAAAGATCATTTTTCTAGTAAAACTAACAAAGATACATGTCTCCAGGCATTATTACCCATTTTGCATGTGTTGTTTAGGAATTATGTTTAATTACATTTGTATTGCTTTTTTTGCATTATCTCAGGATTCTAAGAACTTTACTTTCATATTGAGTAAAAAAGTACTTTTTGTTTTTGCAAACCTTACAAACTCACACAAATACATAACTACAGGGATTTTTAGACATGAGACATGTTTGGTTTTGGAGTTATGAATAAAAGTTATTGAATAAAAAAAAAACTAGCTTGTGTCTTTGTTATCTTTACAAAAGATCATTTTTTTAAACTAACAACGTTACATGTCTCTCTAGGCATTATTAGCCATTTTGCATGTGTTGTTTAGGAGTTATGTTTAAATACATTTTTATTGCTTTTTTCGCATTATCTCAGGATTCTAAGAACATTACAGTCATATTGAGTAAAAAAACTACTTTTTGTGTTTGCAAAATGTAAAACAGTAAAACTCCCAAGGATTCATAATTTCAGAAATTATTAGCTTTTTTTATGTGTAGTTTATGAGTTATGTTTACATAACTGTCATATTGAGTGTGATTTTGTCATATTGAGTAAAACCTAATTTTTGTATTTGCAAACCTTACAAAAACAACCGATTCTAGTAAAACTCACATTGATACAATATTACAGGCATGTTTAGACATATTGCATGTTTTGTTTTGGAGTTATATTTATAGAACCTGCTTTCTGAGCCGCCACCTTTGTGGTTTGCGTGTCCCACTGGCTTCTATGCCCCCTGGTAGGGTCCCCCAAGACAAACAGGTCCTAGGTGAGGGATCAGACAAAGAGCAGCTAAAGACCTTTATGAAAAGTACAATTGAGGACCATCTTGCCCGGATGCAGGTCACCGTGGCTCCCCTGTGGATCCCCCTCCAGGGCTCACCACTCATGGGCTGGGTCATAGAGGGTGAAGTGTGAGCTGGGCGGCAGCCGAAGGCAGGGCACTTGGTGGTCCAATTTTCGGCTACATAAGCTCGCTCTTTGGACATGGAACATCACCTCACTGGGAGGGAAGGAGCCTGAGCTGGTGCATGAGGTGGAGAAGTTCCCGGCTAGATATAGTTGGACTCACAGCAAGGGCTCTGGAACCTGTTCTCTCAAGAGGGGCTGGACTGAGCTGAACTTTCATTACTTGCAACGCCAGAGTGGAAGAAATTCCACACTGGCGTTGCAATTAATGAGAGGCTGGGGTGGCAATTCTTGTTGCCCCCCGGCTCAAAGCCTGCACGTTGGACTTTAACCCAAAAGACGAGATGGTAGCTTCCCTCAGCCTTCGGGTTGGGTGACGGGTCCTGACTGTTGTTTGTGTTTACGCACCAAACAGCAGCTCAGAGTACCCACTCTTTTTTGATTCCCTTGAGGGAGTACTGGAGAGTGCTCCCTCGGGTGATTCCCTTGTTCTGCTGGTGGACTTCAACGCTCATGTTGGCAACGACAGTGAAACCTGGAGAGTCCTGATTGGGAAAAATGGCCACCCGGATCTGAACCCAAGTGGTGCTTTGTTATTGGACTTTTGTGCTTGTCACGGATTGTCCATAACAAACACAATGTTCAAACATAAGGGTGTCCATATGTGCACTTGGCACAAGGACACCCTCGGCCGCATGATTGACTTTGCAGTTGTGTCATGGGATTTGCAGCCTCATGTTTTGGACACTCGGTGAAGAGAGGGGCAGAGCTTTCTACCAATCACCACCTGGTGGTGAGCTGGCTCCGATTGTAGGGGAGGATGCCGCAAACGCATTGTAAGGGTCTGCTGGGAACGCCTAGCAGAGTCTCCTGAAGAACTTTGAACCTGTCCGGAAGAACTTTGAACATCTCACGAGGGAGGTGCTGGACATTGAGTCTGAGTGGACCATGTTCCTTTCCTCTCTTGTCGAGCCAGCTGATTGAAGCTGTGGCCGCAAGGTGTTTGGTGCCTGTCGTGGCGGTAATCCACCAGCAGTGAGGGATGCTGTCAAGCTGAAGAAAGAGCCACGGGTCCTTTTGGCTCATGGGACTCCAGAGGCAGTGGGCATACCGACAGGCCAAGCGAGACCTCCTCTATCCCACCAACACTTCTTCCAATGAGGAAGCAGTGCCTGGGAAATCTGTGGTGGGCTCTCCTATTTCTGCGGCTTAGGTTGCCAAGGTAGTTAAAAAGCTCCTCCTTTGGCAAGAAACCCGGGGGTGGATGAGCTCCGTCCGGAGTTCCTTAAGGCTCTGGATGCTGTGGGGCAGTCTTGGTTGACAAGACTCTGCAACATTGCGTGGACATCGGGGGCAGTACCTCTGGATTGGCAGACCGGGGTGGTGGTTCCTCTCTTTAAGAAGGGGAACCGGAGGGTGTGTTCCAACTATCGTAGACCACACTCCTCAGCCTTCCCGGTAAGGTCTATTCATGTGTACGGAGGAACCTCGGATCCAGGACGAACAGTGTGGTTTTCGTCCTGGTCGTGGAACGGTAGACCAGCTCTATACTCTCGGCAGGGTCCTTGAGTGTGCATGGAAGTTTGCCCAACCAGTCTACATAAGTTTTGTGGACTTGGAGAAGACATTCGACCTTGGTCCCCCCGGTAAATCCTGTGGGGAGTGCTCAGAGAGTTTGGAGTATCGGCATGTCTGATTGTGGCGGGTGTCTCCCTGTATGATCAGTGTCAGAGCTTGGTCCGCATTGCCGGCAGTATGTAGTGAGGGTTGGATTCCGCCAAGGCTGCCCTTTGTCACCGATTCTGTTCATAACTTTAATGGACAGAATATCAAGGCGCAGTCATGGCGTTGAGGATCCCCTCAACGCCATGACTGAGCCTGGTTTGGTGGCTGCAGGATTAGGTCTCTGCTTTTTGCAGATGATGTGGTCCTGATGGCTTCAACTGGCCAGGATCTTCAGCTCTCATTGGATCGGTTCGCAGTGAAGCGACTGGGATGAGAATCAGCACCTCCAAGTCAGAGTCAATGGTTCTCGCCCGGGAAAGGGTGGAGTGCCATCTCCAGGTTGGGAAAGAGAGCTTGCCCCAAGTGAAGGAGTTCAAGTACCGAGGAGTCTTGTTCACGAGTGAGGATAGAGTGGATCGGGAGATCTACAGGCGGATTGGTGCGGCGTCTTCAGTAATGAGGACGCTATATCGATCCGTTGTGGTGAAGAAGGAGCTGAGCCAGAAGGAAAAGCTTTCAATTTACCGGTCGATCAACGTTCCCATCCTCACTTATGGTCATGAGCTTTGGGTTATGACCGAAAGGACAAGGTCACGGGTACAAGCGGCCGAAATGAGTTTCCTCCGCCGGGTGGTGGGTCTCTCCTTTAGAGATAGGGTGAGAAGCTCTGTCATCCGGGAGGAACTCAGTGTAAAGCTGCTGCTCCTCCACATTGAGAGGAGCCAGATGAGGTGGTTTGGGCATCTGCTCAGGATGCCACCCGAACGCCTCCCTAGGGAGGTGTTTAGGGCAAGTCCGACCAGCAGGAGGCCATGGGGAAGACCTGGACACATTGGAAAGACTATGTCTCCCGGCTGGCCTGGAAACGCCTCGGGATCCCCCGAGAAGAGCTGGACGAAGTGGCTGGGGAGAGGGAAGGCTGGGCTCGCTGCTTAGGCTGCTGCCCCCGTAACCCGACCTCGGATAAGCGGAAGAAAATGGATGGATTTAGTATGACAGTTATACTGTCATATTGAGTGTGACAGTATACTGTCATAAAACCCATTTTTTGTATTTGCAAACCTGATTCTAGTAAAACTCAAACCTATACAATATTACAGGCAATTTTGGACATAATGCACGTTTGGTTTTGGAGTTATGTTTATATAACTTTAATTTATAGTATGACATCTATACTGTTATAATGAGTAAAAAAACAATCTGTGTCTGTCATGAAACCCAATTTTTGTATTTGCAAACCTTACAAAAACAACTGATTCTAGTAAAACTCACATGGATTGATTGATATTACAGGCATTTTTAGACATTTTGTATGTTTGGTTTAGGAATTATGTTGGAATACATTTGTATTGCTTTTTTCACATTATATCAGCATTTT
Organism: Entelurus aequoreus; assembly: GCF_033978785.1. Lineage (NCBI taxonomy): Eukaryota > Metazoa > Chordata > Actinopteri > Syngnathiformes > Syngnathidae > Entelurus > Entelurus aequoreus. Next base: position 24,840,219 of record NC_084741.1, on the reverse strand, counting down.
AAGAACATTACTGAGATATTGAGTAAAAAAAACCTTTTTGTGTTTGCAAGCCTTAAAAAACCAATGTTTTGAGTTATTTCAGGCATTATTAGCCATTTTTATGTGTAGTTTAGGAGTTATGTTTAAATAACTGTCATATTAAGTGTCAAACTGTCATAGTGAGTAAAACCTAACTTTTGTATTTGCAAACCTTACAAAAAAAAACGATTCTAGTAAAACTCACATTGATACATTATTACAGGCATGTTTAGAAATCTTGCATGTTTGGTTTTGGAGTTATGTTTATATAACCTGCTTTGTGAGCCGCCACCTTTGTGGTTTGCGTGTCCCACTGATCCTAGGAGCTATGTTGTCCGGGGGCTTCTACGCCCCCTGGTAGGGTCCCCCAAGACAAACAGGTCCTAGGTGAGGAATCAGACAAAGAGCAGCTCAAAGACCTTTATGAAAAGTACAAATCGAGGACCTATATTTTTTCTCGCCCGGACGCAGGTCACCGTGGCTCCCCTGTGGAGCCAGGCCCAGAGGTGGGGCACGATGGCGAGCGACTGGTGCCCATGGGGCCCAGCTCAAAGAGGCAACATGGGTCCCCCCTGCAATAGGCTCACCACTCATGGGCTGGGTCATAGAGGTCGGGTGAAGTGTGAGCTGGGCGGAAGCCGAAGGCAGGCCACTTGGCGGTCCGATTATCGGCAACATAACCTCGCTCTTGGGACATGGAACGTCACCTCGCAGGGAGGGAAGGAGCCTGAGCTGGTGCGCGAGGTGGAGAAGTTCCCGGCTAGATAAAGTTGGACTCACTTCGACGCACAGCAAGAGCTCTGGAACCTGTTCTCAAGAGGGGTTGGACTCTCTTCCACTCCGGCATTGCAAGTAATGAGAGGCTGGGTTGACAATTCTTTTTGCCCCCCGGCTCAAAGCCTGCACGTTGGACTTTAACCCAGGGGACGAGATGGTAGCTTCCCTCCGCTTTTGGGTTGGGTGACTGGTCCTGACTGTTGTTGGTGTTTATGCACCAAACAGCAGCTCAGAGTACCCACTCTTTTTGGATTCCCTTGAGGGAGTACTGGAGAGTGCTCTGGTTCTGCTGGGGGTCTTCAACGCTCATGTTGGCAACGACAGTGAAACCTGGAGAGTCGTGATTGGGAAAAATGGCCACCCGGATCTAAACCCAAGTGGTGCTTTGTTATTGGACTGTTGTGCTCGTCATGGATTGTCCATAACAAACACAATGTTCAAACATAAGGGTGTCCATATGTGGCACCAGTGATCACTTGGCACCAGGACACCCTCGGCCGCAGTTCCATGATTGACTTATAAGTTGTGTCATGGGATTTGCGGCCTCATGTTTTGGATACTGGGGTGAAGAGAGGGGCGAGCCTTCACCACCTGGTGAGCTGGCTCCGATGGCGGGGAAGGATGCCGGACTGACCTGGCAGGCCCAAATGCATTGTGAGAGTCTTTTGGGAACGCCTAGCAGAGTCTCCTGTCAGAGAGAGTTTCTTTTTCCACCTCCGGAAGAACTTTGAACATGTCACAAAGGAGGTGCTGGACATTGAGTCTGAATGGATCATGTTCCGTGCCTCTCTTGTCGAGCCAGCTGATTGGAGCTGTGGCCGCAAAGTGTTTGGTGCCTGTCGTGGCGGTAATCCTAGAACCCGCTGGTGGCCACCAGCAGTGCGGGATGCCGTCAAGCTGAAGAAAGAGCTTATCGGGTCCTTTTGGCTCATGGGACTCCAGAGGCAGCGGGCATACCGACAGGCCAAGCGAAACCTCCTCAATCCCACCAACACGGCTTCCTATGAGGAAGAATTGTCTGGGGATCCTGTGATGGGCTCTCCTATTTCTGGGGCTGAGGTTGCCAAAGTAGTTAAAAAGCTCCTTGGTGGCAAGGCCCCGGGGGTGGATGAGCTCTTTCTCTGCATAGTGTGGTCACGCTGGTGCTTTCTGCCTTTACCCATTCAACATATCTTTACCTGCACATTACCTACCTTCTCTGTATCCTGGAGTCAAGCTGGTGTTTCCTGCCTTTACTCATTCAACATATCTTTACCTGCCTACCTTCTCTGTAGCCTGGCGTCTAGCTGGTGTTTCCTGCCTTTACCCATTCAACATATCTTTACCCGCACATTACCTACCTTCCCCGCATCCTGGGGTCCACTGGTGCTTCTTTCTTTCACCATACAACATATCTTCACCTGCACATACCTACCTTGTCTGCATTGCCTCGACCACACCTGCACTTCTTTCTTTCACCCATTCAACATACCTTCACCCGCACATTACCTACCTTCTCTGCATAGTGGGGTCACACTGGTGCTTCCTGCCTTTACCCATTCAACATATCTTCACCCGCACATTACCTACTTGCTCTGCATTCTCGGGTCACGCTGGTGCTTCCTGCCATCACCCAGTCAACATATATTTACCTGCGAATGATCTACTTTTTCTGCATCCTGGGGTCAAACAGGAGCTTCCTTCTTTGACCCAGTCAACATATCTTTACCTGCACATTACCTACCTTCTCTGTATCCTAGAGTCAAACTGGTGCTTCGGTCCCTAATAAGAAGGTCCACAAAGGAACAGAAGAGTCATTGATTTAAGGCACAAAATTGGGGAAATGACAAGTCAAATTCCTGAACAGAGGTGACAAACGGGGCAAAATATCCTAACAGTATTTAACAGTTTCAAGAGGATTTACCTTTGAACAAATTCCAATGTCCGAGCACCTTCCTCTTGGTATTCCAAGTTGAACACATAGTAGGTGGCAAGAAGGGCAGCAAGCCCTGAGATGAAGCTAGGTTGGACACCTTCGCAGATGACATCACCTTCCATGCTGATCATCCAACGTTTTATTGTGACTTTGTCACCAGCAACTGGTGACAAAGTTCCTAAACAGTATCCAATATGGGTAGTATTTTAAAAGTATTTGGAATGGCCACCTCACTCGCTCTCTCTTTACTCTGTTTACATCTAGTCTCCTAAGGCAGTTGTTCTCAAATGGGGGTACGCGTTCTCCTGGGGGTACGTGAAATTTTTTAAAAATATTCTAAAAATAGCAACAATTCAAAAATCCTTTATAAATATTTTTATTGAATAATACTTCGACAAAATACGAATGTAAGTTCATAAACTGAACATCTAATCAAGTAGGCTATTCCATTTATTACCATAAAGCCAGAGTTTCCCCCATGTCATGATGGTTTGACCCTACCTGGCGGTGCCACGCGGCACCAACTGTCAATCAACTATCCATGTAGAAAACAATGGAGGCTTGGTTCAAGCGTAGCAGTAATGCAGCTGAGACATGTGGACATGTTCCATAAATATTGATGTTAAAGATTTCTGTTTTTGTGAAGAAATGTTGAGAATGAAGTTCATGAATCCAGATGGATCTCTATTACAATCCCCAAAGAGGGCACTTTAAGTTGATTACTTCTATGTGTAAAAATCTTTATTTATAATTGAATCACTTGTTTATTTTTCAACAAGTTTTTAGTTATTTCTATATCTTTTTTTCCAAATAGTTCAAGAAAGACCTCAACAAATGAGCAATATTTTGCACTGTTATACAATTTAATAAATCAGAAACTGATGACATAGTGCTGTATTTTACTTCTTTATCTCTTTTTTTTAACCAAAAATGCTTTGCTCTGATTAGGGGGTACTTGAATTTAAAAAATGTTCACAGGGGTACATCACTGAAAAAAGTTTGAGAACCATTGTCCTAAGGCAGTGGTTCTCAACCTTTTTTCAGTGCTGTGAACATTTTTTTAATGCAAGTAGACCTCCATGTCTTCATAACAGGAATATCCTGAATTCTCAAGTTGCATATCACAATAGTCATTATCAGTGTTAATAACACAAGAGCTGCTTGGATTTGCTGTTGAGCAAGTCAAACTTCGTTCAGTGTAGCCGTAGTGCTTCCTTGACACGTGCGATGTGAAAGTAGACTTGACTGTAAATCTTTTTTCACATTGACTGAAGGGGCACGCAACTGTCCTACCTTCGGTAATATGACTTTTCAAATGCAGGAGAAGGGCCCGTATATCATCGCACTTCGCGCTACATGAGACAATATTACAAGGTAAACCTTCTGCGCTATACATATCAGTCCTACTCTTGCCATATTTATGACGACGGCTGTGAGTTTTGAAGGCTGAGAAATTGGAAAAAAACTCTTGTGCATTTAGGGAAAGCACACTTAAACGATGCATTACGCATACAACTATGACTTCGCATGTGTCTAACATACGCAAATACATTGCAAGTCGTAGCACATATGTTGCAAGTTATCATCTTTTTATGATGACTATGACAAAAAAGAAGAAAACTTAGCTAGCTAGCATGCGGCGGTACATGCGCTTGGTCAACGATAGTGTCTGTGATGCTGACTGTGACGCTATGTCATTTCGGACTTTATAAATATATATATAAAGTAATTCAAACAGAAAATGACACATCAAGGTACAAGTGACTCTTACCTTGTTATCAAAAACACACGATGCAGTAGGATGGATTTAGCAGGGGCGGCCAGGTGAAATGAAGCTCGGTTGGACGAATTGTGGGCGGACCCAAGAAACAAGTCTGAAAAATACTGAATTACACTGTAGGTTTTACAGTAACTTACTGCTGGTTGATAGTTTTTGTAAAATGCAACAAAATGTACAGTACTTAACTGCATTTAAGAAGAACAGTATATAACTGTAATTTTTTTGGGTATTTTTACAGTAATTTTTTACAGTGTAAGGTGAAGCTCTGTCATCCTGGAGGAACTCACAGTAAAGCCGCTGCTCCTCCACATTGAGAGGAGCCAGATGAGGTGGTTCGGGCATCTGCTCAGGATGCCACCCGAACGCCTCCCAAGGGAGGTGTTTAGGGCAAGTCCGACCGGCAGGAGGCCACGGGGAAGACCCAGGACACATTGGGAACACTATGTCTCCCGGCTGGCCTGGGAACGCCTCGGGATCCCCCGAGAAGAGCTGGACGAAGTGGCTGGAGAGAGGGAAGTTTGGGCTCCTCTGCTTAGGCTGCGGCCCCCGCAACCTGACCATAACCGGAAGAAAATGGATGGATTTAGTATGACAGGTATACTGTCATATTGAGTACAAAAACTAACTAAACTTTACACAATATATTGTTCCTAGTAAAACTCACAAAGATACATATCTCCAGGCATTATTAGCCATTTTGCATGTGGGGTTAAGGAGTTATGTTTAAATAACTGTCAGATTAGGGTAAACACAACCCTAACCATAAACACAACAGAACAAATACCCAGAACCCTTTGTAGCACTTAATCTTCCGGGACGCTACAAGGTGTGTGTGTGTGGGGGGGAGGTTTGGTGGTAGCGGGGGTGTATTTTGTAGCGTCCCGAAAGAGTTAGTGCTGCAAAGGATTCTGGGTATTTGTTCTGTTGTGTTTATGTTGTGTTACGGTGCGAATGGTCTCCCGAAAAGTGTTTGGCATTCTTGTTTGGTGTGGGTTCACAGTGTGGCATATATTTCTAAGAGTGTTAAAGTTTTTTATACTGGCACCCTCAGTGTAACGTGTATCGCTGTTGATGAAGTATGCGTTGCATTCATTTGTGTATGCGTACTGAAGCCGCACATATCATGTGACTGGGTCTGAATGATGTTAGAATTGGGTGGACGAGATATGACTGTTGAACACCTTCGTTCGATAATGAAAGTTGCCTCAGCTCAAAGCCTGAGCCCCGACATTAAAGAACTAGCATCCAAGAAACGATGCCAAGTATCTGGCTTGGGCACATCAAATTAGATCAGTGTGTTGCAAGCTTAGCAGTTTAAAGTCCTGAATGGTTGTTTTATTCATTGTTATTTTATTTTCAAATGTATTGGCCTGTGGAAAAAGTTAATGTTGATATTTACCTCAGAAGGCTGCAAATAGAAAAGAGGAGTTATGTTTTTACAATTTTTATTTAAATTGTATTTGATATGCAATTGATATTTTTTAATTATTATTATTATTATTTGAAACTCCATTTTGCATGTCACTATAAAGGTATAAAAACCTTGCTTGTTCAATATTCAATGCAAAACTTGTTTGGGTCCCTATTAAAAGGTTAACTTGTTCAACCTTGGCCCGCGGCTTTGTTCAGTTTTAAACTTTGGCCCACTCTGTATTTGAGTTTGACACCCCTGATATATAGTATGACAGCTATACTGTTAAAATTAGTAAAAAAATTAACTTGTGTCTGTCATAATACCCAATTTTTGTATTTGCAAACCTTACAAAAACAACGGATTCTAGTAAAACTCACATGGATTCAATATTACAGGCATTTTTAGACATTTTGCATGTTTGGTTTAGGAGTTGTGTTTGAATACATTTTTATTGCTTTTTTCGCATTATCTCAGGATTCTAAGAACATTACTTTCATATTGAGTAAAAAACTACTTTTTGTTTTTCCCAACCTTACAAAATATTTTTTTTCCAAGGCAGGGCACTTGGCGGTCCGATTATCGGCTACATAAGCTCGCTCTTGGGACGTGGAATGTCACCTCGCTGGGAGGGAAGGAGCCTGAGCTGGTGCACGAGGTGGAGAAGTTCCGGCTAGATATAGTTGGACTCACTTCGACGCACAGCAAGGGCTCTGAAACCTGTTCTCTCAAGAGGGGCTGGACTCTATTCCACTCTGGCGTTGCAAGCAATGAGAGGCTGGGGTGGCAATTCTTGTTGCTCAAAGCCTGCACGTTGGACTTTATTAACCCAGTAGACGAGATGGTAGCTTACCTCCGCCTTCGGGTTGGGTGACGGGTCCTGACTGTTGTTTGTATTTACGCAGCAAACAGCAGCTCAGAGTACCCAATCTTTTTGGATTCCCTTGAGGGAGTACTGGAGAGTGCTCCCTTGGGTGATTCCCTTGTTCTATTGGGGGACTTCAATGCTCATGTTGGCAACGACAGTGAAACCTGGAGAGTTGAGATTGGGAAAAATGGCCACCTGTATCTGAACCCAAGTGGTGCTTTGTTATTGGACTTTTGTGCTCGTCACGGATTGTCCATAACAAACACAATGTTCAAACATAAGGGTGTCTATATGTGTACTTGGCACCAGGACACCCTCGGCCGCAGTTCCATGATTGACTTTGTAGTTGTGTCATGGGATTTGCGGCCTCATGTTTTGGACACTCTGGTGAAGAGAGGGGCAGAGCTTTCTATCGATCATCACCTGGTGGTGAGCTGGCTCCGATGGTGGGAGAGGATGCCGGACAGACCTGGCAGGCCCAAACGCATTGTGAGGGTCTGCTGGGAACGCCTAGCAGAGTCTCCTGTCGGAGAGAGTTTCAATTTCCACCTCCGGAAGAACTTTGAACATGTCACGAGGGAGGTGCTGGACATTGAGTCTGAGTGGACCATGTTCCGTGCCTCTCTTGTCGAGCCGGCTGATTGGAGCTGTGGCCGCAAGGTGTTTTTGCTGCCTGTCGTGGCGGTAATCCCAGAACCCGCTGGTGGCCACCAGCAGTGAGGGATGCCGTCAAGCTGAAGAAAGAGCCTATCGGGTCCTTTTGGCTCATGGGACTCCAGAGGCAGCGGGCATACCGACAGGCCAAGCGAGACCTCCTCAATCTATGAGGAAGCAGTGCTTGGGGAATCTGTGGTGGGCTCTCCTATTTCTGGGGCTGAGGTTGCCAAGGTAGTTAAGAAGCTCCTGGTGGTGAGCTCCGTCCGGAGTTCCTTAAGGCTCTGGATACTGTAAGGCTGTCTTGGTTGACAAGACTCTGCAACATTGCGTGGACATTGGGGGCGGTACCTCTGGATTGGCAGACCGGGGTGGTGGTCCTTCTCTTTAAGAAGGGGAACCGGAGGGTGTGTTCCAACTATCGTGGATCACACTCCTCAGCCTTCCCGGTAAGGTCTATTCATGTGTACTGGAGAGGAGGAACCTCGGATCCAGGACGAACAGTGTGGTTTTCGTCCTGGTCGTGGAACGGTAGACCAGCTCTATACTCTCGGCAGGGTCCTTGAGTGTGCATGGGAGTTTGCCCAACCAGTCTACATGTGCTTTGTGGACTTGGAGAAGACATTCGACTGTGGCCCCCCCGGGAAGTCCTGTGGGGAGTGCTCAGAGAGTATGTCTGATTGTGGCGGGTGGCTCCCTGTATGATCTGTGTCAGAGCTTGGTCCGCATTGCCGGCAGTAAGTCGAACCCCTTTCCAGTGAGGGTTGGACTCCGCCAAGGCAGCCCTTTGTCACCGATTCTGTTCATAACTTTTATGGACAGAATTTCTAGGCGCAGTCATGGCGTTGAGGGGATCCGGTTTGGTGGCTGCAGGATTAGGTCTCTGCTTTTTCCAGATGATGTGGTCCTGATGGCTTCAACTGGCCCGGATTTTCAGCTCTCATTGGATCGGTTCGCAAACAAGTGTGAAGCGACTGGGTCGAGAATCAGCACCTCCAAGTTCGAGTCCATGGTTCTCGCCCGGGAAAGGGTGGAGTGCCATCTCCAGGTTGGGGAGGAGATCTTGCCCCAAGTGGAGGAGTTCAAGTACCTAGGATTCTTGTTCACGAGTGAGGATAGAGTGGATCGGGAGATCCACAGGCGGATCGGTGCGGCGTCTTCAGCAATGAGGACGCTATATCGATCCGTTGTGGTGAAAAAGGAGCTGAGTCAGAAGGAAAAGCTCTCAATTTACCGGTCGATCTACGTTCCCAGCTTTGGGTTATGACCGAAAGGACAAGGTCACGGGTACAAGCGGCCGAAATGAGTTTCCTCTGCCGGGTGGTGGGTCTCCCTTAGAGATAGGGTGAGAAGCTCCGTCATCCGGGAGGAACTCAGTGTAAAGCCGCTGCTCCTCCACATTGAGAGGAGCCAGATGAGGTGGTCCGGGCATCTGCTCAGGATCCCACCCGAACGCCTCCCTAGGGGGGTGTTTAGGGCAAGTCCGACCGGCAGGAGGCCACGGGGAAGACCTAGGATTTATGTCTCCCGGCTGGCCTGGGAACGCCTTGGAATACCCCGAGAAGAGCTGGACGAAGTGGCTGGTTGAGAGGGAAGTCTGGGCTATTATGCTTAGGCTGTGCCCCCGCAACCCGACCTCGGATAAGCGAAAGAAAATGGATGGATTTATGACAGTTTACTGTCAGATTGAGTACAAAAACTAACTAAACCTTACAAAATATATTGTTTCTAGTAAGATACATATCTCCAGGCATTATTAGCCATTTGGCATGTGTGGTTTAGGAGTTATGTTTAAATAACTGTCAGATTGAGTGTGACAGTATACTGTCATACTGAGTAAAACCCATATTTTGCATTTGCAAACCTTACAAAAAACAACTAAATCTAGTTGTACTCACACAGTACAATATTACAGGCATTTTTAGACATAATGCATGTTTGGTTTTAGAGTTATGTTTATATAACTTTCATATTTAGTATGACAGTTATACTGTCACATTGAATTAAAAAAAAACTAACTTGTGTCTTTGCAAACCTTAAAAAAGACCATTTTCTTGTAAAACTAACTAAGATACATGTCTCCAGGCATTATTAGCCATTTTGCATGTGTTGTTTGAGTTATGTTTAAATAAGTGTCATCTTGAGTGTGACAGTATACTGTCATAAAACCCATATATACAATAAACTCACATATATACAATATTACAGGCAGATTTGGACATAATGCATGTTTGGTTTTGGAGTTATGTTTATTTAACTTTCATATATAGTATAGGACTGTTATATTGAGTAAAAAAACTAAATTGTGTTGGTCATAAAACCCAATTTTTGTATTTGCAAACCTTACAACTGATTCAAATAAAACTCACATGGATTCTGTCATGTCTGTGTTCATGTTTTTGTTTGGCCATGTGCTGTTTTGTTTTTTGGACACTTCCTTAGTTCCTGGTTTCACTTCCTGGTTTTGTTTTGTTTCCATGGTTACTCATTAGTTTCACCTGTTCCACGTTTGGACTCACACACACCTGTCTCACGTTTTCACATTGTCATGTCACGCACCTGTTCACAGTTAGTCACACACCTGTTTTCACTTATCATGTCACTATATAGGCTTTTCTGTTTCTGTTGTTCGTCCTGGCGACATCACACATTCATGCCATGTTCACAGTTTCTTGTCACGTAAGTTTTTGTTTAATGTTCATAGTTCTCCGCCATTGTGCGCGGCTTTTGTTTTGTCATAGTCAAGTTTTTTCCTTTGCGGTGAGCGCTTTTTGTTTATACCTTTTTGTTTGAGTTAAAAGATTAAACATGTCCTCACCTGTACGCCACGTATGGTCCAATTATTTTGCACCACGGGAGAGCAAACCACGCCCAAGACCAAGTCTTGACAGATGTCGCCAGGAGAAGAGTTCTCCCGCAAAATTGGACGAGGGAGCGTGGGAAGTCCTGCACGCTATGGAAGCGGAAACACTGCGCTTTTCCCCCAGGGAGCGCAGGGGGATGATGTGGGGGCCCGGAGGCAAGCTGGTGCCGATCGGCGCGTCACTCCCGCCCCGGAAACGTTGCCAAGGAAAGACTTCCGCGAGTGGACAGGATGCACCACTCCTGCGGGCTCCTCCCCCTCCGGGCGGAAATGGAAGTCAGCCAGCCTGGCAGCTCAAGGAGCAATCCACAGACCTGGAGATTTTTTTCCCAAATTCTTTACCGGTTCAATCCAAGCCACCCAAATTCCATGCCCAGCCCCCCAGGACTCATGCCACGCCCAAGTCACAAATTTTTTTTTCACCCACAAAAGCCCAGGTGGGGGGGAAAGAAAGACTTTTTGGACAGTTTGGAGGGGAGGATTCTGCCCCCCTCCTGACCACCCTCCACCCACCCAAAGAAACGATTCCAGACTGCAGGGCGCGCGTCTGGTATCCGCTCCTTGAGGGGGGGGCTAGGGCTGGGAATTGTTCAGGTGGGGTGGCTCAGCATCGTCACGCCAAGCCACAGCCTCCAGCACGACCACCACCACCTGTCTTTCGACCTGCCAAGCCACAGCCACCAGCACGACCCCCACCACCAGTCTTTCGTCACGCCAAGACACAGCCTCCAGCACGACCCCCACCACCTGTCTTTCGACCTGCCAAGCCACAGCCACCAGCACGGCCGCCACCACCAGTTTTTCGACCATGCCAAGATCCACCTGCTCCACGCCCAGCTCCACGCCAAGCGCCACCAGTACCTGCTCCACGCCAAGCGCCACCAGTACCTGCTCCACGCCAAGCGCCACCAGTACCTGCTCCACGCCAAGCGCCGCCAGTACCTGCTCCACGCCAAGCGCCGCCAGTACCTGCTCCACGCCAAGCGCCGCCAGTCGCAGCTTCACGACGCCAAGCGCCGCCAGTCGCAGCTTCACGACGCCAAGCGCCGCCAGTCGCAGCTTCACGACGCCAAGCGCCGCCAGTCGCAGCTTCACGACGCCAAGTGCCGCCAGTCGCAGCTTCACGACGCCAAGTGCTGCCAGTCGCAGCTTCACGACGCCAAGTGCCGCCAGTCGCAGCTTCACGACGCCCAGTGCCGCCAGTCGCAGCTTCACGACGCCCAGTGCCGCCAGTCGCAGCTTCACGACGCCCAGTGCCGCCAGTCGCAGCTTCACGACGCCAAGTGCCGCCAGTCGCAGCTCCACGCCAAAACCAAGCACCCCCAAACCAAGACCAAGTCCAAGCACCGCCACACCAAGACCAAGTCCAAGACCAACTACGCCAAGACCAAGACCAACTACGCCAAGACCAAGACCAACCACGCCAAGTCCAAGACCAAGACCAACCACGCCAAGTCCAAGACCAAGACCAACCACGCCAAGTCCAAGACCAAGTCCAAGACCAAGACCCAGACCCTCGCCAAGTCCAAGACCAAGACCAACCACGCCAAGTCCGAGTCCAAGACCAACCACGCCAAGTCCAAGTCCAAGACCAACCACGCCAAGTCCAAGACCAAGACCCACGCTGCCAAGACCATGACCCACGCTGCCAAGACCAAGACCGCCAAGGCCAAGACCACCCACGCCAAGACAAAGACCCCCCACGCCAAGCTTCGCCGCCTGACGCACCACGCCAAGCTTCGCCGCCTGACGCACCACGCCAAGCTTCGCCGCCTGCCACGACAACGCGCCCACCTCCTCGTCGGCCAAGGATGTGGCCATTCCATGGGCGTCCGCCACGCCAGGTGCGCCGACCTCCTCGTCTGCCACGAATGTGGCCATTCCCAGGTCGCCCACCTCGTCAGGTTCAGCGGCGGTCTACCCGCCGTCGCCACCTGACTCTGCCCCGGTGGATTCGGGGACACCTGGTCTGGCGACCCACCGCCATGTCCCCCTCCCCCCCTCCCATACTCTTGATCCTGTTTTTTGTTTTTGGCCATCTGGGATCTGTCCGTAAGGGGGGGGTTCTGTCATGTCTGTGTTCATGTTTTTGTTTGGCCATGTGCTGTTTTGTTTTTTGGACACTTCCTTAGTTCCTGGTTTCACTTCCTGGTTTTGTTTTGTTTCCATGGTTACTCATTAGTTTCACCTGTTCCACGTTTGGACTCACACACACCTGTCTCACGTTTTCACATTGTCATGTCACGCACCTGTTCACAGTTAGTCACGCACCTGTTTTCACTTATCATGTCACTATATAGGCTTTTCTGTTTCTGTTGTTCGTCCTGGCGACATCACACATTCATGCCATGTTCACAGTTTCTTGTCACGTAAGTTTTTGTTTAATGTTCATAGTTCTCCGCCATTGTGCGCGCCTTTTGTTTTGTCATAGTCAAGTTTTTTCCTTTGCGGTGAGCGCTTTTTGTTTATACCTTTTTGTTTGAGTTAAAAGATTAAACATGTCCTCACCTGTACGCCACGTATGGTCCAATTCTTTTGCACCACGGGAGAGCAAACCACGCCCAAGACCAAGTCTTGACAGATTCAATATTACAGGCATTTTAGACATTTTGCATGTTTGGTTTAGGAATTATGTTGGAATACATTTTTATGGCTTTTTTCGCATTATCTCAGGATTTTAAGAACATTACTGTCATATTGAGTAAAAAAATATTTTTTGTGTTTGCAAGCCTTAAAAAAGCACATGTTTCGAGTAAAACTCACAAGAATGCATTATTTCAGGCATTGTTAATCATTTTTCATGTGTAGTTTAAGAGTTATGTTTAGATAACTGTCAAATTAAGATACATTTCTTCACGCATTATTAGACATGTTTCATGTGTGGTTAGAATTTATAATTAAATAACTGTCATATTAAGTGTGGCAGTTATACTGTCATTGTGTGTAAAACCTATTTTTTGTATTTGCAAACCTTACAAAAACAACTGATTCTAGTAAAACTTACATAGATTCAATATTAGAGGCATTTTGAGACATTTTCAATGTTTGGTTTAAAAGTTGTATTTGAATACATTTTTATTTGCTTTTTTCGCATTATCTCAGGATTCTAAAATCATTACTTTCATGTTGAGTAAAAAACTACTTTTTGTTTTTGCAAACCTTACAAACTCACTTCCTGTCAATGAGAAAGGACGCAAAGAAAAAAGCTCCGCTTCTGCTACCGGAGTTTTTGTTAAGTCTGAAGATTTTGACCACTGATTTGACCACTGATTTGCGATCACAGCCACAGGAGAGTCACCTGGCATCTTCGATCTGATTTTGGTCAGTTGAGAGGCACTGATACGCTGAAATAAGGCGAGTGGAAGAGCCGTTAGCCTCAAGCCAAAGGCGCCTCCCGCAGTTCAAAGCGGTTGCCTAGCAACCAAAAGTTACGGCGAGTTTACAGCTGTTTTAAAGTGATCTCGACGTCGCAGAGTGATATAAGTTGACAGGCCGACACCTCAAATTGATCTCTGAACGGCGCAAGGTACGAAATTGTTGAAAAAACAAGTTAAAAGTGCCGCAAGTCGCTAAAGAAGTAACTGCCCTTAAGACATAAGAGGCGCTGACGTCAGTGACTGCCGCGATGCCAAAAGTTAAAGGATTGACTGGAAAGACTGATTTGAAGCTGGGCACAGGACATGATGGGATTCGAGAAGGGATACTACAAAAAATACTCCAGGAATTTAAAGAAGAAATGATAGAAAAATTGGAAGAATTGATGGATGGATGGAAAGAGGATATGAAAGAAATGAAAGAAGAAATTAAAGAAATGAAAAAAGAGAACAACTCCAGAAATAAAGAAGCCACTGAAATGAGCAAACAAATGAAGATCCTTCAAGAAGACAACAACATGCTGAGGAACATCATAGATGAAATGGATCAGGATAAACGAATGAATGATATCATTGTGACAGGGCACCGAATTAAACCAAGATCCTATGCGAAAGCTGTGAATAATGAAGGTGAACCAGATGAAATGGATATGGTCTCAGCAGAACAGCAAGTGGTCAACTTTCTGCAATCAAAAGAAATTGAAATTGACATTAATACCATCGAAACATGCATCCCACTGAACGGAAGAAACAACAACGCCACTCCAGTCGTGCTTGTGAAACTCGTAAACAGAAAATCTAAAATAGCATTGCTGAGACAGGGAAAGAAGCTGAAGGGAACAAATGTGTACATGAATGAGCATCTCACAAAACGTAATGCTGGAATCGCCAAGAAAGCACGCGACTTGAGAAGGCAGGGAAAAATCCAGGGAACTTGGAGCGCCAACTGTAAAATCTACATCAAGCTGAATGGAGGTCCAGAAGCAAGAGTAATTGTTGTCCATGACATCAAGGACCTGGACAATTTTTAAAGTTTACACAGCTACCACAACAACGATGATAATGGACTCTGAAAGAAAACAAGCACCTAAATTCAGCAAGGGACGACTAAACAAGAGGACCTAGATTCAGGATTGCATCCACCTACACTTATAGAGATTATTGAAACAACATCAAAGTTTGTTGAACAAGAAAATATGGAAATAAAAAATTTCTGCAACAAAGATCACAAAAACCAGGATTTGGAAAATAATATAGATCCAGACACAAATTTTTTCTCCCAAATCAGTAATAGTTGTTTTTATTGATCAATATAATAGCAACATTGAATGTGATAACAAATTGTCAATTATTCATTTTAATAGTAGAAGCTTGTATGCAAATTACAACAACATTAAGAACTTTTTGGAACACATCAACGAACCCTTCAAAGTGATTGCTGTCACAGAAACATGGATTGATGATAAAAAAGGAATAGATTTTGATCTGGAGGGATATTAACTAAACTACATCAACAGAACCAACAAAAATGGAGGAGGAGTAGCTGTGTACGTGATGAAGAACCTGAACTACAAAGTGGTAAAAAACATGTCATTTGCCATAGATAATATCTTAGAATGTATAACCATTGAAATATGTCAGGAAAAAAGCAAAAACATTTTCATTAGTTGTATATATAGATCACCTAAGTCAAGTATAGAAACATTTGAAGAATGGATCAAGGCAACTTACATGGACAATGGTCAAAGAATAATGTTCTTATGTGGTGACTTTAATATTGACTTATTGAACCCCAACAAGCAAAAGTCTATTGATGACTTCATTGATACAATGTACAGCACAGGACAATGTGCCACGCTTATTGATAATATTTTTACCAATGATTTTGATAATAACACTACAAGTGGTCTACTTATAAGCGACGTTAGTGATCATCTGCCAGTTTTTACAATATATGATGGAAACTACAAGAAGAACATGGAAGACAAAAGGACATTTCGAAGACTATGCACAGAGAAGAGGATGACTGCCTTCAAAATTGAACTACAAAAGCAAGATTGGGACAATGTGTATAATGAAAAAGAGGTTGATGAAGCATATGAACATTTCTTAAACAAGTTCATAATACTTTATGACAAACATTGTCCATGGATACAACTCAGTAACAAGCAGAGAAAGAATAATCAACCATGGATGACAAAAGGATTAAAAAATGCTTGTAAGAAGAAGAATACACTATATAGAACATTTATAGCACAAAGAACTATAGAGGCAGAAATTAAGTACAAAAAGTATAAAAACAAGTTAACAGACATACTACGATCATGTAGAAAAGAATATTACAGTGAATTATTGGACAGGAACAAAAATAATATGAGAGCAACATGGGGCATCCTCAATAGCATTATTAAAAATGGAACTAAGAGGGACTACCCTCGATACTTCTTAGATGAAAATAAAAAAAAATGACAACATACATGTAAACTGCCAGAGGCTGTTCACCTTGGAGACCTGCTGCGGATATGGGTACGGCCTGGCGCGAGATTTACACCTTCTCCCCCGGATTTTCAAGGGCCAGGTGAACAGCCTCTGGCATGTTAGAACAAGATGACAAAAAAAAATGACAACATAAAGGAAGTAGTTGAAAGCTTCAATAATTATTTTGTAAATATTGGACCAAAATTGGAAGAAAGGATTCCAGACCCAGTTCCAATTGAGGACTATAATGATACCATAGAGCGAAATCCCAACTCCATGTTCCTCAGTAATGTGACACAGGAGGAAATAGTTACAATCGTGAAAAAATGTAAATCTAAGACTTCAAGTGATTGTAACGGAATTGATATGGAAACGATAAAAAAGGTTATTGAAGAGATCTCAGGACCATTAATGTATATTGGTAACCTATCATTTCAAACAGGTACATTTCCAAACAAAATGAAAATAGCTAAAGTTGCACCAATTTATAAGACTGGAGACAAACATCAATTTACAAATTATAGACCTGTTTCTCTACTTCCACAATTTTCTAAAATCATTGAAAAACTGTTCAATAACAGATTAGAAAGTTTCATAAATAAAAATAGAATACTCGAAGAGAACCAATATGGATATAGAGCTAATGTTTCAACTTCAATGGCTTTAATTGAAATTACAGAATAAATTACCAATGCAATAGATAGTAAAAAATGTGCGGCAGCGGTTTTTATGGCTCTAACTAAAGCATTTGACACAATTAATCACAATATTTTAATCAAAAAACTAGAACGATATGGCATCAGAGGGTTAGTCTTAAACTGGATAAGAAGTTATCTAACGAACAGGAAACAATACGTGAAGCTAGGCGAACACACGTCTACAATGCTAAATATATCCTGTGGTGTACCTCAGGGATCAATACTAGGACCTAAATTATTCAATCTCTATATAAATGACATTTGTAAAGTTACAAAAGATTTAAAGTTAGTATTATTTGCGGATGATACAACAGCGTTTTGTTTAGGAGAGAACACACAGGAGATAATACAAATAATAACAGAAGAAATTAACAAATTAAAAAGATGGTTTGACAAAAACAGACTATCGTTGAATCTTAGTAAAACTAAAATAATGCTATTTGGTAACAGTAGAAGAGAAAGTCAAACACAAATACAAATAGACGGAATAGAAATTGAAAGAGTAAACGGAACCAAATTTCTAGGTATAATGATTGATGATAAATTGAACTGGAAATCTCACGTAAAAAATATACAACATAAAGTTGCAAGAAACACGTCAATAATGAATAAAGCAAAACATGTTCTAGACCAAAAATCCCTTCATATTCTCTACTGCTCACTAGTGTTACCATATCTGAGCTACTGTGTAGAAATATGGGGACATAATTACAAAAGTACACTTCATTCATTAACGGTGTTACAAAAAAGATCAGTTAGAATAATACATAATGTTGGATATAGAGAACATACAAACCCTTTATTTATTGAATCAAAAATACTGAAATTCCACGACATAGTGAATTTACAAACAGCTAAAATTATGCACAAAGCAAACTATAACCTGCTACCCAAGAATATACAACAATTCTTCTCAACAAAAGAGGAGAAATATAATCTTAGAGAAAAACGTAATTTAAAACATTTGTTTGCACGTACAACACTTAAGACCTTCAGTATATCAGTATGTGGAATTAAATTATGGAATGGATTAAGCAAAGCAATCAAACAATGTACTAATATGATACACTTCAAGAAACTCTTCAAACTTAAAGTACAAAGAAGAAGAACCATGACAAACATTCTCAATTTATTTCATCCATCCATTCATTCATTCTTAAAGTAATCTTAATTATCTCATCATATGAAATATGACTTACTTCACCAATTATTATTATTAAATTCTTACTATTATTTATTTATTTATTTTTATTGTGATTACTTATGGAGTTTATTGTGAAAAAATTGTGAACAGGAAGTGAACAAAAAGTTTTGCAACTGTTATGTAAAGAAAAGGGGTAGGATTAAATAAGCTCTGCTTCTTCTTACTCCTTTTCGAACATGTTGAAAAGAAACTGGAAATTGTGATGTATCATGTTGTATGCTTGCATGTTCGAAATAAACTCAAACTCAAACTCAACTCAAACTCAAACTCAAACATAAATACATTATTACAGGCTTTTTGGACACGACACAAGTTTGGTTTTGGAGTTATCTTTTTGTAACTTTAGTATATAGTATGACTGTTAGATTGTCATATTGAATTAAAAAAAACTAGCTTGTTCCTTTGCAAACTTTACAAAAGATAATTTTTCTGGTAAAACTAACAAAGATACATGTCTCCAGGCATTATTAGCCATTTTGCATGTGTTTTTTAGGAGTTTTGTTTAAATACATTTTTATTGCTTTTTTTGCATTGTCTCCGGATTCTAAAATCATTACTTTCATATTGAGTAAAAAACTACTTTTTGTTTTTGCAAACCTTACAAACTCACATAAATACATTATTACAGGCATTTTTAGACATGACGCATGTTTGGTTTTGGAATTATGTTTATATAACTTTTATATTTAGTATGACTGTTATACTGTCATATTGAATAAAAACAATCTAGCTTGTGTCTTTGCAAACTTTACAAAAGATCATTTTTCTAGTAAAACTAACAAAGATACATGTCTCCAGGCATTATTAACCATTTTGCATGTGTTTTTTAGGAGTTATGTTTAATTACATTTTTATTGCTTTTTTCGCACTATCTCATGATTCAAAGAACATTACAGTCATATTGAGTAAAAAACTACTTTTTGTATTTGCAAAATGTAAAAAAGCGTATGTTTCGAGTAAAAGTCCCAAGGATGCAATATTTCAGGCATTATTAGCCATTTTTCATGTTTAGTTCAGGAGTTATGTTAAAATAACTGTCATATTGAGTGCGACAGTATTGTCAGAGTGGGTAAAACTCATTAATGTATTTGCAAACCTTACAAAAAAACTGATTCTAATAAAACCACATGGATTCAATATTAAAGGCTTTTTCAGACATTTTGAATGTTTGGTTTAGGAATTATGATAAAATAAGTTTGTATTGCTTTTTTCCCCATTATCTCAGGATTCTAATTACATTACTTTCATATAGAGTAAAAAACTAATTTTTGTTTTTGCAAACCTTACAAACTTACATAGATACAATATTACAGGTATTTTTAGACATTTTAAATGTTTGGTTTAAAAGTTGTGTTTGAATACATTTTTATTTCTTTTTTCGCATTATCTCAGGATTCTAATTACATTACTTTCATATTGAGTAAAAAACTAATTTTTGTTTTTGCAAACCTTACAAACTTACATAGATACAATATTACAGGTATTTTTAGACATTTTAAATGTTTGGTTTAAAAGCTGTGTTTGAATACATTTTTATTTCTTTTTTTGCATTATCTCAGGATTCTAATTACATTACTTTCATATTGAGTAAAAAACTAATTTTTGTCTTTGCAAACCTTACAAACTTACATAGATACAATATACAAGCATTTTTAGACATGACGCGTGTTTGGTTTTGGGGATATGTTTATATAACTTTCATATTTAGTATGACTGTTATACTGTCATATTGAATTAAAAAAAATAGCTTGTTCCTTTGCAAACTTTACAAAATATAATTTTTCTAGTAAAACTAACAAAGATACATGTCTCCAGGCATTATTGGCCATTTTGCATGTGTTCTTTAGGAGTTATGTTTAAATACATTTTTATTGCTTTTTTTGCATTATCTCAGGATTCTAAGAAACTTTCACATTGAGTGAAAAACTACTTTTTGTTTTTGCAAACCTTACAAACTCACATAAATACATTACTACAGGGCTTTTTGGACATGACACATGTTTGGTTTTGGAGTTATGTTTATATAACTTTCATATTTAGTATGACTGTTATACTGTCATATTGAATAAAAAAAAACTAGCTTGTGTCTTTGAAAACTTTACAAAAGAAATGTTTTTCAGTAAAACTAACAAAGATACATGTCTCCAGGCATTATTAGCCATTTTGCATGTGTTTTTTAGGAGTTATGTATAAATACATTTTTATTGCTTTTTTCGCATTATCTCAGGATTCTAAGATCATTACTTTCATATTGAGTAAAAAACTACTTTTTGGTTTTGCAAGCCTAAAAAACTCACATAAATACATTATTACAGGCATTTTTAGATCGACACATGTTTGGTTTTGGAGTTATGTTTATATAACTTTCATATTTAGTATGACTGTTATACTGTCATAGTGAATTAAAAAAACTAGCTTGTGTCTTTGCAAACTTTACAAAATATAATTGTTCTAGTAAAACTAACAAAGATACATGTCTCCAGATATTATTAGCCATTTTACATGTGTTTTTTATGAGTTATGTTTAAATACATTTTTATTGCTTTTTTCGCATTATCTCAGGATTCTAAAATCATTAGTTTCATATTGAGTAAAAAAATACTTTTTGTTTTTGCAAACCTTACACACTCACATAAATACATTATTACAGGCATTTTTAGACATGACACATGTTTGGTTTTGGAGTTATGTTTATATACCTTTTATATTTAGTGTTATACTGTCATATTGAATAAAAAAAAACTAGCTTGTGTCTTTGCAAACTTTACAAAAGATAATTTTTCTAGTAAAACTAACAAAGATACATATCTCCAGGCATTATTAGCCATTTTGCATGTGTTTTTAAGGAGTTAGGTTTAAATACATTTTTATTGCTATTTTCGCATTATCTCAGGATCCTAAAATCATTACCTTCATATTGAGTAAAAAACTACTTTCTGTTTTTTCAAACCTTACGAATTCACATAAATACATTATTACAGGCATTTTTAGACATGACACATGTTTGGTTTTGGAGTTTTGTTTATATAACTTTTATATTTAGTATGACTGTTCCACTGTCATATTGAATAAAAAAAAAAACTAGCTTGTTCCTTTGCAAACTTTACAAAATATCATTTTTTTAGTAAAACTAACAAAGCTACATGTCTCCAGGCATTATTAGCCATTTTGCATGTGTTTTTAAGGAGTTGGGGTTAAATACATTTTTATTGCTTTTTTCGCATTATCTCAGGATTCTAAAATCATTACTTTCATATTGAGTAAAAAACTACTTTCTGTTTTTTCAAACCTTACAAACTCACATAAATACATTATTACAGGCATTTTTAAATCGACACATGTTTGGTTTTGGAGTTATGTTTATATAACTTTCATATTTAGTATGACTGTTATATTGTCATAGTGAATTAAAAAAACTAGCTTGTGTCTTTGCAAACTTTACAAAATATAATTTGTCTAGTAAAACTAACAAAGATACATGTCTCCAGATATTATTAGCCATTTTGCATGTGTTCTTTAGGAGTTATGTTTAAATACATTTTTATTGCTTTTTTCGCATTATCTCAGGATCCTAAAATCATTACTTTCATATTGAGTAAAAAACTACTTTTTGT
The DNA here is from genome assembly GCF_033978785.1 of Entelurus aequoreus. Taxonomy (NCBI): domain Eukaryota; kingdom Metazoa; phylum Chordata; class Actinopteri; order Syngnathiformes; family Syngnathidae; genus Entelurus; species Entelurus aequoreus. The sequence continues at coordinate 24,818,565 of NC_084741.1, read as the reverse complement.
TTTTGCAAACCTTACAAACTCACATAAATACATTATTATAGGCAATTATAGACATGACACATGTTTTGTTTTGGAGTTATGTTTATATAACTTTCATATTTAGTATGACTGTTATACTGTCATAGTGAATTAAAAAAACTAGCTTGTGTCTTTGCAAACATTACAAAATATAATTTTTCTAGTAAAACTAACAAAGATACATGTCTCCAGATATTATTAGCCATTTTGCATGTGTTCTTTAGGAGTTATGTTTAAATACATTTTTATTGCTTTTTTCGCATTATCTCAGGATTCTAAAATCATTACTTTCACATTGAGTAAAAAAATACTTTTTGTTTTGCAAACTTTACACACTCACATAAATAACATTAAGGCATTTTTAGACATGACACATGTTTGGTTTTGGAGTTATGTTTATATACCTTTTATACTTAGTGTTATACTGTCATATTGAATTTTAAAAAACTAGCTTGTGTCTTTGCAAACTTTACAAAAGATCATTTTTCTAGTAAAACTAACAAAGATACATATCTCCAGTCATTATTAGCCATTTTGCATGTGTTTTTAAGGAGTTAGGTTTAAATACATTTTTATTGCTTTTTTCGCATTATCTCAGCATCCTAAAATCATTACTTTCATATTGAGTAAAAAACTACTTTCTGTTTTTTCAAACCTTACAAACTCACATAAATACATTATAACAGGCATTTTTAGACATGACACATGTTTGGTTTTGGAGTTTTGTTTATATAACTTGTATATTTAGTATGACTGTTCCACTGTCATATTGAATTTAAAAAAACTAGCTTGTTCCTTTGCAAACTTTACAAAATATCATTTTTTTTAGTAAAACTAACAAAGATACATGCCTCCAGGCATTATTAGCCATTTTGCATGTGTTTTTAAGGAGTTAGGTTTGGATACATTTTTATTGCTTTTTTCGCATTATCTCGGGATTCTAAAATCATTACTTTCATATTGAGTAAAAAACTACTTTCTGTTTTTTCAAACCTTACAATCTCACATAAATACATTATTATAGGCAACTATAGACATGACACATGTTTTGTTTTGGAGTTATGTTTATATAACTTTCATATTTAGTATGACTGTTATACTGTCATAGTGAATTAAAAAAACTAGCTTGTGTCTTTGCAAACTTTACAAAATATCATTTTTCTAGTAAAACTAACAAAGATACATGTCTCCAGATATTATTAGCCATTTTGCATGTGTTCTTTAGGAGTTATGTTTAAATACATATTTAGTACGACTGTTATACTGTCATATTGAATAAAAATAAAACTAGCTTGTGTCTTTGTTATCTTTACAAAAGATCATTTTTTTAAACTAACAACGTTACATGTCTCCCTAGGCATTATTAGCCATTTCGCATGTGTTGTTTAGGACTTATGTTTAAATACATTTTTATTGCTTTTTTCGCATTATCTCAAGATTCTAAGAACATTACAGTCATATTGAGTAAAAAACTACTTTTTGTGTTTGCAAAATGTAAAACTCAGTAAAACTCCCAAGGATTCATTATTTCAGGCATTATTAGCTTTTTTTATGTGTAGTTTATGAGTTATGTTTACATAACTGTCATATTGACTGTGATTTTGTCATAGTCAGTAAAACCTAATTTTTGTATTTGCAAACATTATAGTAAAACTCACATTGATACAATATTACAGGCATTTTATGTTTGGTTTTGGAGTTATATTTATACAACCTGCTTTCTGAGCCACCACCTTTGTGGTTTGCGTGTCCCACTGATCCAGGAACTATGTTGTCCGGGGGCTTCTATGCCCCCTGGTAGGGTCCACCAAGACAAACAGGTCCTAGGTGAGGGATCAGACAAAGAGCAGCTCAAAGACCTTTATGAAAAGTACAATTGAGGACCTAGATTTTTTCTTGCCCGGACGCAGGTCACCGTGGCTCCCCTGTGGAGCCAGGCCCAGACGTGGGGCACGATGGCGATTGACTGGTGTACGGGCCTGTCCCCATTGGGCCCAGCCGTGCTCAGCTCGAAGAGGCAACGTGGATCCCCCCTCCAGGGCTCACCACTCATGGGCTGGGTCATAGAGGGTGCAGTGTGAGCTGGGCGGCAGCCGAAGGCAGGGCCCTTGGTGGTCCAATTATCGGCTACATAAGCTCGCTCTTTGGACATGGAACGTCACCTCGCTGGGAGGGAAGGAGCCTGAGCTGGTGCATGAGGTGGAGAAGTTCCCGGCTAGATATAGTTGGACTCACAGCAAGGGCTCTGGAACCTGTTCTCTCAAGAGGTGCTGGACTGAGCTGAACTTTCATTACTTGCAACGCCAGAGTGGAAGAAATTCCACACTGGCGTTGCAACTAATGAGAGGCTGGGGTGGCAGTTCTTGTTGCCCCCCGGCTCAAAGCCTGCACGTTGGACTTTAACCCAAAAGACGAGATGGTAGCTTCCCTCAGCCTTCGGGTTGGGTGACGGGTCCTGACTGTTGTTTGTGTTTACGCACCAAACAGCTGCTCAGAGTACCCACTCTTTTTGGATTCCCTTGAGGGAGTACTGGAGAGTGCTCCCTCGGGTGATTCCCTTGGTGGACTTCAACGCTCATGTTGGCAACGACAGTGAAACCTGGAGAGTCGTGATTGGGAAAAATGGCCACCCGGATCTGAACCCAAGTGGTGCTTTGTTATTGGACTTTTGTGCTTGTCACGGATTGTCCATAACAAACACAATGTTCAAACATAAGGGTGTCCATATGTGCACTTGGCACAAGGACACCCTCGGCCGCATGATTGACTTTGTAGTTGTGTCATGGGATTTTCAGCCTCATGTTTTGGACACTCGGTGAAGAGAGGGGCAGAGCTTTCTACCAATCACCACCTGGTGGTGAGCTGGCTCCGATTGTAGGGGAGGAGGATGCCGCAAACGCATTGTAAGGGTCTGCTGGGAACGCCTAGCAGAGTCTCCTGAAAAACTTTGAACCTGTCCGGAAGAACTTTGAACATGTCACGAGGGAGGTGCTGGACATTGAGTCTGAGTGGACCATGTTCCTTTCCTCTCTTGTCGAGCCAGCTGATTGAAGCTGTGGCCGCAAGGTGTTTGGTGCCTGTCGTGGCGGTAATCCACCAGCAGTGAGGGATGCTGTCAAGCTGAAGAAAGAGCCATCGGGTCCTTTGGGCTCATGGGACTCCAGAGGCAGTGGGCATACCGACAGGCCAAGCGAGACCTCCTCAATCCCACCAACACGTCTTCCTATGAGGAAGCAGTGCCTGGGAAATCTGTGGTGGGCTCTCCTATTTCTGGGGCTGAGGTTGCCAAGGTAGTTAAAAAGCTCCTCGGTGGCAAGGCCCCGGGGGTGGATGTGCTCCGTCCGGAGTTCCTTAAGGCTCTGGATGCTGTGGGGCAGTCTTGGTTGACAAGACTCTGCAACATTGCGTGGACATCGGGCGCGGTACCTCTGGATTGGCAGACCGGGGTGGTGGTTCCTCTCTTTAAGAAGGGGAACCGGAGGGTGTGTTCCAACTATCGTAGATCACACTCCTCAGCCTTCCCGGTAAGGTCTATTCATGTGTACTGGAGAGGAGGAACCTCGGATCCAGGACGAACAGTGTGGTTTTCGTCTTGGTCGTGGAACGGTAGTTCAGCTCTATACTCTCGGCAGGGTCCTTGAGTGTGCATGGGAGTTTGCCCAACCAGTCTACATAAGTTTTGTGGACTTGGAGAAGACATTCAACCTTGGTCCCCCCGGTAAATCCTGTGGGGAGTGCTCAAAGAGTATGGAGACAGGGAGACACCCGCCACAATCAGACATGCCGATGCATGTCTGATTGTGGCGGGTGTCTCCCTGTATGGTCAGTCTCAGAGCTTGGTCCGCATTGCCGGCAGTATGTCGGACCGCTTTCTAGTGAGGGTTGGATTCCGCCAAGGCTGCCCTTTGTCACCGATTCTGTTCATAACTTTAATGGACAGAATATCTAGGCGCAGTCATGGCGTTGAGGATCCCCTCAACGCCATGACTGCGCCTGGTTTGGTGGCTGCAGGATTAGGTCTCTGCTTTTTGCAGATGATGTGGTCCTGATGGCTTCAACTGGCCAGGATCTTCAGCTCTCATTGGATCGGTTCGCAGTGAAGCGACTGGGATGAGAATCAGCACCTCCAAGTCCGAGTCCATGGTTCTCGCCCGGGAAAGGGTGGAGTGCCATCTCCAGGTTGGGAAAGAGATCTTGCCCCAAGTGAAGGAGTTCAAGTACCTAGGAGTCTTGTTCACGAGTGAGGATAGAGTGGATCGGGAGATCTAAAGGTGGATCGGTGCGGCGTCTTCAGTAATGAGGACGCTATATCGATCCGTTGTGGTGAAGAAGGAGCTGAGCCAGAAGGAAAAGCTTTCAATTTACCGGTCGATCAACGTTCCCATCCTCAGCTATGGTCATGAGCTTGGGTTATGACCGAAAGGACAAGGTCACGGGTACAAGTGGCCGAAATGAGTTTCCTCCGCCGGGTGGTGGGTCTCTCCTTTAGAGATAGGGTGAGAAGCTCTGTCATCCGGGAGGAACTCAGTGTAAAGCCGCTGCTCCTCCACATTGAGAGGAGCCAGATGAGGTGGTTCGGGCATCTGCTCAGGATGCCACCCGAACGCCTCCCTAGGGAGGTGTTTAGGGCAAGTCCGACCAGCAGGAGGCCATGGGGAAGACCTGGACACATTGGAAAGACTATGTCTCCCGGCTGGCCTGGAAACGCCTCAGGATCCCCCGAGAAGAGCTGGACGAAGTGGCTGGGGAGAGGGAAGGCTGGGCTCGCTGCTTAGGCTGCTGCCCCCGCAACCCGACCTCGGATAAGCGGAAGAAAAGGGATGGATTTAGTATGACAGTTATACTGTCATATTGAGTGTGACAGTATACTGTCATAAAACCCAATTTTTGTATTTGCAAACCTGATTCTAGTAAAACTAAAACCTATACAATATTACAGGCAATTTTGGACATGATGCACGTTTGGTTTTGGAGTTATGTTCATATAACTTTAATATATAGTATGACATCTATACTGTTATAATGAGTAAAAAAATTAACTTGTGTCTGTCATGAAACCCAATTTTTGTATTTGCAAACCTTACAAAAACAACTGATTCTAGTAAAACTCACATGGATTCAAGATTGATTGATATTAAAGGCATTTTTAGACATTTTGTATGTTTGGTTTAGGAATTATGTTGGAATACATTTGTATTGCTTTTTTCCACATTATATCAGCATTTTAAAAACATTACTGTCATATTGAGTAAAAAAACCTTTTTGTGTTTGTAAGCCTTAAAAAAGCAATGTTTCGAGTTATTTCAGGCATTATAAGCCATTTTATGTGTAGTTTAGGAGTTATGTTTAAATAACTGTCATATTGAGTGTGACACTGTCATAGTGAGTAAAACCTAACTTTTGTATTTGCAAACCTTACAAAAAAAACGATTCTATTAAAACTCACATTGATACATTATTACAGGCATGTTTAGACATCTTCCATGTTTGGTTTTGGAGTTATGTTTATATAACCTGCTTTGTGAGCCGCCACCTTTGTGGTTTGCGTGTCCCACTGAGCTATGTTGTCCGGGGGCTTCTATGCCCCCTGGTAGGGTCCCCCAAGACAAACAGGTCCTAGGTGAGGAAAAAGACGAAGAGCAGCTCAAAGACCTTTATGAAAAGTACAAATCGAGGACCTAGATTTTTTCTCGCTCGGACGCGGGTCACCGTGGCTCCCCTGTGGAGCCAGGCCCAGAGGTTGGGCACGATGGCGAGCGACTGGTGCCCATGGGGCCCAGCTCAAAGAGGCAACGTGGGTCCCCCCTGCAATAGGCTCACCACTCATGGGCTGGGTCATAGAGGTCGGGTGCAGTGTGAGCTGGGCGGCAGCCGAAGGCAGGGCACTTGGCGGTCCCATTATCGGCTACATAAGCTCGCTCTTGGGACATAGAACGTCACCTCGCAGGGAGGGAAGGAGCCTGAGCTGGTGCGCGAGGTGGAGAAGTTCCCGGCTAGATAAAGTTGGACTCACTTCGACGCACAGCAAGGGCTCTGGAACCTGTTCTCAAGAGGGGTTGGACTCTCTTCCACTCTGGCGTTGCAGGTAATGAGAGGCTGGGTTGACAATTCTTTTTGCCCCCCGGCTCAAAGCCTGCATGTTCCAACATGCACCCAGTAGACGAGATGGTAGCTTCCCTCCGCTTTTGGGTTGGGTGACGGGTCCTGACTGTTGTTGGTGTTTATGCACCAAACAGCAGCTCAGAGTACCCACTCTTTTTGGATTCCCTTGAGGGAGTACTGGAGAGTGCTCTGGTTCTGCTGGGGGTCTTCAACGCTCATGTTGGCAACGACAGTGAAACCTGGAGAGTCGTGATTGGGAAAAATGGCCACCCGGATCTGAACCCAAGTGGTGCTTTGTTATTGGACTTTTGTGCTCGTCACGGATTGTCCATAACAAACACAATGTTCAAACATAAGGGTGTCCATATGTGGCACCAGTGATCACTTGGCACCAGGACACCCTCGGCCGCAGTTCCATGATTGACTTTGTAGTTGTGTCATGGGATTTGCGGCCTCATGTTTTGGATACTCGGGTGAAGAGAGGGGCGAGCCTTCACCACCTGGTGAGCTGGCTCCGATGGTGGGGAAGGATGCCGGACTGACCTGGCAGGCCCAAACGCATTGTGAGAGTCTTTTGGGAATGCCTAGCAGAGTCTCCTGTCAGAGAGAGTTTCTTTTTCCACCTCCGGAAGAACTTTGAACATGTCACAAAGGAGGTGCTGGACATTGAGTCTGAATGGATCATGTTCCGTGCCTCTCTTGTCGAGCCAGCTGATTGGAGCTGTGGCCGCAAGGTGTTTGGTGCCTGTCGTGGCGGTAATCCTAGAACCCGCTGGTGGCCACCAGCAGTGCGGGATGCCGTCAAGCTGAAGAAAGAGCTTATCGGGTCCTTTTGGCTAATGGGACTCCAGAGGGAGCGGGCATACCGACAGGCCAAGCGAAACCTCCTCAATCCCACCAACACGTCTTCCTATGAGGAAGCATTGTCTGGGGAATCTGTGATGGGCTCTCCTATTTCTGGGGCTGAGGTTGCCAAAAGCTCCTCGGTGGCAAGGCCCCGGGGGTGGATGAGCTCCTTCTCTGCATAGTGTGGTCACGCTGGTGCTTTCTGCCTTTACCCATTCAACATATCTTTACCTGCACATTACCTACCTTCTCTGTATCATGGAGTCAAGCTGGTGTTTCCTGCCTTTACTCATTCAACATATCTTTACCTGCCTACCTTCTCTGTATCCTGGCGTCTAGCTGGTGTTTCCTGCCTTTACCCATTCAACATATCTTTACCTGCACATTACCTACCTTCCCCGCATCCTGTGGTCCACTGGTGCTTCTTTCTTTCACCATACAACATATCTTCACCTGCACATACCTACCTTGTCTGCATTGCCTCGACCACACCTGCGCTTCCTTCTTTCACCCATTCAACATACCTTCACCCGCACATTACCTACCTTCTCTGCATAGTGGGGTCACACTGGTGCTTCCTGCCTTTACCCATTCAACATATCTTCACCCGCACATTACCTACTTGCTCTGCATTTTCGGGTCACGCTGGTGCTTCCTGCCATCACCCAGTCAACATATCTTTACCTGCGAATGATCTACTTTTTCTGCATCCTGGGGTGAAACAGGTGCTTCCTTCTTTGACCCAGTCAACATATCTTTACCTGCACATTACCTACCTTCTCTGTATCCTAGAGTCAAACTGGTGCTTCGGTCCCTAATAAGAAGGTCCACAAAGGAACAGAAGAGTCATTGATTTAAGGCACAAAATTGGGGAAATGACAAGTCAAATTCCTGAACAGAGGTGAGAAACGGGGTAAAATATCCTATTAGTATTTATTAGTTTCAAGAGGATTTACCTTTGAACAAATTCCAATGTCCGAGCACCTTCCTCTTGGTATTCCAAGTTGAACACATAGTAGGTGGCAAGAAGGACAGCAAACCCTGAGATGAAGCTAGGTTGGACGCCTTCGCAGATGACATCACCTTCCATGCTGATCATCCAACGTTTTATTGTGACTTTGTCACCAGCAACTGGTGACAAAGTTCCTAAACAGTATCCAATATGGGTAGTATTTTAAAAGTATTTGGAATGGCCACCTCACTCGCTCTCTCTTTACTCTGTTTACATCTAGTCTCCTAAGGCAGGGGTTCTCAAATGGGGGTACGCGTACTCCTGGGGGTCCGTGAATTTTTTTTAAAATATTCTAAAAATAGCAACAATTCAAAAATCCTTTATAAATATACTTATTGAATAATACTTCGACAAAATATGAATGTAAGTTCATAAACTGAACATCTAATCAAGTAGGCTATTCCATTCATTACCATAAAGCCAGAGTTTCCCCCATGCCATGATGGTTTGACCCTACCTGGCGGTGCCACACGGCACCAACTGTCAATCAACTATCCATGTAGAAAACCATGGAGGCTTGGTTAAAGCGTAGCAGTAATGCAGCTGAGACATGTGGACATGTTCCATAAATATTGATGTTAAAGATTTCTTTTTTTGTGAAGAAATGTTGAGAATTACAATCCCCAAAAAGGGCACTTTAAGTTGATTACTTCTATGTGTAAAAATCTTTATTTATAATTGAATCACTTGTTTATTTTTCAACAAGTTTTTAGTTATTTTTATATCTTTTTTTCCAAATAGTTCAAGAAAGACCTCAACAAATGAGCAATATTTTGCACTGTTATTCATTTTAATAAATCAGAAACTGATGACATAGTGCTGTATTTTACTTCTTTATCTCTTTTTTTCAACCAAAAATGCTTTGCTCTGATTAGGGGGTACTTGAATTTAAAAAATGTTCACAGGGGTACATCACTGAAAAAAGGTTGAGAACCACTGTCCTAAGGCAGTGGTTCTCAACCTTTTTTCAGTGCTGTGAACATTTTTTTAATGCAAGTAGACCTCCATGTCATCATAACAGGAATATCCTAAATTCTCAAGTTGCATATCACAATAGTCATCATCAGTGTTAATAACACAAGAGCTGCTTGGATTTGCTGTTGAGCAAGTCAAACTTCGTTCAGTGTAGCCGTAGTGCTTCCTTGACACGTGCGATGTGAAAGTAGACTTGACTGTAAATCTTTTTTCACATTGACTGAAGGGGCACGCGACTGTCCTACCTTCGGTAATATGACTTTTCAAATGCAGGAGAAGGGCCCGTATATCATCGCACTTCGCGCTACATGAGACAATATTACAAGGTAAACCTTCTGCGCTATACATATCAGTCCTACTCTTGCCATATTTATGACGACGGCTGTGTGTTTTGAAGGCTGAGAAGTTGGAAAAAACTCTTGTGCATTTAGGGAAAGCACACTTAAACGATGCATTACGCATACAACTATGACTCCGCATGTGTCTAACATACGCAAATACATTGCAAGTCGTAGCACATATGTTGCAAGTTATTATCTTTTTATGATGACTATGACAAAAAAGAAGAAAACTTAGCTAGCTAGCATGCGGCGGTACATGCGCGTGGTCAACGATAGTGTCTGTGATGCTGACTGTGACGCTATGTCATTTGGGACTTTATAAATATATATTTAAAGTAATTCAAACAGAAAATGACACATCAAGGTACAAGTGACTCTTACCTTGTTATCAAAAACACACGATGCAGTAGGATGGATTTAGCAGGGGCGGCCAGATGCAATGAAGCTCGGTTGGACGAATTGTGGGCGGACCCAAGAAACAAGTCTGAAAAATACTGAATTACACTGTAGGTTTTACAGTAACTTACTGCTGGTTGATAGTTTTTGTAAAATGCAACAAAATTTACAGTACTTAACTGCATTTAAGAAGAACAGTATATAACTGTAATTTTTTTTGTATTTTTACAGTAATTTTTTACAGTGAAGGTGAAGCTCTGTCATCCTGGAGGAACTCACAGTAAAGCCGCTGCTCCTCCACATTGAGAGGAGCCAGATGAGGTGGTTCGGGCACCTGCTCAGGATGCCACCCGAACGCCTCCCAAGGGAGGTGTTTAGGGCAAGTCCGACCGGCAGGAGGCCACGGGGAAGACCCAGGACACATTGGGAACACTATGTCTCCCGGCTGGCCTGGGAACGCCTCGGGATCCCCCAAGAAGAGCTGGACGAAGTGGCTGGAGAGAGGGAAGTTTGGGCTCCTCTGCTTAGGCTGCGGCCCCCGCAACCTGACCATAACCGGAAGAAAATGGATGGATTTAGTATGACAGGTATACTGTCATATTGAGTACAAAAACTAACTAAACCTTACACAATATATTGTTCCTAGTAAAACTCACAAAGATACATATCTCCAGGCATTATTAGCCATTTTGCATGTGTGGTTAAGGAGTTATGTTTAAATAACTGTCAGATTAGGGTAAACACAACCCTAACCATAAACACAACAGAACAAATACCCAGAAACATTTGTAGCACTTAATCTTCCGGGACGCTACAAGGTGTGAGTGTGTGTGGGGGGAGGTTTGGTGGTAGCGGGGGTGTATTTTGTAGCGTCCCGAAAGAGTTAGTGCTGCAAAGGATTCTGGGTATTTGTTCTGTTGTGTTTATGTTGTGTTACGGTGCGAATGTTCTCCCGAAAAGTGTTTGGCATTCTTGTTTGGTGTGGGTTCACAGTGTGGCGTATATTTCTAACAGTGTTAAAGTTTTTTATACTGGCACCCTCAGTGTAACCTGTATCGCTGTTGATGAAGTATGCGTTGCATTCATTTGTGTATGCGTACTGAAGCCGCACATATCTTGTGACTAGGTTTGAACGATGTTAGAATTGGGTGGACGAGATATGACTGTTGAACACCTTTGTTCGATAATGAAAGTTGCCTCAGCTCAAAGCCTGATCCCCGACATTAAAGAACTAGCATCCAAGAAAAGATGCCAGGTATCTGGCTTGGGCACATCAAATTAGATCAGTGTGTTTCAAACTGAGCAGTTTAAAGTCCTGAATGGTTGTTTTATTCATTGTTATTTTATTTTCAAATGTATTAGCCTGTGGAAAAAGTTAATGTTGATATTTACCTCAGAAGGCTGCAAATAGAAAAGAGGCATTCAATTTTTATTTAAATTGTATTTGATATGCAATTGATATTTTTTAATTATTATTATTATTATTTGAAACTCGATTTTGCATGTCACTATAAAGGTATATAAGCCTTGCTTGTTCAATATTCAATGCAAAACTTGTTTGGGTCCCTATTAAAAGGTTAATTTGTTCAACCTTGGCCCGCGGCTTTGTTCAGTTTTAAACTTTGGCCCACTCTGTATTTGAGTTTGACACCCCTGATATATAGTATGACAGCTATACTGTTAAAATGAGTAAAAAAAACTAACTTGTGTCTTGTCATAAAACCCAATTTTTGTATTTGCAAACCTTAAAAAAACAACTGATTCTAGCAAAACTCACATGGATTCAATATTACAGGCATTTTTAGACATTTTGCCTGTTTGGTTTAGGAATTATGTTGGAATACAATTTTATTGCTTTTTTAGCATTATCTCAGGATTTGAAGAACAATACTGTCATATTGAGTAAAAAATTTATTTTTGTGTTTGCGAGCCTTAAAAAAGCATATGTTTCGAGTAAAACTCACAAGAATGCATTATTTCAGGCATTGTTAGTCATTTTTCATGTGTAGTTTAAGAATTATGTTTAAATAACTGTCATATTGAGTGTGGCAGTTATAATGTCATATTGAGTAAAAAAAACTAACTTGTGTCTTTGCAAACCTTACAAAAGAAAATGTTTTAGTAACACTCACAAAGATACATTTCTTCAAACATAAGGGTGTCCATATGTGCACTTGGCACCAGGACACCCTCGGCCGCAGTTCCATGATTGACTTTGTAGTTGTGTCATGGGATTTGCGGCCTCATGTTTTGGACAAATGGGTGAAGAGAGGGGCAGAGCTTTCTACCAATCACAACCTGGTGGTGAGCTGGCTCCGATGGCAGGGGAGGATGCCGGACAGACCTGGCAGGCCCAAACGCATTGTGAGGGTCTGCTGGGAACGCCTAGCAGAGTCTCCTGTCAGAGAGAGTTTCAATTTCCACCTCCGGAAGAACTTTGAACATGTCACGAGGGAGGTGCTGGACATTGAGTCTGAATGGACCATGTTCCTTTCCTCTCTTGTCGAGCCAGCTGATTGAAGCTGTGGCCGCAAGGTGTTTGGTGCCTGTCGTGGCGGTAATCCACAAGCAGTGAGGGATGCTGTCGAGCTGAAGAAAGAGCCATCGGGTCCTTTTGGCTCATGGGACTCCAGAGGCAGTGGGCATACCGACAGGCCAAGCGAGACCTCCTCAATCCCACCAACACGTCTTCCTATGAGGAAGCAGTGCCTGGGAAATCTGTGGTGGGCTGATTGGAGCTGTGGCCGCAAGGTGTTTGGTGCCTGTGTGTCTTTGCAAACCTTACAACATATTTATTTTTTTCCAGTAAAACTTACAAAGATACATTACTTCAGGCATAATTAGCCATTTTGCATGTTTGGTTTAGGCCACCGGCCTTGATAATATTCCCTACAGATTCCTCAGGGACTCTGTCTCCATCAATGCCCCGATCATCACGCACATAATAAACCTATCAATTACACATGGCCAAGTACCAAAAGATTTTAAGATAGCAAGAGTAACTCCCCTCTTTAAAAAAGGAAGCAAATTGGAATCTGGCAACTACTGACCTGTTTCTATTCTCAGTTCCATTTCGAAAGTAATGGAGAAAATAGTTTATGAACAGGTCGATAGTTACCTTGCCACTAATAAACTCATGTACAAATTCCAATCCGGCTTCAGAACTAACCACTCCACTGACACATGCCTTCTCTATCTGACCGACCACATCAAACATGAGGTGGACGCGGGCAAATACTGCGGCATGGTCATGCTGGACCTTCAGAAGGCCTTTGACACCTTTAACCACGGTATACTGTTGGATAAGCTCAGAGCAATCGGATTTGACAAAACCTCATGGAGCTGGATGCAATCTTACTTGGAGGGGAGGGAGCAGGTGGTAGAGGTGAACGGCACCGTGTCCCCCCCCCCTTTTTCAACTTAAACAAGTTGAAAAACTTATTTGGGTGTTACCATTTAGTGGTCAATTGTATGGAATATGTACTTCACTGTGCAACCTACTAATAAAAGTCTCAATCAATCAATCAATCAAGTTATGTTTAAATAACTGTCATATTGAATGTGGCAGTTATACTGTCATTATGAGTAAAACCTAATTTTTGTATTTGTAAACCTTACAAAAACATCTGATTCTAGTAAAACTCACATAGATAAAATATTAGAGCCTTTTTTAGACGTAATGAATGTTTAAATTTGGAGTTATGTTTATATAACTTTCATATTTAGTATGACAGTTATTATGTCATATTGAGTTAAAAAACTAACTTGTGTCTTTGCAAACCTTACAAAATCTTTTTTTTTTCAGTAAAACTCACAAAGATACATTACTTCAGGCATTATTAGCCATTTTGCATGTGTGGTAAGAAGTTATGTTTAAATAACTGTCAAATTGAATGTGGCAGTTATACTGTCATTATGAGTAAAACCCAATTTTTGTATTTGTAAACCTTACAAAAACATTTGATTCTAGTAAAACCCACATACATATAATATTACAAGCATTTTTAGACATAATGCATGTTTAGTTTTGCAGTTATGTTTATATAACTTTCATATTTAGTATGACAACTGTCATATTGAGTAAAAACTAATTTTGTTTTTGCAAGCCTTACAAGATATTTTTTTTTCCCAGTAAAACTTCAGGCATAATTAGCCATTTTGCATGTGTGGTTTAGGAGTTATGTTTAAATAACTGTCATATTGAATGTGGCAGTTATGCTGTCATTATAAGTAAAACCTAATTTTTGTATTTGTAAACCGTACAAAAACATCTGATTCTAGTAAAACTCACATAGATACAATATTAGAGGCATTTTTAGACGTAATGAATGTTTAAATTTGGAGTTATGTTTATATAACTTTCATATTTAGTAAAAAAAAAAACTAACTTGTGTCTTTGCAAACCTTACAAAATATTTTTCTTCGCAGCAAACCTTACAAAAACAACTGATTACAGTAATTGTCACATAGATTCAATATTAGAGGCAGTTTTACTCATTTTGCATGTTTGGTTTAGGAATTATGATGGAATACATTTGTATTGCTTTTTTCGCATTATCTCAGGATTTAAAGAACATTACTGTCATATTGAGTAAAAAACTACTTTTTGTGTTTGCAAGATTTAAAACAGCATATGTTTCGAGTAAATCTCCCAAGGTTGCAATATTTCAGGCATCATTAGCCATTTTGCATGTATAGTTTAGGAGTTATGTTTAAACAACTGTCATATTGAGTGTGCACTGTCTTATGAGAAAAACCTAATTTTTGTATTTGCAAACCTAAAAAAAACAATTGATTCTAGTTAACTTACATGGATTCAATATTACAGGCATTTTTAGACATTTTGCATGTTTGGTTTAGAACTTATGATGGAATAATTTTTTATTGCTTTTTTCGCTTTATCTCAGGATTCTAAGAACATTACTGTCATATTGAGTAAAAAACACTTTTTGTATTTGCAAGATTTTAAAAAAGCATATGTTTCGAGTAAAACTCCAAAGGATGCATTATTTCAGGCATTAGCCATTTTGCATGTGTAGTTTAGTAGTTATTTTTAAATAACTGTCATATTGAGTGTGACAGTATACTGTCATTGTAAGTAAAACCTAACTTTTGTATTGGCAAACCCTACAAAAACAACTGATTTTAGTAACACTCACTTGGATTCAATATTACAGACATTTTTAGACATATTGCATATTTGGTTTATTATGATGGAAAACTTTTTTATTGCTTTTTTCTCATTATGTCAGGATTTTAAGAATATTACTGTCATATTGAGTAAAAAAACTACTTTTTATGTTTGCAAGATTTAAAACAGCATATGTTTCGAGTAAAACTCTAAAGGATTCATTATTTCAGGCATCATTTGCCATTTTGCATGTATAGTTTAGGAGTTATCTTTAAATAACTGTCATATTGAGTGTGCACTGTCTTATGAGAAAAACCTAATTTTTGTATTTGCAAACCTAAAAAAACCCAACTGATTCTAGTAAAACTCACATGGATTCAATATTACAGGCATTTTTAGACATTTTGCATGTTTGGTTTAGAACTTATGATGGAATAAATTTTTATTGCTTTTTTCGCATTATCTCAGGATTCTAAGAACATTACTGTCATATTGAGTAAAAAACACTTTTTGTATTTGCAAGATTTAAAAAAAGCATATGTTTCGAGTAAAACTCCAAAGGATGCATTATTTCAGGCATTATTAGCCATTTTGCATGTGTAGTTTAGTAGTTATTTTTAAATAACTGTCAAATTGAGTGTGACAGTATACTGTCATAGTAAGTAAAACCTAACTTTTGTATTGGCAAACCCTACAAAAACAACTGATTTTAGTAACACTCACTTGGATTCAATATTACAGGCATTTATAGACATATTGCATATTTGGTTTAGGAATTATGATGGAAAACTTTTTTATTGCTTTTTTCGCATTATCTCAGGATTTTAAGAATGTTACTGTCATATTGAGTAAAAAAACTACTTTTTATGTTTGCAAGATTTAAAACAGCATATGTTTCGAGTAAAACTCTAAAGGATGCATTATTTCAGGCATCATTTGCCATTTTGCATGTATAGTTTAGGAGTTATGTTTAAATAACTGTCATATTGAGTGTGACACTGTCTTATGAGAAAAACCTAATTTTTGTATTTGCAAACATAACAAAAACAACTGATTCTAGTTAACTCACATGGATTCAATATTACAGGCATTTTTAGACATTTTTCATGTTTGGTTTAGGAATTATGATGGAATACATTTTTATTGCTTTTTTCGCATTATCTCAGGATTTTGAGAACATTACTGTCATATTGAGTAAAAAACTACTTTTTGTGTTTGCAAGAGTTAAAACAGCATATGTTTCGAGTAAAACTCTAAAGGATGCATTATTTCAGGCATCATTAGCCATTTTGCATGTATAGTTTAGGAGTTATGTTTAAATAACTGTCATATTGAGTGTGCACTGTCTTATGAGAAAAACCTAATTTTTGTATTTGCAAACCTAAAAAAACCCAACTGATTCTAGTAAAACTCACATGGATTCAATATTACAGGCATTTTTAGACATTTTGCATGTTTGGTTTAGAACTTATGATGGAATACATTTTTATTGCTTTTTTCGCATTATCTCAGGATTCTAAGAACATTACTGTCATATTGACTTAAAAACACTTTTTGTATTTGCAAGATTTAAAAAAAGCATATGTTTCGAGTAAAACTCCAAAGGATGCATTATTTCAGGCATTAGCCATTTGCATGTGTAGTTTAGTAGTTATTTTTAAATAACTGTCATTTTGAGTGTGACCGTATACTGTCATTGTAAGTAAAACCTAACTTTTGTATTGGCAAACCCTACAAAAACAACAGATTCTAGTTAACTCACATGGATTCAATATTACAGGCATTTTTAGACATTTTTCATGTTGGCCCCAGTGTGTGAATGTGAGTGTGAATGTTGTCTGTCTATCTGTGTTGGCCCTGCGATGAGATAGCGACTTGTCCAGGGTGTACCACGCCTTCCGCCCGATTGTAGCTGAGATAGGCTCCAGCGCCCCCCGCGACCCCGAAGGGAATAAGCGGTAGAAAATGGATGGATGGATGGTTTAGGAATTATGATGGAATACATTTTTATTGCTTTTTTCGCATTATCTCAGGATTTTGAGAATATTACTGTCATATTGGGTAAAAAAAACTACTTTTTATATATGCAAGATTTAAAACAGCATATGTTTCAAGTAAAACTCTAAAGGATGCATTATTTCAGGCATCATTAGCCATTTTGCATGTATAGTTTAGGAGTTATGTTTAAATAACTGTCATATTGAGTGTGACACTGTCTAAGAGAAAAACCTAATTTTTGTATTTGCAAACCTAACAAAAACAATTGATTCTAGTTAACTTACATGGATTCAATATTACAGGCATTTTTAGACATCTTTCATGTTTGGTTTAGGAATTATGATGGAATACATTTTTATTGCTTTTTTCGCATTATCTCAGGATTTTGAGAACATTACTGTCATATTGAGTAAAAAAAACTACTTTTTGTGTTTGCAAGATTTAAAACTGCACATGTTTCGAGTAAAACTCTAAAGCAGGGGTGTCAAACTCAAATACAGAGTGGGCCAAAATTTAAAACTGAACAAAGCCGTGGGCCAAGGTTGAACAAATTAACCTTTTAATAGGGACCCAAACAAGTTTTGCATTGAATATTGAACAAGCAAGGCTTATATAACTTTATAGTGACATGCAAAATCGAGTTTCAAATAATAATAATAATAATTAAAAAATATCAATTGCATATCAAATACAATTTAAATAAAAATTGAATGCCTCTTTTCTATTTGCAGCCTTCTGAGGTAAATATCAACATTAACTTTTTCCACAGGCTAATACATTTGAAAATAAAATAACAATGAATAAAACAACCATTCAGGACTTTAAACTGCTCAGTTTGCAACACACTGATCAATCTGATGTGCCCAAGCCAGATACCTGGCATCTTTTCTTGGATGCTAGTTCATTAATGTCGGGGCTCAGGCTTTGAGCTGAGGCAACTTTTATTATCGAACGAAGGTGTTCAACAGTCATTATATCTCGTCCACCCAATTCTAACATCCGTTCAGACCCAGTCACAAGATATGTGCGGCTTCGGTACACATACACGAGTGAATGCAACGCATACTTCATCAACAGCGATACAGGTTACACTGAGGGTGCCAGTATAAAAACTTTAACACTGTTAGAAATATACACCACACTCTGAACCCACACCAAACAAGAATGACAAACACTTTTGTTTACTCAATATGACAGTATCTGTCATACTAAATATGAAAGTTATATAAACATAACTCCAAATTTAAACATTCATTACGTCTAAAAATGCCTCTAATATTGTATCTATGTGAGTTTTACTAGAATCAGATGTTTTTGTAAGGTTTACAAATACAAAAATTAGGTTTTACTCATAATGACAGTATAACTACCACATTCAATATGACAGTTATTTAAACATAACTTCTTACCACACATGCAAAATGGCTAATAATGCCTGAAGTAATGTATCTTTGTGAGTTTTACTGAAAAAAAAAAAAATTGTAAGGTTTGCAAAGACACAAGTTAGTTTTTTTTACTCAATATGACATAAAAACTGTCATACTAAATATGAAAGTTATATAAACATAACTCCAAATTTAAACATTCATTACGTCTAAAAATGGCTCTAATATTTTATCTATGTGAGTTTTACTAGAATCAGATGTTTTTGTAAGGTTTACAAATACAAAAATTAGGTTTTACTCATAATGACAGTATAACTGCCACATTTAATATGACAGTTATTTAAACATAACTCCTAAACCACACATGCAAAATGGCTAATTATGCCTGAAGTTTTACTGGGGAAAAAAAATATCTTGTAAGGCTTGCAAAAACACAAGTTAGTTTTTACTCATTATGACAGTATCTGTCATACTAAATATAATTGGCGTTGTTAGGCCTATTTTAGGGGGGCCGAAGCTTAAGCCCCCCTAAATAATTTGGTGTTAAAAAAAAACAAAAAAAAAACGAAAGCAAACCCAATTTTGGAGTTCTTAACTTGTGATTTCTTGCAGTGTTAAGTGGTAATATTTCACATTTGTCCCAATTGACTTTATATCCTGATAAATAGCCATATTCAGTGATGACATTATTGATATATTGTAGAGAAGAGTTAACATGTGACAGGTAGAGAATTATGTCGTCACAATACATCGATAGCTTATTATACTGAGAGCCAATTTTTATAACATGAATATTATTTTCACTTCTTATTTTTGCAGCTAAGGGTTCAATAACCAAATTAAATAATAATCCAGATGCAGGACATCCCTATTTTACTCCTCTTTTTAACGTGAAAGGTTCTGAAATATGATTATTGGTTTTGACTGATGCCATGGGCCTTGTATAAAGCATCTTAATCCATTGTATAAAATTATCTCCAAATCCAAATTTACGTAATGTGCAAAACATAAATGAGCAGTTTATGCGGTCGAATGCCTTCTCCGCATCAACAGTACATACTGCTGTGGGATAAGGGACAATTCTAGCATAGTAAATAACATTAAACAATTTCCTTGTATTGTCTGAAGATTGTCGACCTTCCATGAAGCCAGTTTGGTCAGTATGAATTAATTTTCCTATTACATTTGATAATCGTGTGGCTAAGATTTTTGCCAAGATTCAAAAGGATTCTCTATTCATTCAATACATAGGATTTCAGCAGGATATACCCCAGTCTGCTGACATGCAAGCAGAGTAGTAGATTTTAGTAAAAAGCTTTTATAATTGTAAAGGACAATGTTTTATCAACTGATTGCTATAATGTAAATTTGTTTTAACTATTAAATGAACCAAAAATATGACTTATTTTATCTTTGTGAAAATATTGGACAGTGTGTTGTCAAGCTTATGAGATGCGATGAAAGTGTAAGCCACTGTGACACTATTGTTCTTTTTTTTTTAAATGTTTATAAATGTCTAATGATAATGTCAATGAGGGATTTTTAATCACTGCTATGTTGAAATTGTAACTAATATTGATACTGTTCTTGATAATATTCATTTTTGTTTCACTACTTTTGGTTTGTTCTGTGTCGTGTTTGTGTCTCCTCTCAATTGCTCTGTTTATTGCAGTTCTGAGTGTTGCTGGGTCGGGTTTGGTTTTGGAATTGGATTGCATTGTTATGGTATTGCTGTGTATTGTTTTGTTGGATTGATTAATTTTAAAAAAAAAATAAATAAATAAATAAATATTTAAAAAAAAAAAAAAATCGATTTTTTAAAAATGAGAATCGATTCTGAATCGCACAACGTGAGAATCGCGATTCGAATTCGAATCGATTTTTTCCCACACCCCTAATATATATATATATATATATATATAATTTATTTATATAATAGATTGTATTTGTAATCTACTTTACATTTGATTCCAAATCTCAAAGTGCTACAGAATTACAACCATTGGCGTTGTTAGGCCTATTTTGGCGTTGTAATAAATAAATAAATAAAAAATGGCTTATCGATAAGCCATTTGTTTTATTTGATATATATATATATATATATATATATATATATATATATATATATATATATATATATATATATATGTATATATATATATATATATATATTACGTAACATCACCAGAATGATTGACAATTAGGAGGACCAATAGTCAACATGATCCACAACATCCTCTAGTATACCTTTAAGTCTTTCATATATATATATATATATATATATATATATATATATATATATATATATATATATATATATATATATATATATATATATATATATATATATATATATATATATATATTTGTATGAAAGACTTAATATGTACACTACCGTTCAAAAGTTTGGGGTCACATTAAAATGTCCTTATTTTTCAATGAAGATAACTTTAAACTAGTCTTAACTTTAAAGAAGTACACTCTATACATTGCTAATGTGGTAAATGACTATTCTAGCTGCAAATGTCTGGTTTTTGGTGCAATATCTACATAGGTGTATAGAGGCCCATTTCCAGCAACTATCACTCCAGTGTTCTAATGGTACAATGTGTTTGCTCATTGGCTCAGAAGGCTAATTGATGATTAGAAAACCCTTGTGCAATCATGTTCACACATCTGAAAACAGTTTAGCTCGTTACAGAAGCTACAAAACTGACCTTCCTTTGAGCAGATTGAGTTCCTGGAGCATCACATTTGTGGGGTCAATTAAACGCTCAAAATGGCCAGAAAAAGAGAACTTTCATCTGAAACTCGACAGTCTATTCTTGTTCTTAGAAATGAAGGCTATTCCACAAAATTGTTTGGGTGACCCCAAACTTTTGAACGGTAGTGTATATATATATATATATATATATATATATATATATATATATATATATATATATATATATATATATATATATATATATATATATATATATATATATATATATATATATATATATATATATATATAAGAAAAACCCAGACACCATATTTGTAGTCATTTTTCTCCTGCGTGGACTTCCGTCTTCCTTTACAATGAGTGAAGCTGCACGAAACCTTGTGTCTGCAATTGTAAATAATTTAGTTTTTAAGTTTTGTGTTTCTTGTAGAATCTATATAAAGTAATACATCCATCCATCCATCCATCTTCAACCGCTTATCCGGAATCGGGTCGCGGGGACAGCAGCTCCAGCAGAGACCCCCAGACTTCCCTCTCCAGAGCAACATTTGCGACTTCCTCCTGGGGAATCCCGAAGCGTTCCCAGGCCAGAGAGGAGATGTAATCCCCCCATCTGGTCCTTGGCCTGCCGCGGGGCCTCCTCCCAGTGGGACGTGCAACGTGTAAAGTAATATACATTTTTGTTAAAATAATGAAAAAAACATCTTTAAATATATTTGTTTTATTGTATTGTTACATTAATAGCTGTTGTATTATTATAGGATGGCTTGTTAAACATTTCATAGGATTTTCAGAGGGAGGAAAAACCAAGACATTTAATATAAAATGTAAAATTAATAAATATATAAAAAGAAAAAGAAAAAAAAATGGTTAAAAGCCATCGTCCCGGGGGGCATTTAATTTCGTCTCGTGCATTTTTTTTCCGTCCCTGGGACAACGGGACTAGTTAATCTCAAGCCCTGGAAGTTACATTTTATTGTTTGCATTATTTGTTTCAGCATTGCACTTTGAAGATGGTCCCTCAGCTCTTTGACAGCTTTGGCTCTTTTTCAGATCAGCAGACGGACTCTAAGTCTTTCTTATTTCAGAATCAGAATCAGAATCAGAATCAGAATCAGAATAGTTTTATTGCCATTGTTTGAGAACGGGTTCACAAACTAGGAATTTTTCTTGGTGCAAACGTGCGACATAAAACACATATAACACATATTTTGGTAATTACAGTATATATAAACCTTTCTCATTTCTATTCAGACTTCCATATATATTTAATTTCCTTAACGGCTTGCCATAATATATATATAAATATATTATATATAAGCCAAATTATCCCGATCCAGATATTACTTTAATTCAAGTAATTAAGTAATATTTCCAGGGCTTAAATGTGCAACAATTTTAGTCACATTTGTGCCCAAAATGTAATCTGTGCAACTTAAAAATATTTGGGAACAAACAATTATTGTATTGTGAGCGAAAGTCGTGGCATAGCCTCTATGTTGTGAATGAATAACAATAATGCCATGACTTTCATTGTGTTTCAGTGTATCTTGAAGGATCATGCAAGTAATTGTTTCTTGTTGATGCTGTAAACAAAATGTCACTGTGCAAACCCATGTTTGTTGTTGTACTGAACACAGATTGAAAATAAACTCACTGAAATAATAATTATATCTATAATATATAATATATGTAATAATAATATAATATAATATATAATATAATATATAATATAATATAATAATATAATATATTATATATATTATATATACTGTATATAATAATAATTTGTAAGTCTTTGTTAGCCGTTTGTGAAGTTTTGTGCTTGTGCGCTACGTTCGCTCGCATCCTGTACATCTCCTGGGGGCTAAGCCCCCCCTGTCCTTAAAAGCTAGTGACGCCCCTGGGTTAGAGTGATCGGTAGTTGTGAGTTCAAACCCTGGCCGAGTCATACCAAAGACAATAAAAATGGGACCCATTACCTCCCTGCTTGGCACTCAGCATCAAGGGTTGGAATTGGGGGTTAAATCACCAAAAATGATTCCAGGGCGCGGCCACCACTGCCGCCCACTGCCCCCCTCACCCCCCCAGGGGGTGATCAATGGTGATGGGTCAAATGCAGAGAATAATTTCGCCACACCTAGTGTGTGTGTGACAATCATTGGTAATTTAACTTTAACTTTAATAACTGCCACGTTCAATATTAAGATTAAATTAAAGATTAAAGTACCTATGATTGTCACACACACACTAGATATGGTGAAATTTGTCCTCTGCATTTGACCCATCCCCTTGGGGAGCAGTGGGCAGCAGCGGCGCCGCGCCCGGGAATCATTTTGGTGATTTAACCCCCAACTCCAACCCTTGTTGCTGAGTGCCAAGCAGGGAGGTTATGGGTCCCATTTTTATAGTCTTTGATATGACTCGGCTGGGATTTGAACTCCAACCAACCGATCTCAGGTGACAGTTATTTAAACATAACTCCTAAACCACACATGCAAAATGGCTAATAATGCCTGAAGTAATGTATCTTTGTGAGTTTTACTGGGGGAAAAAATATTTTATAAGGTTTGCAAAGACACAAGTTAGTTTTTACTCAATATGACAGTATCTGTCATACTAAATATGAAAGTTATATAAACATAACTCCAAAACTAAACATGCATTACGTCTAAAAATGTCTGTAATATTGTATCTATGTGAGTTTTACTAGAATCAGATGTTTTTGTAAGGTTTGCGAATACAAAAATGAGGTTTTACTCATAATGACAGTATAACTGCCACGTTCAATATGCAGTTATTTAAACATAACTCCTATACCACACATGCAAAATGGCTAATAATAACTGAAGTTTTACTGGGGAAAAATAAAATCTTGTAAGGTTTGCAAAGACACAAGTTAGTTTTTTTTACTCAATATGACAGTATAACTGTCATACTAAATATGAAAGTTATATAAACATAACTCCAATACCAAACATGCATTATGACTAAAAATGCCTGTAATATTGTATCTATGTGAGGTTTTACTAGAATCAGATGTTTTTGTAAGGTTTACAAATACAAAAATTAGGTTTTACTCATAATGACAGTATTACTAGCCTAGTGGTTAGAGTGTCCGCCCTGAGATCGGTAGGTTGTGAGTTCAAACCCTGGCCGAGTCATACCAATGACTATAAAAATGGGACCCATTACCTGTGCCTGCTTGGCACTCAGCATCAAGGGTTGGAATTGGGGGTTAAATCACTAAAAATGATTCCAGGGTGCGGCCACCGCTGCTGCCCACTGCTCCCCTCACCCCCCCCCCCCCCCCCCCCCCACCCCCCACCCCCCCCAGGGGTTGATCAAGGGTGATGGGTCAAATGCAGAGAATAATTTCGCCACACCTAGTGTGTGTGTGACAATCATTGGTACTTTAACTTTAATTTTAACTTTAATAACTGCCACGTTCAATATGACAGTTATTTAAACATGACTCTAAAACCACACATGCAAAATGGCTAATAAAGCCTGAAGTTTTACTGGGAAAAACAGATATAAGGTTTGCAAATACGAAAATTGTGTTTTACTCACTATGACAGTATACTGTCACATTCAATATGACAGTTATTTAAACATAACTCCTAAACCACACATGCAAAATGGCTAATAATACCTGTAATATTGTATCTATGTGAGTTTTACTAGAATCAGATGTTTTTGTAACGTTAACAAATACAAAAAATAGGTTTTACTCATAATGACAGTATAACTGCCACGTTCAATAGGACAGTAATGTAAACATAACTCCTAAACCACACATGAAAAATGGCTAAAAATGCCTGAAGTTTTACTGGGGGAAAAAAAATATTTTGTAAGGTTTGCAAAGACACAAGTTAGTTTGTTTACTCAATATGACAGTATAACTTTCATACTAAATATGAAAGTTATATAAACATAACTCCAAAACTAAACATGGATTAAGTCTAAAAATGCCTGTAATATTGTATATATGTGAGTTTTACTAGAAACAGATGTTTTTGTAAGGTTTACAAAGACAAAAATTGGGTTTTACTCATAATGACAGATAACTGCCACATTCAATATGACAGTTATTTAAACATAACTTCTTACCACACATGCAAAATGGCTAATAATGCCTGAAGTAATGTATCTTTGTGAGTTTCACTGGGGGAAAAAAATTGTAAGGTTTGCAAAAACACAAGTTAGTTTTTACTCAATATGACAGTATCTGTCATACTAAATATGAAAGTTATATAAACATAACTGCAAAACTAAACATGCATTATGTCTAAAAATGCTTGTAACATTGTATCTATGTGGGTTTTACTAGAATCAGATGTTTTTGTAAGGTTTACAAATACAAAAATTAGGTTTTACTCATAATGACAGTATAACTGCCACGTTCAATATGACAGTTATTTAAACATAACTTCTTACCACACATGCAAAATGGCTAATAATGCCTGAAGTAATGTATCTTTGTGAGTTTTACTGGAAAAAAAAAAAGTAAGGTTTGCAAAGACACAAGTTAATTTTTTTTACTCAATATGACAGTAACTGTCATACTAAATATGAAAGTTATATAAACATAACTCCAAATTTAAACATTCATTACGTCTAAAAATGCCTCTAATATTGTATCTATGTGAGTTTTACTAGAATCCGATGTTTTTGTAAGGTTTACAAATACAAAAATTAGGTTTTACTCATAATGACAGTATAACTGCCACGTTCAATATGACAGTTATTTAAACATAACTTCTTACCACAGTGGTTAGAGTGTCCGCCCTGAGATCGGTAGGTTGTGAGTTCAAACCCTGGCCGAGTCATACCAAAGACTCTAAAAATGGGACCCATTACCACCCTGCTTGGCACTCAGCATCAAGGGTTGGAATTAGGGGTTAAATCACAAGAAATGATTCCAGGACCCGAGGGAGCACTCTCCAGTACTCCCTCTAGGGAATCCAAAAAGAGTGGGTACTCTGAGCTGCTGTTTTGTGCGTAAACACAAACAACAGTCAGGACCCAACACCCAACCCAAAGGCGGAGGGAAGCTACCATCTCGTCTACTGGGTTAAAGTCCAACGTGCAGGCTTTGAGCCGGGGGGCAACAAGAATTGCCACCCCAGCCTCTCATTAGTTGCAACGCCAGAGTGGAATCTCTTCCACTCTGGCATTGCAAGTAATGAGAGTTCAGCTCAGTCCAGCCCCTCTTGAGGGAACAGGTTCCAGAGCCCTTGTTGTGAGTCCAACTATATCTAGCCGGGAACTTCTCCACCTCCTGCACCCGCTCAGGCTCCTTCCCTCCCACCGCTGCTGCCCACTGCTCCCCTGACCCCCCCCAGGGGGTGATCAAGGGTGATGGGTCAAATGCAGAGAATAATTTCGCCACACCTAGTGTGTGTGTGACAATCATTGGTACTTTAACTTTAACTTTAACTTTAATAACTGCCACGTTCAATATGACAATTATTGGCCAGTTGAAGCCATCAGGACCACATCATCTGCAAAAAGCATAGACTTAATCCTGCAGCCACCAAACCAGGCGCAGTCATGGTGTTGAGAGGATCTTCAATGCCATGACTGTGCCTAGAAATTCTGTCCATAAAAGTTATGAACAGAATGGGTGACAAAGGGCAGCCTTGCCAACCCTCACTGGAAAGGGGTCTGACATACTGCCGGCAATGTGGACCAAGCTCTGACACTGATCATACAGGGAGACACCCGCCACAATCAGACATGCCGATACCCCATACTCTCTGAGCATCCCCACAGGATTTACCGGGGGGGCAACGGTTGAATGTCTTCTCCAAGTCCACAAAGCACATGTAGACTGGTTGGGCAAACTCCCATACACACTCAAGGACCCTGCCGAGAGTATAGAGCTGGTCTACCGTTCCACGACCAGGACGAAAACCACACTGTTCGTCCTGGATCCGAGGTTCCTCCTCTCCAGTACACATGAATAGACCATACCGGGAAGGCTAAAGAATGTGATCCACGATAGTTGGAACACACCCTCCGGTTCCCCTTCTTAAAGAGAGGAACCACCACCCCGGTCAGCCAATCCAGAGGTACCGCCCCCGATGTCCACGCAATGTTGCAGAGTCTTGTCAACCAAGACAGCCCCACAGCATCCAGAGCCTTAAGGAACTCCGGACGGAGCTCATCAACCCCCGGGGCCTTTCCACCGAGGAGCTTTTTAACTACCTTGGCAACCTCAGCCCCAGAATTAGGAGAGCCCACCACAGATTCCCCAGGCACTGCTTCCTCATAGGAAGACGTGTTGGTGGGATTGAGGAGGTCTCGCTTGGCCTGTCGGTATGCCCGCTGCCTCTGGAGTCCCATGAGCCAAAAGGACCCGATGGCTCTTCCTTCAGCTTGACGGCATCCCTCACTGCTGGTGGATTACCGCCACGACAGGCACCAAACACCTTGCGGCCACAGCTCCAATCAGCCGGCTCGACAAGAGAGGAAAGGAACATGGTCCATTCAGACTCAATGTCCAGCACCTCCCTCGTGACATGTTCAAAGTTCTTCCGGAGGTGGAAATTGAAACTCTCTCTGACAGGAGACTCTGCTATGCGTTCCCAGCAGACCCTCACAATGCGTTTGGGCCTGCCAGGTCTGTCCGGCATCCTCCCCTGCCATCGGAGCCAGCTCACCACTAGGTTGTGATTGGTAGAAAGCTCTGCCCCTCTCTTCACCCATTTGTCCAAAACATGAGGCCGCAAATCCCATGACACAACTACAAAGTCAATCATGGAACTGCGGCAGAGGGTGTCCTGGTGCCAAGTGCACATATGGACACCCTTATGTTTGAACATTGTGTTTGTTATGGCCAATCCGTGACAAGCACAAAAGTCCAATAACAAAGCACCACTTGGGTTCAGATCCGGGTGGCCATTTTTCCCAATCACGACTCTCCAGGTTTCACTGTCGTTGCCAACATGAGCGTTGAAGTCCCCCAGCAGAACAAGGGAATCACCCAAGGGAGCACTCTCCAGTACTCCCTCTAGGGAATCCAAAAAGAGTGGGTACTCTGAGCTGCTGTTGTGTGCGTAAACACAAACAACAGTCAGGACCCAACACCCAACCCAAAGGCGGAGGGAAGCTACCATCTCGTCTACTGGGTTAAAGTCCAACGTGCAGGCTTTGAGCCGGGGGGCAACAAGAATTGCCACCCCAGCCTCTCATTAGTTGCAACGCCAGAGTGGATAATGAGAGTTCAGCTCAGTCCAGCCCCTCTTGAGGGAACAGGTTCCAGAGCCCTTGTTGTGAGTCCAACTATATCTAGCCGGGAACTTCTCCACCTCATGCACCCGCTCAGGCTCCTTCCCTCCCAGCGAGGTTACGTTCCACGTCCCAAGAGCGAGCTTATGTAGCTGATAATCGGACCACCAAGTGCCCTGCCTTCGGCTGCCGCCCAGCTCACACTACACCCTCTATGACCCAGCCCAGTGTTGTAATGCAGTAGTTTTTCCAATAGATGGCACTGTTGTACTTTTTATCATTTTCATTCCACTTTGTATGCACTTGCTCTCTGTCTGTTTGCCAGTTAATAAAAACTCTGCCGAAGAACAGGTTATGGGCCCAGATCGTCGCTAAAAAGCTGTTGTGCACGGACTTTGTGTGAAGATAAACGGTATTGTGGGAACTCACAATGGAGGATAAGATGTTTATTGACAGACTGAGCAGGCCAGAGAATTGGGCAACATGTAAGTTTCAGCTGGAACACTTGCTAAAGGACTATGGGGCATGCTAATGGAGACGGAGACGCTAGCCGCAGATGCTAACGCAGCAGCACAGGTGGAATTCACAAGACGGAGAGAGAAAGCGTTCTCTATGTTAGTGCTAAATGTAAGTACACCCCAGTTGTACCTGATAACAAATTGTCAAACTCCCAAAGAGGCATGGACCATGCTGAAAGCCCATTTTGAGAGGGATACTTTGGCTAATAAACTGTTTCTGAAGAAAATATATTTCAGATGTGAAATGAAGGAAGGAGAGGCTTTAACTGACCATTTAAAACAAATGAAGGAGCTAACTGATCAGCTATCGGCAATTGGATCTGTAATTGAAGAGGAAGACCAAATTGTAACACTGTTGGGTAGCTTGCCACCAAGTTATGCTACAATTGTCACTGCAGTAGAAACAAAGATTGACAACCCGACACTGAAGTTTGTTCAGCAAGCATTAATAAATGAAGAGCAAAAGCGAGTGAATGCTAATGATTCCAGTGGTGCTATGTCAGGTGGTGCATCCGCCATGTCATCACAATTTTGGGGAAATGTGCAGGATAGCTCCAAGACAGTAGGAGCAGCAGACAAAAGCCAATGGAGATGTTACAAATGTGGTAGAGAAGGCCATACCAAGCGCGAATGTCCAACCTTGAAAAACAAACCAAAAAATAAAATCCACAAGGCCAAGCACATGATGTGTGAGGATGAAGAAGATTCCTCTGAAAGTGCTTTTGTGATCAGGGATGCAAACAGTGACAGACCACAACAGGCTGATTGGTTCATTGATTCTGGAGCATCAAAACACATGACGTGTGATAAAGACATTATTAAAGAATACCAGCAGTTCACAAAATCACATTCTGTGAAACTGGGTGACGGCAGGGTGGTTGACGCCCTAGGAATCGGAAATGTCAACCTGAAAATGACTTTCAAATTAAGTGATGTAAAAAATGTCACAATGTATGATGTGCTGTATGTTCCAAAGCTGTCTGGGAATGTATTCGCAGTGGGAGCTGCTACCAAGAAAGGGAATACAGTGCAGTTCAGAAAGTCTCGTTGTTACATACGTGGAAAAAGTGGAACACTTCAAGGAATGGGAACACAAAGAGCTGATGGACTATATCAGCTGGATATATATATATATTCTCCTGAAGGAATCAATAAAGTACTATCTATCTATTAAAGGAAGTGAAACTGTATGTCACAGTGCTTCTGTAGCGGCCAGCCTGTGGCACCAGCGCCTTGGTCACACTACCAAGCTTAAAGAACTCAATGATCTGGTGAACGGAGTGAACTTTTCTGCAGAAAAAGAGATTCCCTTCTGTGAAGGATGTGTGGAAGGCAAGTTGGCTAAGAAGCCATTCAAGTCGATTGGAGGAATTTGTTCCAAACGCAAGATGCAGCTGATTCACAGTGATGTCTGTGGTCCCATGCAGACTGTATCTATAGGTGGAGCAAAATATTTTGTGACTTTCATGGATGATTACACAAGATGCTGCAAGATATACTTCTTGAAACAGAAAAATGAGGTGCTAAGCAAATTCAAGGAATTTGAGAGAACATTCTCAAATGAGTCTGGTCTAAGCGTCACAAGGCTGAGGACAGATAATGGTGGTGAGTACACATCAAAGGAGTTTCAAGAATATTTGAAGTCTCAAGGCATCCACCATGAAATGACTGTACCTCACTCACCACAACAAAATGGTGTTGCAGAAAGAAAAAACAGGACATTAGTTGAAGCAGCTAGAAGCATGCTGTCACATGCAAAGTTGTCAAAGATGTTCTGGGCAGAGGCTGTAGCCACCGCAGCTTACATACAGAACAGGCTGCCCACAGCGGTTCTGAAGGAAGAGACACCCTATGAGAAATGGTGTGGAAAGAAACCTGACATGAATCACATGAAGGTGTTTGGCTGTATTGCTTATGCACATATCCCAGATGAAGAAAGAAGGAAACTGGACAAAAAGGCTGTGAAGCTTCGTTTTGTGGGATATGCAAACAATGCCAAGGGATATCGCCTGTATGATGAAGAGAAGAGGAAGATTCTACTCCGTCATGATGTCATCTTCGATGAATCAAACTTCAGCTGGAAGCAGGAAATGAAAGTATTCTGTTCAGAGAACGAGATAACCATACAAACAGATGAGAATGAAACACAATGATGAAGTCACAGTTGACAGCACTGTCAGAACAAGTGGAAGAATCAGAAATGCTCCAAGGAGATTTGGATATGATGAGTTTGTTGATATAGTGACTGTTGATCATCATGCCAATATGTGTCGTGTGACAGAGCCAATCACACTAAAAGAAGCATTGGTGAGTCCTAATGCAAAAGAATGGCAGGAGGCGGCTGACTTGGAATATGAGTCACTGCTTGAAAATGAGACGTGGGACTTGGTGAATTTACCAAGAGAAAGAAAGGCAGTAGGATCGAGATGGGTGTTTAGAGTCAAGCATCATAGTGATGGAAGAGTGGAGAGATACAAGTGCAGGCTCGTTGCCAAGGCCTACTCACAGTTGAATGGTGCTGACTATGATGAAACATTTTCACCTGTGGTACGTTTCAGCTCTATTCGTACATTATTGTCCTTTGCCATTCAAAACAATTTACATGTACACCAGATGGATGTTGTAACTGCATCCCTTAATGGGCACCTGGAAGAAGAAATCTACATGGAGCAGCCAGAGGGCTACATCAAACCAGGGCAGGAACACCTGGTATGCAAACTAAAAAAATCAATCTATGGACTGAAGCAGTTTCCTCACTGCTGGAGCAAGGCTTTCGCATAGTTCATGATGGAAATTGGATTCAAGCAAAGCATATCAGACCCCTGTGTGTTTGTGAGATCAAGAAAAGAGCTTGAGATACTCGCAGTTTACGTCGATGATTTGATTGTGATAACAGAGTCAACTGAGAGCATGAACGAGTTCAAAGTGGCTCTCAAGGAGCGCTACAAGATGAAAGACATGGGAGAGCTGTCCTATATCCTGGGCATCTCTGTGATCCAAGATAAAGAGAAGAATCATGTAATTCTTCATCAGAAGCATTACATTGAAGCCATACTTCAGAAATATGGAATGGATAATGCAAATCCTGTGGCAACACAATAGCTCAAGCAGTGAGTGCTGTGTCAAAGTTCAACGCAAATCCAGATGCTGCACATCTGACCGCTGTGAAGAGGATACTTCGATACTTGAAAGGGACAGTGAACTTTGTTCTCAAGTATGAGCAGTCAGACTCTGGAGCTTTGATTGCATTCTCAGATGCTGACTGGGCTGGAGATCAGGATGACCGACGCTCAACAACAGGCAAAGTTTTTCTACTGAGTGGAGGAGCAGTGAGCTGGCTCAGCAAGAAACAAGCAACAGTTGCACTCTCAACAGCAGAAGCGGAGTACATCGCACTCAGTCAAGCCGCTCAAGAAGGAATCTGGCTAAAAAGATTACTGAGTGATCTCGGAGTGAAAACTATGTCCACAGTGATCCTGGAAGACAACCAAGGAGCCATCGCAATCGCAAATATTCATGTGAACCACTCCAGGACCAAACACATAGACATTCGCTATCACTACATCCGTGAATGTGTGCAGAATGGACAAATAGAACTGCAATATTGTCCAACAAATGACATGAAAGCGGATATATTTACCAAACAACTGCCTAGACAGAAGTTTGAATATCTCAGAAGTGAGATTGGACTTTTCCCTATTTAGATAACGTGGTTAGTTGTGCTTGACAGGTGTACGCCGAACGCTGCCTGATCAAAGCAAGTTAAAAAAGAAAAAAAATGTGTGAAAGAGTTTCAGTGAAATTATTGTAAACAAACTAAAAGAGTTCCTGTAAAAAAATTTAAAAACAAAAATATTTTGTTGTTGTTTGACATATTATTGTAAAGGAGAGCACGGCTCTATAATATTATTTAAAGGGACTTTGTCATTGAAAAAACTTAGTGGGAGTGTTGTAATGCAGTAGTTTTTCCAATAGATGGCACTGTTGTACTGTTTATCATTTTCATTCCACTTTGTATGCACTTGCTCTCTGTGTGTTTGCCAGTTAATAAAAACTCTGCCGAAGAACAATGAGTGGTGAGCCCTAGAGGGGGGATCTACGTTGCCTCTTCGAGCTGAGCACGGCTGGGCCCCATGGGGACAGGCCTGTACACCAGTAACTCGCCATCGTGCCCCACCTCTGGGCCTGGCTCCACAGGGGAGCCACGGTGACCCGGGTCCAGGCGAGAAAAAATCTAGGTCCTCGATTGTACTTTTCATGAAGGTCTTTGAGCTGCTATTTGTCTGATCCCTCACCTAGGACCTGTTTGTCTTGGGGGACCCTACCAGGGGGCAGTGGCGTGCCGTCACTAGAGGCAGGGGAGGCGGGGCCTCACCTGCCATCATGGAAAAAAAAGAAAAAGAAAAAGAAAAAAAAATTAATTAAATTGTTATCGTCGTCGTCGTCGGCGGTCACTCGAAACGAGTATGACTGTCCTCCGTAGGGTCTTAGGGTGGATTCCCTATATGGAGGACGCCTGTGCGTGGAATCTTTTAATGTGGGGAGACTGGTGCACGGTCAGCCACCACACAGTCCTTGGCATTGAGCGGGCCAGGGTCCAGTGGCATGGAGACCAAGACGACTGGGGACCCGTCTTTGCTGCAGCCTTCATCCGCCTTCCCAGCCGTTGTGGTGCATTCCGCTGCCGCCATCTTCCGCCTGGTCCACCGTTGAGGCGGTTTTCACTATTCGCCCATAGCTGGGGTTATTTACCCATAGCTGGGACAGGGGTTGACTGGGCACCAGGGCATGTCCACACACCGGTGGGCCTGCATGCCCCGTCTCTGGGGCCCCCTGCTGCTCCGAGATCCCGTACAACTTAGCCTGGAACCGCGAGGTTCCAGTTACCGTGTGTGGCCACGAGGAGGCATGTACGAGTCTTGACAATGGAGAGGCTATGTACCGGCTGAGGAGGCTTATGCACTCGGCTCCTCTTTTCGCCCTCTGAGACAGAGGGCTAGCCGGCGGCACTAGCTGAAAGCAATAAGTATCAGGCAGAAGCAGCATGCAGCATAGCAAGCAAAAGCGGCATGCAGCATGCACTAACTACAGGTACTACTACTCCAAGGCTACTGCACTAGACGCATCACATCGCCCTGTGCGATGTTTTCTGCACACACACACTTAAATTGTTATATGTATCCAGTGATTATACTAAAGTTATTTTCCATTTAACTTCACCAGTTTTAGATTATTTTTATTTTTATTTTTACTTTTGCCGTTCAAATACTGAGAAGAGACGGTGCGGTGATCAGCAGCCAGTTGAGGCACTTGTGCCTCACCATGGATTGCGGACTCTGCTAACTGCTGGCCTGCTGGGCAGTGAGACCGTATTGTTATATGAATTATATTATACATTTCCATAGTTTAGTTAGCTGAGGTATATAATGTACAGTGTATTTTGTCAACAACTGTATGTGTGTAACGTATTTTTAGTGCTGAGCGATCATAAATCTGCTGCGGAGACACACTGTGTGAGGCTCGTATCATAACCCCGCCTCCTGGTGCCAAGCACCAGAATGCACTGCCCGACGGGAGCACCGCGGCCACACCAACCAAAGCCCACACCCAAACCCTCCACGTGCAAGACCGAATCCACCCAAAAAGTCACTTAACAAGAAGCCAAAAAGTGCAAAAACAACAATGCTCGCGCTGCAGGAGCCACGAACAACCGCAGGGACACAACATTAGGTACACCTTCACTGCAGGTTCATATGTTTTTATATTTCAATCAATGTTTATTTATATAGCCCTAAATCACAAGTGTCTCAAAGGGCTGTACAAGCCACAACGACATCCTCGGTACAGAGCCCACATACGGGCAAGGAAAAACTCACCCCAGTGGGACGTCGGTGAATGACTATGAGAAACCTTGGAGAGGACCGCATATGTGGGTAACCCCCCCCCCCCTCTAGGGGAGACCGAAAGCAACGGATGTCGAGTGGGTCTGACATAACATTGTGAAAGTCCAGTCCACAGTGGATCCAACACATCAGCGGGAGTCCAGTCCACAGCGGGGCCAACAGGAAACCATCCCGAGCGGAGACGGGTCAGCAGCGCAGAGATGTCCCCAACCGATGCACAGGCTAGTGGTCCACCCGGGGTCCCGGCTCTGGACAGCCAGCACTTCATCCATGGCCACCGGACCTATGCAACTCCCCCTCGCAAGGGACAGGGGAGAAGAGGAGAGAAGAAAAGAAACGGCAGATCAACTGGTCTAAAAAAGGGGGGGTCTATTTAAAGGCTAGATTATACAAATGAGTTTTAAGATGGGACTTAAATGCTTCTACTGAGGTAGCATCTCTAACTGTTACCGGGAGGGCATTCCAGAGTACTGGAGCCCGAATAGAAAACGCTCTATAGCCCGCAGACTTTTTTTTGGCTCTGGGAATCACTAATAAGCCGGAGTTCTTTGAACGCAGATTTCTTGTCGGGACATATGGTACAATACAATCGGCGAGATAGGCTGGAGCTAAACTGTGTAGTATTTTATACGTAAGTAGTAAAACCTTAAAGTCGCATCTTAAGTGCACAGGAAGCCAGTGCAGGTGAGCCAGTATAGGCGTAATATGATCAAACTTTCTTGTTTTTGTCAAAAGCCTTGCAGCCGCATTTTGTACCAACTGTAATCTTTTAATGCTAGACATAGGGAGGCCCGAAAATAATACGTTACAGTAATCGAGACGAGACGTAACGAACGCATGAATAATGATCTCAGCGTCGCTAGTGGACAAGATGGAACGAATTTTAGCGATATTACGGAGATGAAAGAAGGCCGTTTTAGTAACACTCTTAATGTGTGACTCAAACGAGAGAGTTGGGTCGAAGATAATACCCAGATTCTTTACCGAGTCTCCTTGTTTAATTGTTTGGTTGTCAAATGTTAAGGTGGTATTATTAAATAGATGTTGGTGTCTAGCAGGACCGATAATCAGCATTTCCGTTTTCTTAGCGTTGAGTTGCAAAAAGTTAGCGGACATCCATTGTTTAATTTCATTAAGACACGCCTCCAGCTGACTACAGTCCGGCGTGTTGGTCAGCTTTAGGGGCATGTAGAGTTGGGTGTCATCAGCATAACAGTGAAAGCTAACACCGTACTTGCGTATGATGTCACCCAGCGGCAGCATGTAAATACTAAAGAGTGCAGGGCCAAGAACCGAACCCTGGGGAACTCCGCACGTTACCTTGACATAGTCCGAGGTCACATTGTTATGGGAGACGCACTGCATCCTGTCAGTAAGATAAGAGTTAAACCAAGACAAGGCTAAGTCTGACATACCAATACGTGTTTTGATACGCTCTAATAAAATATTATGATCGACGGTATCGAAAGCGGCGCTAAGATCAAGAAGCAGCAACATAGATGACGCATCAGAATCCATCGTTAGCAATAGATCATTAGTCATTTTTGCGAGGGCTGTCTCCGTAGAGTGATTTGCCCTGAAACCGGATTGAAAAGGTTCACAGAGATTGTTAGTCACTAAGTGTTCATTTAGCTGCTGTGCGACAGTTTTTTCGAGAATTTTGGAAATAAACGGAAGGTGGGAGACCGGTCGGTAGTTTACCATGAGGTCAGGATCGAGGTTAGGTCTTTTGAGCAGAGGATGAATAACCGCTTTTTTGAATGCTAGGGGAACAGTGCCGGAGGAAAGTGATAAGTTTATAATATTTAACACTGATGGACCTAATAATACAAACAGTTCCTTGATAAGTTTCCCAGGAAGTGGGTCAAGTAAACATGTTGTTTGTTTTATCCCACTTACACGCTGTAATAATTCCTCTAATGTTATTTCATCAAAAATAGAGAGACTATTTTGGAGGGCAGTGTCCGTCGTATATACAGTCGTATTTGTGTTAATAGAGCCCAGTTGTAGCTGGGATGCGTTGTCTTTAATCTCCTTTCTAATGAGTTCAATTTTCTTATTAAAGAAATTCATAAAATCATCTGCCGAGTGGGTGGAGCTACTGGGAGGAGTCCCTTGTTGGGTTAGCGATGCTACTGTACTAAACAGAAATTTAGGATCGTTTTTGTTGAGGCGGATGAGATTTGAGTAGTATTTCGCTTTAGCTAAGGTAAGCATGCGTTTATAAGTTATTAAACTATCACTCCATGCTTGATGGAAAACCTCAAGTTTAGTCGCGCGCCATTTGCGTTCCAGTTTTCTACATGATAATTTATGAGCTCTAATTTCTTCTGTAAACCATGGGGTGCGCCTTTTAGGGGCCCTTTTTTGCTTTAGCGGTGCTATACTATCAATAATTTCGCGCAAGGCATCGTCAAAGTTGTTAGTGAGTTTATCAATAGAGCCGACATAATTTGGGAATGGTGCTATTACCGAAGGCAGTAGGTCAGCAAGAGTCATCGTTGTGGCAGCATTAATGTTGCGGCCGCTATAGCAGTTATTATTATTATTAGCTTGTTGACAAAGAGTCAAAACTTCAAATTTTATAAGGTAATGATCGGACATTACTTTAGTATATGGAAGTATCATAACTTTGGAGGTGGTGACACCCCTGACAAGCACTAGATCTATTGTATTACCGTTGCGATGCGTGGGTTCATGTATTATTTGTGTAAGACCACAGCTATCAATTATGGTTTGGAGCGCCACGCACTGAGGGTCCGATGGGGTATTCATATGGATATTAAAGTCCCCCATTATGATTATATTGTCGGCGTGCGTCACTAGATCAGCAACGAACTCTGAGAATTCACTGATAAAGTCCGAATAGGGCCCAGGGGGGCGGTAGATAACAGCCAGGTCGAGAGGTAGCGGTGTGACAGACCTCATAGTAAGCACCTCAAACGATTTATATTTGTTATTTAGGTTAGGGGTAAGGTTGAAATTTTCATTGTATATTAGTGCGACACCCCCTCCCCTTTTAAGAGGGCGGGCAACATGCGCATTCGTATAGTTAGGAGGAGATGCCTCATTGAGCGCAAAAAATTAGTCCGGTTTGAGCCAGGTTTCGCTAAGACCAATGACGTTAAGATTGTTGTCTCTAATGACCTCATTAACCAATAACGCCTTGGGAGACAATGATCTTATGTTTAAAAAGCCCATATTATAGGTATTGGGCTGTTTTGACGAGTTTTTGTTAAGATTATCCGTAGTGGCAATATTAACAATGTTGCGTTTATTATGCGTAGTGCACTTTAAATAGTTTCGACCATATCTAGGAATTGATATGACGGGAATTTTCCGATTGTTTGCTTGGTGCTGCAATAGACTGGACATATCATAATTTGCCACCTCAGTAGAATGCATGTCCACCTCTGACACAGACACAACAGAAAAAACATTATGTGAATTGTGTATTATTCTAAGAGAATTGCTATGCGTACATGGATTATCCAGCCTGGCGCTGGCTAGTTCTAGCTTAACTGACTCCTCACCCGGACTAACAGACATTGTAATTGCCTGTGACCGGGCTTGCTCTAGTGTAGTCAGTCAAGTGAGACTTAAATAGTAGTCTATGTTTCTAGACAGGATGATGGCGCCTTCCTGGTTAGGGTGAAGGCCGTCTCTCATCAGCAAGCCTGGTTTGCCCCAGAAAGAGGGCCAGTTATCAATAAACGTTAGTTCCTGCTGCCTACAGTAGCTAGCCAACCACTTGTTAAGCGAGACTAATCTGCTATATCTCTCATCATTGCCTCTCGCAGGCAGGGGGCCAGAGACAATTACTCGATGCCTGGACATCTTTCTGGCGAGATCACAAGTCCTGGCTATGTTTCTCTTTGTAATCTCTGACTGTCTCATTCTAGTGTCATTGGAGCCAACGTGTACAACTATATTCGCATAATTAGTGGTGCGATTAGCCTGTCGTACGTGTTTACTAGGCCTGTTGCGAGTTAGCTCCCTAAGATTAGCTTCAATGTCAGGTGCTCTGGCCCCGGGGATACACTTTACTGTGGCTGGTTTGCTAAGCTTTATGTTTCGGGTGATGGAGTCCCCTATGACTAAGGTGTGGTGCCCGGTAGACTGGGGTGTAGGACTAGCTAAAGAGCTAAATCTATTATGCGTCTCAACCGGTACACCGTAGCTTGTAGGCCGCTTAGGACTGCTACAAGCTGGGCTAGTTAGCTCGCTACAGCTAACGCTAGCAGATGTGTCCGCAACATCTAAAGTTACGACATTACTCTGCTCTAACTGGCGGACACGGCCCTCTAGCAGAGCCAACCTCTCCGTGAGTATGGTGCAAGACGCGCAGGAAGCCATTACTCACAGTGTTTTCTGTCACCGAGTGAAGTTCCTGCTGTCCTCAGGGAAGTGGTCGCGGTCTGTGGGAGTAGCTTCTTACTGACCGGCGCTGCCTTTCTCCGCGCTAGCTTAGCAGCTAGCTAGCCAATCTTGTCCTGCTTAGAGACTGGAGGCTCTTCCCAGCATGCAACAGTCAGGGGCTTCCCAATATGGGGGTGTGGACCCTGCAGCCTCTTTGATCTTTTCCTTTTCCGCACGCCTTTTAGTCCAATGATTTAGCACGTGATGTCACTGTCGCTGTCCTGCTGCCATCAGCTGCTGTGCAACAAAGTCCTGAGCAGTCAAACTTTCCATATTTGACTGTGACGATGCAGTCGTGCCTCACCAGACATTAACCTCACCGCACGCCACTGCCAGGGGGCATAGGAGCCACCGGACAACATAGTTCCTGGATCAGTGGAACACGCAAACCACAAAGGCGGCGGCTCAGAAAGCAGGTTATATAAATATAACTCCAAAACCAAACATGCAATATGTCTAAACATGCCTGTAATATTGTATCAATGTGAGTTTTATTAGAATCGGTTGTTTTTGTAAGGTTTGCAAATACAAAAATTAGGTTTTACTCAATATGACAGTGTCACACTCAATATGACAGTTATTTAAACATAACTCCTAAACTACACATAAAAATGGCTAATAATGCCTGAAAAAACTCAAAACATTGCTTTTTTAAGGCTTGCAAACACAAAAAGTATGTTTTTACTCAATATGACAGTTATTTTCTTAAAACCCTAAGATAATGCGAAAAAAGCAATAAAAATGTATTCCATCATAATTCCTAAACCAAACATGCAAAATGTCTAAAAATGCCTTTAATATTGAATCCTTGTGGTTTTACTAGAATTAGTTGTTTTTGTAAGGTTTGCAAATACATAAATTAGGTGTTACTCACTATGACAGTATACTGTCAAGCTCAATATGACAGTTATTTAAACATAACTCCTAAACCACACATGAAATAATGCCTGAAATAATGAATCCTTGGGAGTTTTAAAGGAAAACATGCTTTTTTACATTTTGCAAACACAAAAAGTAGTTTATTACTCAATATGACTGTAATGTTCTTAGAATCCTGAGATAATGCGAAAAAAGCAATAAAAATGTATTTAAACATAACTCATATGACAGGCAAAAAAGTGGACTTGAAGTGGGTGTGGCATGGCTAATAATGCCTGGAGACTTGTATCTTTGTTAGTTTTACTAGTAAAATTATATTTTGTAGAGTTTGCGAAGACACAAGCTAGTTTTTTTTATTCAATTTGACAGTATAACAGTGATACTAAAAATGAGAGTAATATAGACATAACTTCAAAACCAAACATGTGTTATGTCTAAAAATGCCTGTAATATTGTATCTATTTGAGTTTGTAAGGTTTGCAAATACAAAAATTAGGTTTTACTCAATATGACAGTGTCACACTCAATATGACAGTTATTTAAACATAACTCCTAAACTACACATAAAAATGGCTAATAATGCCTGAAAAAACTCAAAACATTGCTTTTTTAAGGCTTGCAAACACAAAAAAGTATTTTTTTACTCAATATGACAGTTATTTTCTTAAAACCCTGAGATAATGCGAAAAAAGCATTACAAATGTATTCCATCATAATTCCTAAACCAAACATGCAAAATGTCTAAAAATGCCTTTAAAATTGAATCCATGTGGGTTTACTACAATTAGTTGTTTTTGTAAGGTTTGCAAATACATAAATTAGGTTTTACTCACTATGACAGTATACTGTCACACTCAATATGACAGTTATTTAAACATAACTCCTAAACCACACATGAAAAATGGCTAACAACGCCTGAAATAATACATCCTTGGGAGTTTTACTCGAAACATATGCTTTTTTAAATCTTGCAAACACAAAAAGTAGTTTTTTACTCAATATGACTGTAATGTTCTTAGAATCCTGAGATAATGTGAAAAAAGCAATAAAAATGTATTTAAACATAACTCCTAAACAACACATGCAAAATGGCTAATAATGCCTGGAGACATGTATCTTTGTTAGTTTTACTTGAAAAATGATCTTTTGTAAAGTTTGCAAAGACACAAGCTAGTTTTTTTTAATTCAGTATGACAGTATAACAGTCATATTAAATATGAAAGTTATATAAACATAACTCCAAAACCAAACATGCATCATGTCTAAAAATGCCTGTAATAATGTATCTATGTGAGTTTGTAAGGTTTGCAAAAACAAAAAGTAGTTTTTTAGTCAATACGAAAGTAATGTTCTTAGAATCCTGAGATAATGCGAAAAAAGCAATACAAATTTATTCAAACACAACTTTTAAACCAAACATGTAAAATGTCTAAAAATGCCTGTAATTTTGAATCTATGTAACTGCTGTGTACCCGTCCCGCCAAGAACCCACACACAGGCTGGATTGGATGATGTGGTTCTTTACTGGTAGCTGCAATGAGTGATCAGAACGCACATACACACAATATGTGGTTAGCACCTTTGCTGCTTTCGATGTCATTAGCAAAGAACAGGAAGTCTACTCAAGTACATAACATTTTTATATTTTTACAATTACATGAAATGCAATTACAGATGTAACTTAATACAATGTTTTTTAACAGTATACTTTTTTCCGTGTGTGATCGTATAGTGGTTTTAACTTGCGTAATTGGTATTACAATTAATTCAATACAACATATTTCTAACTTGGTTTTTAACCAACATCATCCTTTTTTATATATTTATGAAATAGAGCATAGAAAAATACAAAATACAATACAAGACATGACATGACACAAATAATTAAATGGACTTTTAGCACACAGACCACGACAGACCACGTTGTTCCCATGTTAAAATGGCGAACAATACAAATTTAAATATGAACGTCTTGACACGTAAAACGCACATAGTGCAACAATTATTACCTGCAATGAGTGATCAGAACGCACATACACACAATATGTGGTTAGCACCTCTGCTGCTTTCGATGTCTACAGGGGGGAAATAATATCGACTTCAGTGCAAAATAGTAGGACATCTAACGTGAGCAATAACCAATTCAAAACGAAAATTCCACAACATAGCATTTCAACTGCTATTAAATAACTGTGTATCTTACAATAAATCTCACGTTAGCTTTAGTGTAATTTATAATATATTGCAGAGCAATATCAAAACGTGTCTTACCATTAGCAGAGAACAGGAAGTCGACTAATAGCTTCCGGTTTGCGGTCATATCTACAGACTTTTCAGGTACCAGCAGATGGCGCAATTGGACCTCTAATTGCATAACAAACCAATATACATATTTTAGCAG
Organism: Entelurus aequoreus; assembly: GCF_033978785.1. NCBI lineage: Eukaryota > Metazoa > Chordata > Actinopteri > Syngnathiformes > Syngnathidae > Entelurus > Entelurus aequoreus. Next base: position 24,776,280 of record NC_084741.1, on the reverse strand, counting down.
GAATTTCACTCAAATAATCAAAGTATTTCTTATACCCGTTACATCTATGTAAGTTTTACTAGAATCAATTGTTTTTGTAAGGTTTGCAAATACAAAAATTAGGTTTTACACATAATGACAGTATAACTGCCACACTCAATATGACAGTTATTTAATTATAACTCCTAACCACACATGAAACATGTCTAATAATGCGTGAAAAAATGTATCTTTGTGAGTGTTACTAGAAACATTTTCTTTTGTAAGGTTTGCTAAGACACAGGTTAGTTTTTTTTACTCATTATGAAAGTAAAACTGCCACACTCAATATGACAGTTATTTAAACATAATTCTTAAACTACACATGAAAAATGACTAACAATGCCTAAAATAATGCATTCTTGTGAGTTTTACTCGAAACATATGCTTTTTTAGACTTGCAAACACAAACATTTTTTTTACTCAATATGACAGTAATGTTCTTAAAATACTGAGATAATGCGAAAAAAGCAATAAAAAGGTATTCCAGCATAATTCCTAAACCAAACAAGCAAAACGGCTAATAATGCCTGGAGACATGTATCTTTGATAGTTTTACTAGAACAATGTTCTTTTGTAAAGTTTGCAAAGACACAAGCTAGTTTTTTTATATTCAATATGACAGTATAACAGTCATACTAAATATGAAAGTTATATAAACATAACTCCAAAACCACACATGCGTCATGTCAAAAAATGCCTGTAATATTGTATCTATGTGCGTTTTACTAGAATCAGTTGTTTTTGTAAGGGTTGCAAATACAAACATTTGGTTTGACTCACTATGACAGTATACTTTCACACTCAACATGACAGTTATTTAAACATAACTCCTAAACCACACATGCAAAATGGCTAAAATTGCCTGGAGAAATGTATATTTGTGAGTTTTACTGGAAAAAAAATATTTTGTAATGTTTGCAAAAACAAAAATAAGTTTTTTACTCAATATGAAAGTACTATTCTTAGAATCCTGAAATTCAAAAAAAGCAAAACACATTTATTCAAACACATTTCCTAAACTAAACATGTAAAATGTGTAAAAATGCCTGTAATATTGAATCTATGTGAGTTTTACAAGAATCAGTTGTTTTTGTAAGGTTTGCAAATACAAAAATTAGGTTTTACACATAATGACAGTATACTGCCACACTCAATATGACAGTTATTTAAACATAACTCCTAAAGCACATGAAAAATGTCAAAAAATGCTTGAAGAAATGTATCTTTGTGAGTGTTACTAAAACATTTTCTTTTGTAAGGTTTGCAAAGACACAAGTTAGTTTTTTTTACTCAATATGACATTATAACTGCCACACTCAATATGACAGTTAATTAAACATAATTCTTAAACTACACATGAAAAAGGACTAACAATGCCTGAAATAATGCATTCTTGTGAGTTTTACTCGAAACATATGCTTTTTTAAGGCTTATTATTATTTTTTTACTCAATATGACAGTATTGTTCTTAAAATCCTGAGATAATGCTAAAAAAGCAATAAAATTGTATTCCAACATAATTCCTAAACCAAACATGCAAAATGTCTAAAAATGCCTGTAATATTGAATCCATGTGAGTTTTGCTAGAATCAGTTGTTTTTGTAAGGTTTGCAAATACAAAAATTGGGTTTTATGACAAGACACAAGTTAGTTTTTTTACTCATTTTAACAGTATAGCTGTCATACTATATATCAGGGGTGTCAAACTCAAATACAGAGTGGGCCAAAATTTAAAACTGAACAAAGCTGCGGGCTAAGGTTGAACAAATTAACCTTTTAATAGGGACCCAAACAAGTTTTGCATTGAATATTGAACAAGCAAGGCTTATATAACTTTATAGTGACATGCAAAATCGAGTTTCAAATAATAATAATAATAATTAAAACATATCAATGACATATCAAATACAATTTAAATAAAAATTGAATGCCTCTTTTCATTTGCAGCCTTCTGAGGTAAATATCAACATTAATACATTTGAAAATAAAATAACAATGAATAAAACAACCATTCAGGACTTTAAACTGCTCAGTTTGCAACACACTGATCAATCTGATGTGCCCAAGCCAGATACCTGGCATCTTTTCTTGGATGCTAGTTCATCAATGTCAGGGTTCAGGCAACTTTCATTATTGAACAAAGGTGTTAAACAGTCATTATATCTCATCCACCCAATTCTAACATCGTTCACACCCAGTCACAAGATATGTGCGGCTTTGGTACACATACACGAGTGAATGCAACACATACTTCATCAACAGCGATACAGGTTACACTGAGGGTGCAAGTATAAAAAACTTTAACACTGTTAGAAATATACGCCACACTGTGAACCCACACCAAACAAGAATGACAAACACTTTTCGGGAGAACATCCGCACCGTAACACAACATAAACACAACAGAACAAATACCCAGAATCCTTTGCAGCACTTACTCTTTCGGGACGCGACAAAATACACCCCCACCAAACCCCCCCCCCCCACACACACACACACACCTTGTAGTGTCCCGGAAGATTTAGTGCTGCAAAGGGTTCTGGGTATTTGTTCTGTTTTGTTTATGTTGTGTTACGGTGCGGATGTTCTCCCGAAATGTGTTTGTCATTCTTGTTTGTTGTGGATTCACAGTGTTTGTCTAACAGTGTTAAAAGTTTTTTATTTGGCTACCGTCAGTGTAACCTGTATCGCTGTTGATGAAGTATGCATTGCATTCAATTGTGCGTGCGTGCGTGCGTGCGCTACCGCGGCAATATATAATCGGCAGTCCAGCTTTAGTGAAAATTTGATATTGGTGATCGGTTGATGAGGCGTCATGAAGCGTTTCGACACATTGCAAAACTGTATTGATACTTTGTCGATACTGTGTCACTAAATACTGACATCTGCTGGACATTAAAAATCCCTACAGGCAACCTATGGACCGACTCAACTGACACTGATTTTATGACCTAGTATATACAATAATATAAACCAAGTCATTGTATTTCATTTAGGATTATTTCATATCTTAATTTAAATAAAAATATATTTTTATCTTTTTTAGATACAGTCAATAAATAAGGTGAACATGTATCGTGACTAGGATGGTAGAAGGTGGGGATTGAACCGCAGTAACCAGCAACCCGCCGATTGCTGGCAAGGCCACTCTACCAACTTCGCCACGCCGTCATTCCTGTAACTTTCTCTGGAAACAGTTTTCCATGATTAATATCAATAAATTAACATTAATAATAAATGACAGAAAAATAAGCACACGTATGACCAGTGTTGGGACTAACGCGTAAGTAACGCGTTACTGTAACGCCGTTAGTTTCGGCGGTAACTAGTAATCTAACGCGTTATTTTTTTATATACAGTAACTCAGTTACCGTTACTGCATGATGCGTTACTGCGTTATTTTACGTTATTTTTATGTAGTATCGACTAGAAACTGAAGATCTGAGTGTGTTTTATTGGAGCGCTCCGGTGGAAAAGAAGAGGCGTGCTTTCCCCCACCCACAGAAAGCATGCCTCCCCGCAGAGCCGTACTTTGGGTCTAACAACCTTCACTTTACCCGGAAGAGGGTCTTTACAGCTGAGGGTGAATGGCGAGCCCGGCGGTTTGTTGCAACTTTGCGACTTTATTGGACGCAGCCATTCAGCACGCTAGAGCACCTACACGCACTCACTACTAGGGATGTGCGTATCGATCCTGTGGTATCGATATATCGATACTCACACGCTACTCATTTGGCATCACTTTTCTGAAAAAAGTATCGATATAAACCAAAAAACGGCGTGTGGGGGGTGCAGGCATCACTTTCAGATGTTTTTGATTACTTACTTAACTTACTATGTGCTGGGACACCCCTGTACCTGGCAGAGTATAGAGCTGGCCCAGTCACGTCACAGGAGACAGCGAATGAGCGTCGTCAACATGAAACACACACACAGCCCGCCGACAGCGTTGTTACTTTTCCTGAACAGCAATCTATGTGATTACTTCCTGCGGCAGCTGAGGAAACTTAAGGTGCCGACCGAGATGCTGGTGCAGTTTTACTCAGCCATCATAGAGTCCATCCTGACCTCCTCCATCACAGTGTGGTTCCCCGGCGCCACAGTCCAGGATAAGAATAGACTGCAGCGCATCGTACGTGCTGCTGAGAAGGTGATTGGCTGCTAGCTCCCATCCCTCCAGGACTTGTTCTCCTCCAGGACCAGGAGGCGTGTGGGTCGGATCACAGCTGACTCTTCTCACCCTGGACACACACTATTCTCCCCTCTCCCCTCAGGCAGGAGACTACGCTCCATCCAGACCCACACCTCCCGCCACCTGAACAGTTTTTTCCCCTCGGCCATCAGGCAAATGAACAATAACTCCTAACAGCAGCTCCTTGAATTCCTTGAATCCCTTCTAAGTCTACCTGATAGCTCAGTCACAGCTCTTTTTATTACCAAATATGTGTTATATGTGTTTTATGTTGCACGTTTGCACCAAGAAAAATTCCTAGTTTGTGAACCCGTTCTCAAACAATGGCAATAAAACTATTCTGATTCTGATTCTGATTCTGATCTGAGACTTCAGTAAAGTGTGACGTGTGACGACATATCTCGAGTACACTAAACGTGTCAGACATTTTTGTAGATAATTTTTCCAAGTTCATTTTCTCAGGGAACTGTCTTTCGTATGCAGGTTTATAGGACAAGGAAATCCTAGTTTATTGTGATAAGGAAATTATTGACTTTGCTTCAGAGAAGTGTTATAAGTTTACTTCCACAAAGAGGTTTGAAACATAACATTGTTATGAATAAATGTTTTTTTAAGCTTTTTCTACCAAGACTTTTTTTTTGAGAAATAAGAAAAGTGAAAATGTGTATATTTTTGTTTATATTTAATTTATTTTTCATATTTATGTTATTTATTTTACTTTTACTTTTATTATATATTGCCCATAATGAATGTGGTATAAATGGTCTGTATTTGTCTTGTGATTTGTCTTAAATAATAACAATAGTAATAATATTTTTGACTGACAAAAATTGCCAACAAGAAATTAATGGTATCGATATCGATATCTGTATCGATGAAAATGCAAGAAAAGGTATCGTATCGTATCGAATCCTAAAAGTGTGGTATCGCCCATCCCTACTCACTACTGTCGCCGCTCCCTCACCTCTCTCGCCCACTCACTCACTGGCATCACTCACCTCTCATGCTGTCATATCTTAAAGGGCCACACACACACACACATATGCTACTCTCATAACAACTCACAAGACATCATGGCGAAGCCAGAAGTCGAGTTTTTTAACATGGAGACATTCTCAATACTTTTCTTTTGTCGAGCACAAAGAAAATAACATTTTAGTTAAATGTAAGTGTGTCTTGGATCAAAGATCCTATCTACTTAGAGTTAAAGTTAAAGTGCCATTATGTTGCAGCTATTTAAAATAGTTTTGTCAATTTTTTCTGGCCTGAAATAAATTGGCCCTTTGAAACATATCTTTGTTTTTGTGTGTTGTATGTAGACCACATTGCTTTCTGAGTTCAGTGATGCAAATGCATGTCAAGTTGATCAACAGATTGTATTATTCTCCAGTGCAATAACAGTACTGAAATGAAGGCTAAAAGGGCATTAATGGGAGCCTTAAAAAAAAGGGAGAAAAAATAAGTAACTAAATAGTTACTTTTCACAGAAACGCATTACTTTTTGGTGTAAGTAACTGAGTTAGTAACTGAGTTACCTTTGAAATAAAGTAACTAGTAATTGTAACTAGTTACTGGTTTTCAGCAACTAACCCAACACTGCATATGACTGAAGAGTCATATTGTAACTTTGTGTGGTGTTTGAGTTGTCCGACTTTTTGTGTGGCCATAAACGCACCAGTGGCTTACTGGTATGCGTGTTGGTGACAGATGACAAGTTGGTTTTGGCCTGGTTTGTACGGCAGAAAATGACTAGTTTTTCGAGATAGAAGTTTTTTACTCATATTTTTGGTGTGGTTATGGCCGAATATAAACAGTTTTGCTCAATAAAATGATCGATATAATTCTTGTCCTCGAAGCATCTCGATAGATGTTACAATAATTGAACGGTGTTCAATTGAACGGTGTTGACGAACACCGTTAGGGCCGCTTGTTGTCACTGTCACCCAAAGTTGCATTTCAAAATTACACAGAATAAATGTGTTTATTTTGTTTAGAATTCAGATGGGTTTGATTTGGTGCGCGGCATATATTTGGACGCTTAAGCAGCGCGCAATTGCGCAGGCGCACACCTTAGAGGGAACGTTGCTCAGAGGGCACAGAGGAGGCGTCAGTGCGATACAGTTCGCGTATCGGTCACGTGACCAAAGCAGCTCATGATCGTTCACGTGACTTTCTAAAAGCGGTATGCGCACCGACACAGGGTATCGCTCTATGAGCTCGACGCATGCGCCGATGCATCTGTGTTGCCGGACCCATCACTATTTGATATTGCCTCAAGGGCCAAGTAAAATTACACGGCGGGCCAAATTTGGCCCACGGGCCAGAGTTTGACACCCATGCTCTAAAGGATGAATTATTTCAGGCATCATTAGCCATTTTGCATGTATAGTTTAGGAGTTATGTTTAAATAACTGTCATATTGAGTGTGACACTGTCTTATGAGAAAAACCTAATTTTTGTATTTGCAAACCTAACAAAAAAAACTGATTCTAGTAAAACCCACATGGATTCAATATTACAGGCATTTTTAGACATTTTTAATGTTTGGTTTAAAAATTATGATGGAATACATTTGTATTGCTTTTTTCGCATTATCTCAGGATTCTTAGAACATTACTGTCATATTGAGTAAAAAACACTTTTGTATTTGCAAGGTTAAAAAAAAAAAAATGTTTCGAGTAAAACTCCAAAGGATGCATTATTTCAGGCATCATTAACCGTTTTGCATGTGTAATTTAGGAGTTATGTTTAAATAACTGTCAAATTGAAAGTGACAGTATACTGTCATGTTGAGTAAAAAAAAACTAACTTGTGTCTTTGCAAACCTTACAAAAGAAAAATGTTTCTAGTAAAACTCACAAATACATTTCTCCAGGCATTATTAGCCATTTTGCATGTTTGGTTTAGGGGTAATGTTTAAAACCTGTCATATTGTGTGTGGCAGTTATACTGTCATTATGTGTAAAACCTCATTTTTGTATTTGCAAACATAACAAAAACAACTGATTGCAGTAATTGTCACATAGATTCAATATTACCGGCATTTTTAGACATTTAGCATTGTTGGTTTAGGAATTATGTTGGAATACATTTTTATTGCTTTTTTCGAGTTATCTCAGGATTTTAAGAACATTACTGTCATATTGAGTAAAAAACTACTTTTTGTGTTTGCAAGCCTTAAAAAAGCACATGTTTCGAGTAAATTAACAAGGATGCATTATTTCAGGTATTTTTAGACATTTTTCATGTGTGGTTTAGGAGTTATGTTTAAATAACTGTCATATTGAGTCACTGTCAGAGTGATTAAAACCTAATTTTTGTATTTGCAAACCTTACAAACACAACTGACTAGTAAAACTCACATGGATTCAATATTACAGGCATTTTTACACATTTTGCATGTTTGGTTTAGGAATTATGATGGAATTGTATTGCTTTTTTTCAGGATTTTAAGAACATTGATTGATTGATTGATTGATTGATTGATTGATTGATTGATTGATTGATTGATTGATTGAGACTTTTATTAGTAGGTTGCACAGTGAACATATTCCGTACAATTGGTAATAATAATAAATGGTAATACCCGAATAAGTTTTTCAACTTGTTTAAGTCGGGGTCCACTTAAATTGATTCATGATACAGATATATACTATCAGATATATACTATCATCATAATACAGTCATCACACAAGATCCATCCATCCATCTTCAACCGCTTATCCGGAATCGGGTCGCGGGGACAGCAGCTCCAGCAAAGACCCCCAGACTTCCCTCTCCAGAGCAACATTTGCGACTTCCTCCTGGGGAATCTCGAAGCGTTCCCAGGCCAGAGAGGAGATGTAATCCCCCCATCTGGTCCTTGGCCTGCCGCGGGGCCTCCTCCCAGTGGGACGTGCGGTGAGGACCTCCCTAGGGAGACGCTCGTGAGGCATCCGCACGAGATGCCTGAACCACCTAAGCTGGCTCCTTTCCAAGCGAAGGAGCAGCGGCTCTACTCCGAGTCTCTCTCGGGTGACTGCACTTCTCACCCTATCTCTAAGGGAGATGCCAGCCACCCTTCTGAGGAAACTCATTTCGGCCGCTTGTATCCGCGATCTTATTCTTTCGGTCATTACCCACACTTCATGACCATAGGTGAGAGTAGGAATCACACAAGATAATCACATTGAAGTATTTACATTATTTACAATCCGGGGTGTGTAGGGGGAGGGGGGGGGTAGGTTTGGTTGTTATCATCAGTCATCAACAATTGAGAAGAGAGAAATGGATATTGGAACAGTGTAGTCTGACTTGGTAAGATACTGTATGTACAGCAAGTACTGGACATTGAGAGAGAGACAGAGAGACAGAGAGAGAGAGAAACAGAGAGAGAGAGAGAGAGAGAGAGAGAGAGAGAGAGAGAGAGAGAGAGAGAGAGAGAGAGAGAGAGAGAGAGAGAGAGAGAGAGAGAGAGAGAGAGAGAGAGAGAGAGAAGAATGCATAAGAAAAAGTATCTACATTTGATTGTTTACATTTGATTATTAACAATCCGGGGAGGGTATAGTTTAGGGTTGTAGTTGCCTGTAGGTGTACTTTTATTGCGGTTTTGAAGGAGGATAAGATGCCCTTTCTTTTATACCTGTTGGGAGCGCATTCCACATTGATGTGGCATAGAAAGAGAATGAGTTAAGACCTTTGTTAGATCGGAATCTGGGTTTAACGTGGTTAGTGAAGCTCCCCCTGGTGTTGTGGTTATGGAAGTAGTTCGACATGTACTTCGGTATCAGGGAGGTGTAGTGGATTTTATAGACTAGGCTCAGTGCAAGTTGTTTTACTCTGTCCTACACCCTGAGCCAGCCCACTTTGGAGAAGTGGGTACGAGTGAGGTGGGATCTGGGGTGGAGGTCTAGAAGTAATCTGACTAGCTAGGATGTTTGGAGTTTAGATTTGAGGGTTTTGGAGGTGCTAGGGTACCAGGAGGTTTATGCGTAATCGAGAGTTCCCACCAGAATCCTCATTATGCTTTTGTTGACCAGAGAGGAGATTCTATAGAGAAATCTTGTTCGTTGGTTGACCTTTTAGATTTCCTTGGTTGCCATTTTATCACAGGAAAGATTTGCCTCAAGAATGGAACCTAGGTAGGTGACCTCAACTTTCCTGGTGATAACAATGTCACCCACTTTTATAGTGAAGTTATTGACTTTCTTAAGGTTGATGTGGGACCCAAACAGGATGGATTCCGTTTTACCCATGTGTATGGATAGCTTGTTGTCAGCGAGCCAGGTGCAAGTTCTACAGAGTTCAGCACTGAGGATTTTCTCCACGTGTGACTTGTCCTTGTCTGATACCAGCAAGGCCGAGTCATCCGCAAACAAGAACAAGTCAGTCGCATGCCGATGACAAGTCGTTTATGTATACTAGGAACGTAAAGGCCCCATATACTGCCTTGGTGGACTCCACAGCTCACTGAGCGGGGGTGGGGGGCACACGGTGCCAATCACCTCTACCACATGTTCCCTCCCCTCCAAGTAAGATTGCATCCAGCTCGATGAGGTTTTGTTAAATCTGATTGGTCTGAGCTTATCCAACAGTATAGCGTGGTCAACGGTGTCAAAGGCCTTCTGAAGATCCAGCATGACCATGCCGCAGTATTTGCCCGCGTCCACTTCATGTTTGATGTGGTCGGTCAGATAGAGAAGGCATGTGTCAGTGGAGTGGTTAGTTCTGAAGCCGGATTGGAATTTGTACATGAGTTTATTGGTGGCAAGGTAACCATCGAACCTGTTCATATTGAGTGTGACAGTATACATGGGGACGGCGTGGCGCTGTTGGGAGACTGGCCGTGCAAGCAACCTGAGGGTTCTTGGTTCGATCCCCACTTTCTACCAACCTCGTCACGTCCGTTGTGTCCTTGAGCAAGACACTTCACCCTTGCTCCTGATGGGTCGTGGTTTGGGCCTTTCATGGCAGCTCCTGCCATCAGTGTGTGAATGTGTGTGTATATGGGTGAATGTGGATATAGGTCAAAGCGCTTTGAGTACCTAGAAGGTAGAAAAGCGCTATACACGTATAACCCATTTACCACAGTGAGTAAAACCTAATTTTTGTATTGGCAAACCTTACAAAAACAACCGATTATAGTAAAACTCACATAGATACAATATTACAGGCATTTTTAGACATAATGCATGTTTGGTTTTGGAGTCATGTTTATATAACCTCCTTTCTGAGCCGCCACCTTATCGTGGTAGAGGAGTTTGCATGTCCCACTGATCCTAGGAGCTATGTTGTCCGGGGTCTCCCAAGACAAATATGTCCCAGGTGAGGGATCAGACAAAGAGCAGCTCAAAGACCTTCATGAAAAGTACAAATCGAGGTCCTAGATTTTTCTTCGCCCGGACGCGGGTCACCGTGGCTCCCCTGTGGAGCCAGGCCCAGAGGTGGGGCACGATGGCAAGCGCCTATTGGTCAGCTCGATGAGGCAACGTTGGTCCCTTCTCCAATGGGCTCACCACTCATGGGCTGGGTCATAGAGGTCGGGTGCAGTGTGAGCTGGGCGGAAGCCGAAGACAGGGCACTTGGCGGTCCGATCATCGACTACATAAGCTAGCTCTTTGGACGTGTAACGTCACCTCTCTGGGAGGGAAGGAGCCTGAGCTGGTGTGCGAGGTGGAAAAGTTCCGGCTAGATATAGTTGGACTCACTTCGCGCACAGCAAGAGCTCTGGAACCTGTTCTCTCGAGAGGGGCTGGACTCTCTTCCACTTTGGCGTTGCAAGCAATGAGAGGCTGGGGTGGCAATTCTTGTTGTTCCCCGGCTCAAAGCCTGCACGTTGGACTTTAACCCAGTAGACGAGATGGTAGCTTCCCTCCGCCTTCGGGTTGGGAGCCGGGTCCTTACTGTTTGTATTTACGCACAAAACAGCAGCTCAGAGTACCCACTCTTTTTGGATTCCCTTGAGGGAGTACTGGAGAGTGCTCCCTCGGGTGATTCCCTTGTTCTGCTGGGGGACTGCAACGCTCATGTTGGCAACGACAGTGAAACCTGGAAAGACGTGATTGGGAAAAATGGCCACCCGGATCTGAACCCAAGTGGTGCTTTGTTATTGGACTTTTGTGCTTGTCACGGATTGTCCATAACAAACACAATGTTCAAACATAAGGGTATCCATAAGTGCACTTGGCACCAGGACACCCTCGGCCGCAGTTCCATGATTGATTGTAGTTGTGTCATCGGATTTGCGGCCTCATGTTTTGGACACTCGGGTGAAGAGAGGGGCAGAGCTTTCTACTGAATACCACCTCGTGGTGGCTCTGATGGTGGGGGAGGATGTCGGACAGACCTGGCAGGCCCAAACGCATTGTGAGGGTCTGCTGCGAACGCCTAGCAGAGTCTCTTGTCAGAGAGAGTTTTAATTCCCACCTCCGGAAGAACTTTGAACATGTCACGAGGGAGGTGCTGGACATTGAGTCTGAGTGGACCATGTTCCATGCCTCTCTAGTCGAGCCGGCTGATTGGAGCTGTGGCCGCAAGGAGTTTGGTGCCTGTCGCGGCGGTAATCCTAGAACCCGCTGGCAGTGAAGGATGCCGTCAAGCTGAAGAAAGAGCCTATCGGGTCCTTTTGGCTCATGGGACTCCAGAGGCAGCGGACAGGTACTGACAGGCCAAGCGAAGTGCGGCTTCAGCGGTCGCGGAGGCAAAAGTTCGGACATGGGAGGAGTTTGGGGAAGCCATGGAAAATGACTTCCAGACGGCTTCGAAGCGATTCTGGACCACCATCCGCCGCCTTGGGTGGGGGGAGCAGTGCACTGTAACACCGTGTATGGTGAGGATGGTGTGCTGCTGACCTCTACTGCGGCTGTTGTGGATCGGTAGAGGGAATACTTCGAAGACCTCCTTAATCCCACCAACATGTCTTCCTATGAGGAAGCAGTGCCTGTGGAATCTTTGGTGTGCTCTCCTATTTCTGGGGCTGAGGTTGCCAAGGTAGTTCAAAAGCTTCTGGTGGCAACGCCCCGGGGGTGGATGAGATCCGTCCGGAGTTCCTTAAGGCTCTGGATGCTGTGGGGCTGTCTTGGTTGACAAGACTCTGCAACATCGCGTGGACATCGGGGGCGGTACCTCTGGATTGGCAGACCGGGGTGGTGGTTCCTCTCTTTAAGAAGGGAAACCGTAGGGTGTCTTCGAACTATCGTGGATCACACTCCTCAGCCTTCCCGGTAAGGTCTATTCATGTGTACTGGAGAGGAGGCTACGCCGGATAGTCGAACCTAGGCTCCAGGACGAACAGTGTGGTTTTTGTCCTGGTCGTGGAACGGTAGACCAGCTCTATACTCTCGGCAGGGTCCTTGAGTGTGCATTGGAGTTTGCCCAACCAGTCTACATGTGCTTTGTGGACTTGGAGAAGGCATTCGACCGTGTCCCCCAGGAAATCCTGTGGGGAGTGCTCAGAGAGTATGGACTGTCTGATTGTGGCGGGTCGCTCCCTGTATGATCAGTGTCAGAGCTTGGTCCGCAGTAAGTCGGACCCCTTTCCAGTGAGGGTTGGACTCCGCCAAGGCTGCCCTTTGTCACAGATTCTGTTCATAACTTTTATGGACAGAATTTCTAGGCGCAGTCATGGCGTTGAGGGGATCCGGTTTGGTGGCTGCAGGATTAGGTCTCTGCTTTTTGCAGATGATGTGGTCCTGATGGCTTCAACTGGCTAGGATCTTCAGCTCTCATTGGATCGGTTCGCAGCCGAGTGTGAAGCGACAGGGATGAGCATCAGCACCTTCAAGTCCGAGTCCATGGTTCTCGCCCGGGAAAGGGTGGAGTGCCATCTCCAGGTTGGGGAGGCGATGGCACATACTAGATGGCCCCAAGTGGAGGAGTTCAAGTACCTAGGAGTCTTGTTCACGAGTGAGGGAAGAGTGGATCGTGCGGCGTCTTCAGTAATGAGAACTCTATATCGATCCATTGTGGTGAAGAAGGAGCTGAGCCAGAAGGAAAAGCTCTCAATTTACCGGTCGATCTACATTCCCATCCTCGGTTATGACCGAAAAGACAAGATCACAGGTACAAGCGGCCAAAATGAGTTTCCTCCGCCGGGTGGCGGGTCTCTCCCTTAGAGATAGGGTGAGAAGCTCTGTCATCCGGGAGGAACTCAGAGTAAAGCCAGATGAGGTGGTTCGGGCATCTGCTCAGGATGCCACCCGAACGCCTCCCTAGGGAGGTGTTTAGGGCAAGTCCGCTCGGCAGGAGGCCACGGGGAGGACCCAGGACACATTGGGAAGACTATGTCTCCCGGATGGCAAGGGAACGCCTCGGGATCCCCCAAGAAGAGCTGGACGAAGTGGCTGGGGAGAGGGAAGTCTGGGCTTCTCTGCTTAGGCTGCTGCCCCCGCAACCCAACCTCGGCTAAGCGGAAGAAAATGGATGGATTTAGTATGTACAAAAACAACTGATTCTAGTAAAACTCACATGGATACAATTTTACAGGCATTTTTAGACATATTGCATGTTTGGTTTTGGAGTTATGTTTATATAACTTTGATATTTGGTATGACAGTTATACTGTCATATTGAGTAAAAAAACTAACTTTTGTGTCTTTACAAACCTTACAAAATATGTTTTTCCAGTAAAACTCAGAAAGATACATATCTCCAGGCATTATTTGCCATTTTGCATGTGTGGTTTAGGAGTTATGTTTAAATAACTGTCATATTGAATGTGGGAGTTACACTGTCATAGTGAGTAAAACCTAATTTTTTAAATTTTAAACCTTACCAAAATACTGCATGTTTTGTTTTGGAGTTATTTGTTGTTTAGGAGTTATGTTTAAATAACTGTCATAGTTAGTAAAACCTAATTTTTGTATCTGCAAACCTTACAAAAACAACTGATTCTAGTAAAACTTACATAGATACAATAATACAGGCATTTTTAGACATAATGCATGTTTGGTTTTGGAGATATGTTTATATACTATGACAGCTATGCTGTTATATTGAGTAAAAAAAACTAATGTGTGTCTTTACAAACCTTACAAAATATGTTTTCCCAGTAAAACTCACAAAGATACATTTCTACAGGCATTATTAGCCATTTTGCATGTGTGGTTTAGGAGTTATGTTTAAATAACTGTCAGATTGAATGTGGTAAAACCCATATTTTGTATTTGCAAACCTTACAAAAACAACTGATTCTGTGTGACGGTATACTGTCCTAGTGAGTAAAAACAACTAACTTGTGTCTTTACAAACCTTACAAAATATGTTTTTCCATTGAAACTCACAAAGATACATTTCTCCAGGCATTATTAGCCATTTTGCATGTGTGGTTTAGGAGTTATGTTTAAATTACTGTCATATTGAATGTGAAAGTTATACTGTCATTATGAGTAAAACCTAATTTTTGTATTTGCAAACCTTACAAAAACAACTGATTCAAGTAAAACTCACACAGATACAATATTACAGGCATTTTTAGACAAAATGCATGTTTGGTTTTGGAGTTATGTTTATATAACTTTCATATATAGTATGACAGCTATACTGTTATATTGAGTAAAAAAAAAAAAAACTTTTGTCATTGCAAACCTTACAAAAAAAAAAATTTTTCTAGTAAAACTCACAAAGCTATATAACTCCAGGAATTGTTAGCCATTTTGCATGTGTGGTTTAGGAGTTATTTTTAAATAACTGTCAGTTATACTGTCATAGTGAGTAAAACCTAATTTTCTAAATTTTAAACCTTACCAAAATACTGCATGTTTGGTTTTGGAGTTATTTGTTGTTTAGAAGTTATGTTTAAATAACTGTCATAGTGAGTAAAACCTAATTTTTGTATCTGCAAACCTTACAAAAACAACTGATTCTAGTAAAACTTACACAGATACAAAAATACAGGCATTTTTAGACATAATGCATGTTTGGTTTTGGAGATATGTTTATATACTATGACAGCTATACTGTTATATTGAGTAAAAAAAACTAACTTGTGTCTTTATAAACCTTACAAAATATGTTTTCCCAGTAAAACTCACAAAGATACATTTCTACAGGCATTATTTTTGCATGTGTGGTTTAGGAGTTAGGTTTAAATAACTGTCATATTGAGTGTGACAGTATACTGTCATAGTGAGTAAAAACTAACTAATTTGTGTCTTTGCAAACCTTACAAAAACAACTGATTCTAGTAAAACTCACATAGATTCAATATTACAGGCATTTTTAGACATTTCACATGTTTGGTTTAGGAGTTGTGTTTGAATACATTTGTATTGCTTTTATCTTTAGGGCAAGTCCGACCGGCAGGAGACCACGGGGAAGACCCAAGACACATTGGAAAGATTATGTCAGCCGGCTGGAATGGGAACGCCTCGGGATCCCCCGAGAGGAGCTGGACGAAGTGGCTGGGGAAAGAGAAGTCTGGGCTTCTCTGCTTAGGGTGCTGCCCCCGCAACTCGATATCGGATAAGCGGAAGAAAATGGATGGATTTAGTATGACAGTTATACTGTCATATTGAGTAAAAAAATATAACTTCTGTCTTTGCAAACCTTACAAAAGATCATTATTCTAGTAAAACTAACAAAGATACATTTCTCCAAGCATTATTAGCCATTTCGCATTTGTTGTTTAGGAGTTATGTTTAAATAACTGTCATAGTCATAAAAACCTAATTTTTGTATTTGCAAACCTTACAAAAACAACTGATTCTAGCAAAACTCACACAGATACAATATTACAGGCATTTTTAGACATAATGCATGTTTAGTTTTGGAGTTATGGTTATATAACTTTCATATATAGCAGGGGCGTCACTAGCTTTTAAGGACAGGGGGGGCTTAGCCCCCGGAGATGCACAGGATGCGAGCGAACGTAGCGCACAAGCACAAAACTTCCCAAACGGCTAACAAAGACTTAGAATTTATTCATTGTTATTATTATTATTTCAGTGGGTTTATTTTCAATCTGTGTTCAGTACAACAACAAACATGGGTTTGCACAGTGACATTTTTGTTTACAGCATCAACAAGAAACAATTACTTGCATGATCCTTCAAGATACACTGAAACACAATGAAAGTCATGGCATTAGCCTCTATGTTATTCATTCACAACATAGAGGCTAATGCCACCACTTTCTCTCACAATACAATAATTGTTTGTTCCCAAATATTTTGAAGTTCCACAGATTACATTTTGGACACATATGTGACTAAAAGGGTTGTACATTCAAGCCCTGGAAATATTACTTAATTACTTTAATTAAAGTAATATCTGGATCGGGATAATTTGGCTTATATATAATATATTTATACATATATATTATGGCAAGCCGTTAAGGAAATTAAATATATATGGAAGTCCGAATAGAAATGAGAAACGTTTATATATACTGTAAATAAGAAAGACTTAGAGTCCGTCTGCTGAATCGAAAAAGAGCCAAAGCTGTCAAAGAGCTGAGGGACCATCTTCAAAGTGCAATGCTGAAACAAATAATGCAAACAATAAAATGTAACTTCCAGGGCTTGAGATTAATGTAGTCCCATCGTCCCAGGGACGGTAAAAAAAATAAATTTACGGGACGAAATGAAATGCTCCCCGGGACGATGGATTTTAACCATTTTTTTTGTTTTTCTTTTTCTTTTTATGTATTTATTCATTTTACATTTTACATTAAATGTCTTGGTTTTTCCTCCCTCTGAAAATCCTATGAAATGTTTAACAAGCCATCCTATAATAATACAACTGTAACGATCTGGTGTGGTGGATCCCAAGGATGCAGAGACGTTTAGCGTGCTGTCAATAGTCTTTCTCTTTATTCAAGAGGTAGCACACAATAGCAAAAACAAAGGCGATGGTGGCAAATACACAAAAACACACCATGAAAAAAAACTACCAATATAAATACCTACAAAAAAACCAAAAGCGCTAGACAAGGCTAGGAAAAAATACAAGCAAACCTGAGAATGAAGCACAAGACGGACTAGTGAGTCCGCTGGCGAGTCAAAGTACAACTGCGTCAGAAGCAAACAGTAGACAAAGTTCCGGCGCTCACAGGTTGTCAGCAGCCAGGTTAAATAAGCTGTTTCTAATTACTGTCAGGTGTGTGCTGCTGCCTTGCGTCAGCTGCACTCCATACTGTGAACGAGAGAGAGAGTGAACATGGAGTGCAGACAACAGAAATGAGCAAGGAAATTTCAGATTACCACAGTACCCCCCCCCCCCCAACGGACGCCTCCTGGCGGCCTACCTGGCTTGTCTGGGAATCGAACGTAAAATTCCTTGATCAAGTCCTTGTCAATTATAAGCGATCTAGAAATCCATGGCCGTTCCTCCGAGCCGTACCCCTCCCAGTCTACCAGGTATTGGAAACCCCTGCCCCTTCTTCTCACATCCAAGATGGTGTTTACTGTAAATGCTGGGTGACCCTCAACCAGCCTGGGTGGAGGAGGCGGTACCTCAGGAGGACTGAGCGGGCTGGATGAGACAGGCTTGATGCGGGACCCTTGAAAAACAGGATGGCACTTGAGAGATCTAGGGAGATGGAGCTTGACTGCAACACGATTGATGATCTTGGCAATGGGGAATGGTCCAATGAACCTGGGAGCCAGTTTCCTAGATTCGGTGGCCAATGGTAGGTCCCGGGACGATAACCAGACCTTCTGTCCCAACTGGTAATGTGGGGCTGGTGTGCGATGGCGGTTGGCTAAGAGTTGATTCCTGGCCGATGTTCTTCTTAACGCCGCCCTGGTGTTGCGCCAAGCCTGGTGAGCCCGATGCAGGTGTGCAGTAACTGATGGAACGTCGGCACTGGGTTGGGTAGAAGGAAAAACTGGTGGTTGGAACCCATAGGCGACGTGAAATGGAGACAGGCCGGTGGCGGAGCTAATGAGGGAATTGTGAGTGTATTCGATCCATGGGAGATTCTCAGACCAGGTCGAAGGTTGCTGATGACAAGTGCACCGGATGGCTGCCTCCAGGTCTTGGTTGGTCCGCTCGGTCTGTCCATTGCTCTGAGGGTGGCAGCCGGAGGACAGGCTAGGGGAGGCCCCCAGAGATTTGCAGAATGCCCTCCAGACGGCCGAGGAAAACTGTGGTCCTCTGTCGGATACCACATCAGTGGGGATGCCGTGCAGCCGGAAAGCGTGGAGCACTAATAATTGGGCAGTTTCAAGAGCTGACGGCAGCTTGGAGAGGGCCACGAAGTGGGCCATCTTCGAGAACCGGTCCACAATGGTCAAGACAGTGTCATTTCCCTCGGAGGGGGGCAGTCCTGTGACAAAGTCCACAGCTATGTGTGACCACGGGCGGGAGGGGATGGGTAATGGGTGTAACAGTCCTGCTGGAGCCTGGTGGGATGCCTTGTTCCGGGCGCAGATCCGACATGCTGCCACAAACGCCTTCGTATCTGCCAGAATGGATGGCCACCAAAAACGCTGGGAGAGGACAAAACTGGTGCGACGAATACCTGGATGGCAAGCGATCTTCGACCCATGTGCCCAATCCAAAACGCTGGAACGGAGCAGAGGAACCACAAACAACCGACCTGGTGGGCAGCCCCGAGGAGATGTGTCCGACTTCAGGGCCTCCAAGACTTGCCGCTCGATGTCCCACTGGAGTCCCCCAATGATGTGGGTATGGGGAACAATTGGTTCATGTGAAGAATTCTCAAAGGACGAAGAGTAGACACGGGACAGGGCATTGGGCTTCCCATTCTGAGAACCAGGTCAGAAAGTGATGATAAAGTTAAAACGGGTCAGAAATAGTGCCCACCTGGCCTGGCGGGGGTTCAGTCTCTGTGCGGTCCTTAAGTAGGACAGGTTCTTGTGGTCCGTGTAGATGATTAATGGTAGCTCCGCCCCTTCCAGCCAATGTCTCCACTCCTGAAGGGCCAAAATGACCGCCAGAAGCTCCCTGTTGCCAATGTCATAATTTCTCTCAGCAGGGGATAGGCGACGAGAGAAGAAAGCACAGGGGTGCAACTTCTGGTCGGTGGTAGATTGCTGGGAGAGTACGGCCCCTACACCTGAATCAGAAGCGTCCACCTCAACAAAAAATTGGAGAGAACGGTCAGGGTAACACAGAACAGGAGCCGAAGTAAACAATCTTTTCAGCCTCAAGAACGCGGAATTGGCTTCGGGTGTCCATTCAAACGGAACCTTAGTAGAGGTTAGCCTCGTAAGTGGCTCAGCGACGCGACTAAAATTACGAATAAATCGCCTATAAAAATTAGAGAAGCCCAAAAATCTCTGAAGGTGCTTCTTGGAAACCGGAGTGGGCCAATCTACTACTGCTTTTACCTTAGCGGGATCCGGTCTGAGTCTACCCTCCTCAATGATAAAACCTAAGAAGGGAATGGAGGATGAGTGAAACTCGCATTTTTCCGCCTTGACGAACAGTTTGTTCTCGAGCAATCGTTGAAGGACTAACCAAACCTGCTGCACATGTTCGTCAAATGTTGATGAATAAATTAATATATCGTCCAGGTAAACAAAGAGAAAACGACCTGTCATGTCCCGAAAAATGTCATTAATGAAGCCCTGAAAAACGCCAGGTGCATTAGTAAGTCCAAAAGGCATGACAAGATACTCAAAATGTCCGAGAGGAGTGTTGAATGCGGTCTTCCATTCATCCCCCTCTCGGATGCGAACTAGATGGTAAGCGTTACGTAGATCGAGTTTAGTAAAAAACCTAGCTGATTGTAATGGAGTAAAAGCAGAATCAAGGAGTGGTAGAGGATACTTATTCTTGATAGTAATCTGATTAAGAGTGCGGTAGTCTATACAAGGCCGTAGGGACTTGTCCTTCTTTTCGACAAAAAAAAATCCAGCGGCTACAGGTGCGGTCGAAGGGTGAATGAGGCCCGCAGCTATAGATGTGTTTATGTATTCTTCTAGTGCTTTGAGTTCGGTGTTAGACACCTTGTACAAACGGGTCGATGGTAACGCCGCCCCGGCTAGCAAATCAATGCCACAATCGTAGGGTCGGTGGGGGGGAAGTGAGAGTGCTCTATCCTTGCTAAACACCGCCCTTAAGTCATGGTAGTGCTTGGGCACGTTTGTCAAGTCTATGTTCTCTATAACAGCGGTAGGTGGCGGTGTATGAGATCCTGCTGCGGAATGAAGACAATGTGTGTGGCAGGTTACACTCCAATTAATAATGGCCGAACGAGGCCAGTCTATGTGCGGGTTATGCTTATGTAACCAGGTTAACCCTAGAATGACGGGCGCGGACCGTGATGGCACAACAAGAAATTATTTTCTCACAATGATTACCAGACAAGCGCAGGTTGAGTGGGAGTGTCTGGTGGGTTATGC
This sequence comes from Entelurus aequoreus, assembly GCF_033978785.1. NCBI lineage: Eukaryota > Metazoa > Chordata > Actinopteri > Syngnathiformes > Syngnathidae > Entelurus > Entelurus aequoreus. The sequence goes on along the minus strand of NC_084741.1, from coordinate 24,755,778 downwards.
TGGCTAATAGGCGCCCATCAAGAGAATACACCCTCTTGGGCACATACAGTTTGACAACAGGAATCTTATGGAGTCTCATGAACTCAAAATCCAAAAAGTTATCATCTGCTCCTGAGTCAATGAGAGCGCAAATGTCTATTTGTTGGTTAGACCAAGAAAGAGTACCTTTTAGCTGCATTCTGCCTGCGGCCAACGAAGGAGAACGGCGACCTCTGGTGGACGTGTCTTCTGGCGAGTGAGGGCGCACTCGTGGCCGTGCGGCGGGGCGCGGCAGTTCTTTGCAGCGGGAGATGAGATGATCAGCGGCCCCACAGTATAGGCAGAGTTGGAGGCGAACACGGCGTTCCCTCTCGGCGGTGGTGAGTCGGCAGCCTCCCAGTTGCATCGGCTCATCTATCTGCCATGAAGGAGAGGTGTCTTCGAGTTGCTCCGTCTTGCAGATGGCAGGTCTAGCAGGCGCTGATTGGCTGCTAGGTGGGGCTTGTCTCCCTCGTCGATCCCTCCTCTCCTCCAATAGGCGGAAATCGATTTGCACCGCCAGCTCGATGAATGAATCCAGATTCGTCGGGAGTGACAGCGGGATCATCATGTGACGAATCTCGTCCGCGAGACCCAGGAAGAAAGCGTCCAACAGCGCTGAGGGACCCCAGTCACAATCGGCGGCCATGGTGCGGAACTCGATCGCGTAATCCGCGACCCGTCGTGAACCCTGTTGCACCCGGTAAGGGATCTCGCTGCCTCTCTACCTGGGAGTCGTCGTTGGAAGATTTGCTTCAAGGATTTGGAAAAGTTCGCGTATGTGGAGCTGGAGGTGGTCTGACGGTTCCATTCGGCAGTCGCCCAGGTGCCAGCACGGCCAGACAGGTGAGAGATAACAAACGCTACCTTAGCCCGCTCAGAGGTGAAAGCGGAAGCGTTTAGATCGAAATGAAGTTCACACTGCGTCAGGAATTGTCTTACGTCTTCCCTTTCCCCGGAAAAACGTTCGGGTCGGGATAGCCGTATGTTGCTGGTACTTGCGGGTTGTGTAGGTTGGGTGGATGCCTGGTCAGGCACAGTGGTCGAGGTGGGTATGACGGTGGCTAGCAGCATGTTGACTCGCTCCAACATGGCGTCTTGACGCTCCGACATCCCCTGTAGACCTCGGCTCAGGTGGTCAAGCTGGTCCCCCTGCTGGTTGATCCGTTGAGCATGGCCTTGAAATGCTCTTTTCCAGGAGTCTGTCTCTGCGGGTTCCATAGTATTGGTCGGAACTTTCTGTAACGATCTGGTGTGGTGGATCCCAAGGATCCAGAGACGTTTAGCGTGCTGTCAACAGTCTTTCTCTTTATTCAAGAGGTAGCACACAATAGCAAAAACAAAGGCGATGGTGGCAAATACACAAAAACACACCATGAAAAAAAACTACCAATATAAATACCTACAAAAAAAACAAAAGCGCTAGACAAGGGTAGGAAAAAATACAAGCAAACCTGAGAATGAAGCACAAGACGGACTAGTGAGTCCGCTGGCGAGTCAAAGTACAACTGCGTCAGAAGCAAACAGTAGACAAAGTTCCGGCGCTCACAGGTTGTCAGCAGCCAGGTTAAATAAGCTGTTTCTAATTACTGTCAGGTGTGTGCTGCTGCCTTGCGTCAGCTGCACTCCATACTGTGAACGAGAGAGAGAGTGAACATGGAGTGCAGACAACAGAAATGAGCAAGGAAATTTGAGATTACCACAACAACAGCTATTAATGTAACAATACAATAAAACAAATATATTTAATGATGTTTTTTTCATTATTTTAACAATAGGCTAATGTATATTACTTTATATAGATTCTACAAGAAACACAAAACTTAAAAACTAAATTATTTACAATTGCAGACACAAGGTTTCGTGCAGCTTCACTCATTGTAAAGGAAGACGGAAGTCCACACAGGAGAAAAATGACTACAAAGATGGTGTCTGGGTTTTTCTTATATATACAAACCCCATTTCCATATGAGTTGGAAAATTGTGTTAGATGTAAATATAAACGGAATACAATGATTTGCAAATCCTTTTCAACCCATATTCAATTGAATGCACTACAAAGACAAGATATTTGATGTTCAAACTCATAAACTTTATTTTTTTTTTGCAAATAATAATTAACTTAGAATTTCATGGCTGCAACACGTGCCAAAGTAGTTGGGAAAGGGCATGTTCACCACTGTGTTACATGCCTTTCCTTTTAACAACAATCAGTAAACGTTTGGGAACTGAGGAGACACATTTTTTAAGCTTCTCAGGTGGAATTCTTTCCCATTCTTGCTTGATGTACAGCTTAAGTTGTTCAACAGTCCGGGGGTCTCCGTTGTGGTATTTCAGGCTTCATAATGCGCCACACATTTTCAACGGGAGACAGGTCTGGGCTACAGGCAGGCCAGTCTAGTACCCGCACTCTTTTACTATGAAGCCACATTAATGTAACACGTGGCTTGGCATTGTCTTGCCGAAATAAGCAGTTGCAACATATGTTGCTCCAAAACCTGTATGTACCTTTCAGCATTAATGGCGCCTTCACAGATGTGTAAGTTACCCATGTCTTGGGCACTAATACACCCCCATACCATCACAGATGCTGGCTTTTCAACTTTGCGCCTATAACAATCCGGATGGTTCTTTTCTTCTTTGGTCCGGAGGACACGACGTCCACAGTTTCCAAAAACAATTTGAAATGTGGACTCGTCAGACCACAAAACACTTTTCCACTTTGTATCAGTCCATCTTAGATGAGCTCAGGCCCAGCGAAGCCGACGGCGTTTCTGGGTGTTGTTGATAAACGGTTTACGCCTTGCATAGGAGAGTTTTAACTTGCACTTACAGATGTAGCGACCAATTGTAGTTACTGACAGTGGGTTTCTGAAGTGTTCCTGAGCCCATGTGGTGATATCCTTTACACACTGATGTCGCTTGTTGATGCAGTACAGCCTGAGGGATCGAAGGTCACGGGCTTAGCTGCTTACGTGCAGTGTAAGGCTGCAGCTAACGATTATTTTTCTATCGATTAATCTATAGATTATTTTTTTCGATTAATCGGTTAATCTATAGATTATTTTTTCGATTCATCTATAGATTATTTTTCCTTTTACCGATTTTTTTTAATTTAATTTTATTTAAAATGAAGATGAAAAAATAAAAGTAGGCCAGTTTTTTCAAAAGGCATGGCTTTTATTTACAAAAAAAAAAAGTATGGCCACTCAGTCAACATTGACAACAACATGACAAAATATTCTGTAACAATGTAAACATTTAAAACTTTTAACATTTAACAAAATTAAAAGTAGCTTATTTGCTTTTTAATGTGCAAATATAAAAGTCAACATCCAGTGCAAATCTTGATATTCTGCAATAGTAAAAGCATTTAAAAAGTAAAAGTATTGCTTATTTTGCTTTAAAATGTGCAAAAATAAAGATAAACATCCAATACAAAAAAGTGCAAAACGAAATATTCTGTAACAACAGTGTAAACATTTCAACAGAAGTGAAAGTATTGCTTATTTGCTAAAATGTGCAAAAATAAAGATAAACATCCAATACAAAAAAAGTGCCAATCTAAATATTCTGGAGCACTGTAAACATTAAGTATTGCTTTTAAAATGTGCAAAATAAACATCCAGTCCAACACAGTACACAATAACCAATTCTACTCATTCCAGTGAGTGACTAACAGTTGTAATGAAGAAAGGTTAGCATGTCTACTTGCTTTGCTTCTTTTCTTGTTTACAATATTCCCAGCAGCTGAAAATAGGCGCTCAGAAGGGGTCGATGTGGCTGGAACTGAGAGGTAATTAGCCTTCACCTCAAACCAGGACTGCGAGCGAGCTGAGCTGCAGTTTAAGTTTCTAGTAGGTCAACGGGCTCATAGTGATGTTACTAGTAGTAGACTGGGAGGTGTTTATTATCATTTGGGGAGAGTCCGCTGCCTGATGCTCACCTGCTAAACACCTATCTGCTCGATGCTGAAGCGCTGACTACATGCGCTATGAATACGCACTGCTGATTGGCTGATAATGCTTCGTGTGTACCAATCAGATGGTTGTGTGGGTGGGACAATGCTGCGTGCTGAGACAGAGGCAGAGGAACAAAGCAACTTGTTAAGACTTTAGCAGCTAATGTTAGCTTTAGCTTAGAAACTCGTTCGGTACACCCCCGTACCGAACCGAAATCCCCGTACCGAAACGGTTCAATACAAAACACATACCGTTACACCCCTAGCAGATACAAATGACACATTCATGTTTTTGTGTAATGATGACAACGTATGCTAACGCGGACGATTGACTAGTTGATGGTTGATGGTTTTCTTTTCAAATGTTCGTTCATAGCCATTGTGCTGCTATGATAGGCCATTTCCGCTCGACACAGTGTGCATACAACAACATTATTAGGCTGTGTATTGAAATACTCCCACACTTTTGACGACTTTTGGCGTGCGTTTTTCCCCTCGCTCGCACAGTCTGCTTTGCGCTCCGCCATGACGGTAGTGTGACGTAATTATGCGACGCGTCGACGCACAAAAACGGCGTCGACGTATTTACATAACCGATGACGTCGACTACGTCGACGCGTCGTTTCAGCCTTAGTGCAGTGATTTCTCCAGATTCTCTGAACCCTTTGATGATATTACAGACCATAGATGGTGAAATCCCTAAACTCCTTGCAATAGCTGGTTGAGAAAGGTTTTTCTTAAACTGTTCAACAATTTGCTCACGCATTTGTTGACAAAGTGGTGACCCTCGCCCCTCCTTGTTTGTGAATGACTGAGCATTTCATGGAATCTACTTTTATACCCAATCATGGCACCCACCTGTTCCCAATTTGCCTGTTCACCTGTGGGATGTTCCAAATAAGTGTTTGATGAGCATTCCTCAACTTTATCAGTATTTATTGCCACCTTTCCCAACTTCTTTGTTCTTCTTTGTTGCTGGCATCAAATTCAAAAGTTAATGATCATTTGCAAAATAAAAATGTTTATCAGTTTGAACATCAAATATGTTGTCTTTGTAGCATATTCAACTAAATATAGGTTGAAAAAGATTTGCAAATCATTGTATTCCGTTTATATTTACATCTAACACAACTTCCCAACTCATATGGAAACGGGGTTTGTATATATATATATATATACATATATATATATATATATATATATATATATATATATATATATATATATATATATATATATATATATATATATATATGAAAGACTTAAAGGTATACTAGAGGATGTTGTGGATCATGTTGACTATTGGTCCTCCTACTAATTGTCAATCATTCTGGTGATGTTACATAAGGACATATATATATATATATATATATATATATATATATATATATATATATATATATATATATATATATATATATATATATATATATATATATATTCATTTATTTATTACAACGCCAAAATAGGCCTAACAATGCCAATGGTTGTAATTCTGGAGCACTTTGAGATTTGGAATCAAATGTAAAGTAGATTACAAATACAATATATTATATAGATAAAAAATTAATTAAATAAATCATTGTTCTCCTACTCACCTTTCCAGTAGAGGCCTCTCCCCTCTCACTTACTGTGCTCCTCTGCCCTTACTCCTACAGGTCAATAGGGGTTGTGGAGTGATTATTATTATCTACTGATGATAGTCATACGTGAATGAGCTCAGCTCCTGTTCTCCTCCATATGTAAAGTGAGAAACACAGCTGATGCTCCAGAAGGAAGTAACCCCAAAGATAGAAAAATAAGAGTGCACATTTAACTTTATAAATAACCAGGACCTTCATGATGCATTTCAGGCTAACTAGCTAACTAAGTAGCAGCATTGTTTTAGAGCGGGAATGTAACTTTTTGTCAAACACAGACCTGGTGTAAAGTGGAGCTAATACATTTTACTACAAGCAGTGATGAATACTTATTTTCTTGAAAAAGTTTCTTAAGTCCATTTTGCATTCGTTCACGTTCTTGTTCTGCAGTGCTGTGTGCTAATGTGCTTCGAACACCTGCAGGACCGCAAGCAAGGTCGCAGAGAAAATGCGGACTGGATTTTGAGTGTTGTGGGCATTTTCTATATGAACAAGTGGAATGGATTGGATACCGACGCACTAAAGGGGCTCTCTACCTTACGCTATGAAGGGAGGGGAAAATGAGTGAATAATGACAGGTTATATGATTATTTATTTAAACTCATATTCAGGCCACTTTATAATGAATTTGTCGGCATGTATTTGTAAAAAAAATTTTTAAAAAATATTTTTTATTTTTTTTTAACACCAAATTATTAAGGGGGGCTTAAGAATATTTTAGGGGGGTTTGAGACCCCCTAAAATAGGCCTAACAACGTCAATGATATATAGTATGACAGCTATACTGTTATATTGAGTATTAAAAACTAACTTGTGTCTTTACAAACCTTACAAAATATGTTTTTCCAGTAAAACTCACAAAGAGACATTTCTCCAGGCATTATTAGCCATTTTGCATGTGTGGTTTAGGAATTATGTTTAAATAACTGTCAGATTGAGTGTGACAGTGTACTGTCATTATGTGTAAAACCGAATTTTTGCATTTGCAAACTTACAAAAACAACTGATTCTAGTAAAACTCACATAGATTAAATATTACAGGCATTTTTATACATTTTACATGAGTTGTGTGAGGTTAAGGAGTTATGTTTCAATACTCAATGCCAGTATTTCTCCAAGCATTATTAGCCATTTCGCATTTGTTGTTTGTTTAAACAACTGTCATAGTGAGTAAAACCTAATTTTTGTATTTGCAAACCTTACAAAAACAACCGATTCTAGTAGAACTCACACAGATACAATATTACAGACATTCTTAGACATAATGCATGTTTGGTTTTGCAGTTGTGGTTATTATATAACTTTCATTAATAGTATGACAGCTAATAAGTCTGTTATATTGAGTAAAAAAAAACTAACTGTGTCTTTGCCAACCTTACAAAATATTATTTCCCAGTAAAACTCACAAAGATACATTTCTACAGGTATTATTAGCCATTTTGTATGTGTGGTTTAGGAGTTATCTTTAAATAACTGTCATATTGCGTGTGTCAGTTATACTGTCATTATGTGTAAAACCTCATTTTTGTATTTGCAAACCTTACAAAAACAACTGATTCTAGTAAAACTCACATAGATTCAATATACAGGCATTTTTAGACATTTGACATGTTTGGTTTAGGAGTTTGTTTGAATAAATGTGTATTGCTTTTTTCGCATTATCTCAGGATTCTAAGAACATTACTGTCATATTGAGTAAAAAACTACTTTTTGTTTTTGCAAACCTTACAAATTATTTGTTTTCCAGTAAAACTCACAAAGATACATTAGTCCAGGCAATATTAGCCATTTTGCATGTGTAGTTTAGGAGTTATGTTTAATAACTGTCATAGTGAGTAAAACCAATTTTTGTGTTTGAAAACCTTACAAAAACAACTGATTCAAGTAAAACTCACATAGATACAATATTACAGGCGTTTTTAGACATAACGCGTTGTTAGACATAACGCATTTCTGGTCTTGGCGTTTTCTTTACATAACTTTCATATTTAGTATGACTGTTATACTGTCATATTGAATTAAAAAAAATAACTTGTGTCTTTGCAAACCTTACAAAAGTTCATTTTTCTAGTAAAACTAACAAAGATAAATTTCTCCAGGCAATATTAGCCATTTTTAGCCATTTTGCATGTGTTGTTTAGGAGTTATGGTTATCTCAGGATTCTAAGAACATTGCTGTCATATTGAGTAAAAAACTACTTTTTGTATTTGCAAGATTTAAAAAAGCATATGTTTCAAGTAAAACTCCCAAGGATGCATTATTTCAGGCATTATTAGCCATGCATTCTGCATGTGTAGTTTAGGAGTTATGTTTAAATAACTGTCATATTGAGTGTGACAGTATACTGTCATAGTGAGTAAAACCTAATTTTTGTATTTGCAAACCTTACAAAAACAACTGATTTTAGTAAAACTCACTTGGATTCAATATTACAAGCCTTTTAGACGTATTGCATATTTGGTTTAGGAATTATGATGGAATACATTTGTATTGCTTTTTTCGCATTATCTCAGTATTTTAAGAATATTACTGTCATATTGAGTAAAAAAATACATTATTTCAGGCATTATAGACATTTTTCATGTGTAGTTTAGGAGTTATGTTTAATTAACAGTCATAGTGAGTGTGGCAGTTATACTTGTCATATTGAGTAAAAAAAACAAACTTGTGTGTTTGCAAACCTTACAAAAGAAAATGCTTCTAGTAAAACTCACAAAGATAAATTTTTCACGCAATATTAGACAGTTTTCTTGTGTGGTTTAGGAGTTATGTTTAAATAAATGTCATATTGAGTGTGGCAGTTATACTGTCATTAATGCGTAAAAACTAATGTTTGTATTTGCAAACCTAACAAAAACAACTGATTCTAGTAAAACTCACATGGATTCAATATTACAGGCATTTTTAGACATTTTCATGTTTGGTTTAGGAATTATGATGGAATACATTTGTAATGCTTTTTTCGCTTTAATCTCAGGGATTTGAAGAACTACCGTCATATTGAGTAAAAAAAACTACTTTTTCTGTTTTAGTTTTACTACAATAATGATCTTTTGTAAGGTTTGCAAAGACACAAGTTTTTTTTTTTTACTCAATATGACAGTATAACTGTCATACTAAATATGAAAGTTATATAAACATAACTCCAAAACCAAACATGCCGGTAATAATGTATCCATGTGAGTTTTACTAGAATCAGTTGTTTTTGTCAGGTTTGCAAATACAAAATGTGGGTTTTACACATTCAATCTGACAGTTATTTAAACATAACTCCTAAACCACACATGCAAAATGGCTAATAATGCCTGGAGAAATGTATCTTTGTGAGTTTCACTGGAAAAAAATATTTTGTAAGGATTGTAAAGACACAAGTTTTTTTTACTCAATATGACAGTATAACTGTCAAACATAACTCCAAAACCAAACATGCATTATGTCTAAAAAGGCCTGTAATATTGAATCCATGTGAGTTTGGTGTAGGAGTTGTGTTTGAATACATTTGTTTTGCTTTTTACGCATTATCTCAGGATTCTAAGAACATTGCTGTCATATTGAGTAAAAAACTACTTTTTGTTTTTTCAAACCTTACAAAATATTTTTTTTCCAGTAAAACTCACAGAGATACATTTCTCCAGGCAATATTAGCCATTTTGGTTGTTTGGTTATGAGTTATGTTTAAATAACTGTCATATTGAGTGTGACAATACTGTCATAGTGAGTAAAACCTAATTTTTGTATTTGCAAACCTTACAAAAACAACTTGCTTTTTCGCATCATCTCGGGATTTTAAGAACATTACTGTCATATTTAGTGAAAAACTACTTTTTGTGTTTGCAAGCCTTAAAAAAAGCATACGTTTTGAGTAAAACTCACAAGAATACATTATTTCAGGCATTATAGCCATTTTTCATGTGTAGTTTAGGAGTTATGTTTAATTAACAGTCATAGTGAGTGTGGAAGTATACTTGTATATTGAGTAAAAAAAAACGAACTTGTGTGTTTGCAAAATGTTTCTAGTAAAACTCACAAAGATACATTTTTTCACGCAATACTAGACAGTTTTCATGTGTGGTTTGGCAGTTATGTTTAAATAAATGTCATATTGAGTGTGGCAGTTATACTGTCATTATGTGTAAACCTAATGTTTGTATTTGCAAACCTAACAAAAACAACTGATTCTAGTAAAACTCACATAGATTCAACATTACAGGCATGTTTAGACATTTTACATGTTTGGTTTAGGAATTGTTTTTTTTTGTTTTTTTGTTTTTTTTTAATAATGTCCTGCCCAGCTTCTCGGGCAAATCATATAGCAGATGTAGATGCCCATATCGGCTGTTCAGATTTACTTTACAAAAGAGAAGTGTAGGATACTTCTCTTGTTGCCTTACTTGTATTTTGACTTTATTAAATGTATTTATATTATCATTTGGTGCAGCCGGGCCGGAACAGGAGGGGATAGAAAGAGAGAAAAAGGAAGACAGAGGGGGGAATTGTGGGGACAAGAGGGGGATTAGACAGAGAGACAAAAACAACAACAGCAAACACAACAACAACAACAACAACAACAACAGAGCAACATCAGCAAATACGACATGTACAAATATGATGGTAAAAGTAATAGCAAATAAGCAGTTAGCGAAAAAAATTTAAAAAAATACAGAAATGACAATGAGCATTATTACACTAAAAATGGAGCAATATGAATACCAATAGAAATAGTGCTATTGATAAACAATACCAGTACTTTACCTTTATCATCAACAATACAATTGTTCAAATGCAACAATACATATACGTAATGATAACTTGAGATACGAAAGAATGCAGAAAAATGGAGGGGAAGAAAGAGAAGCAACCTACATTAACCTTGTAGATTGTTATAGTAACAATAGGTTAAGCTTTGTCAGTGTGCCATGTGTTATACCCAGTTTACCCTAGGGCAACAACGTTAATATATGTTTGATGAAACGTGATTATGTGCATGAGTGTATGTGTGCATATGTACTTGTATATGTACAGTATGTGTATGTGTGCTTGTACAGTGAATGTATATGTACAGTATATGTATATGTGTGTACAGCGAATGTATATGTACAGTATGTGTATACAGTATGTGTGTTTGAACAGTGAATGTGTATGTACAGTATGTGTAAATGTGTGTTTGTACAGTGAATTTATATGTACAGTATATGTATGTGTGTGTTTGTACAGTGAATGTATGTGTATGTGTGTGTTTGTACAGTGAGTGTATATGTACAGTATGTGTATATGTATGTTTTTACAGTGAATGTATATGTACAGTATGTGTATACAGTATGTTTGTATAATGAATGTGCGTGTGGATGTACGAACTTTGAGTGTGTAAATATGTACTGTATTTATTTGTATATGTATGTGGGAGCGTAGGTACCTATGTATGTCTGTATGTATGTGTGTGAGTATATGTGAATTTGCATGTACAATACATTTGACTCCCAGTGTGTGCGGGAGCCAGAGTACGGCCCCAGCCTCCCCGAGAACCCATCCCACAAACAGTAGGTGTGGTGCCCAGGGAACCAGGGGCCACCGCCCCCACGCAGCCAAGCCGGACAGCGACAGGAACCCCAGAGCCTGGCCCACCGTTCCGCCCACAAGGGCCAGCAGCAGGCCGCAGACAGACGCACCCGGCAGAGGACAAGGCACGAGAAAAACAGGGGGCAGCCAGACCCCAAGCCAGCGAGAGACCACACCCCACACGGACAGAAAGGCGGGACGCCTCGCCCGAGGGGCCCGGAGACCCCCCGCAACCGGACGGGAAGACCGCCCCCGCCCCACCGGCAACAGGGCCCCCACGAGCCCCACCCCCCACCCCCGGAGAGCACAGCGAGGCCAGCCCACGGCCACCCCACCCAAGCCGGCCGCCACAGGACCACCCAGCACGGGGCCACAGGAACCACCCACCCCACCCGCAGGAACCCCAACGATGGAGATGGAACAACCAGCAACCGCCCCGCCGAGTCCCCCCCCTGAGGTAGGGGTATAAATAAATAAAATAAATAAATACATAATAATAATAATAATAATATTAATAAAATATATTTTAAAAAATAAAAATAAAAAAAATAAATAAATAAATAATTAAATCTATTTAATTATTTTATTTTATTTATTATTATTATTATTATTATTATTTTCATTTTTATTTTTATTTTTATTTTTATTTTTATTTTTATTTTTATTTTTATTTTTATTTTTATTTTTATTTTTATTTTTATTTTTATTTTTATTTTTTATATTTTTTGTTTTTGTTTTTGTTTTGTTTTGGTGTATGTATGTGTGTGTATATGTGTGCATATGTATATGTATGTAGGTGTATATATGTGTGTGTGTGTGTGAATGTGTATATGCATGCATGTGTGTATGTGTATGTATGTGTATATACATATATGTATGTATGTGTGTATGTGTGTATGTATGTGTGTATGTATGTGTAGGTGTGTGTATGGGTGTGGATGTCCGGTGGATCGATTGGCCTGTATGTGGATGAGTTGGGGTAGGTGGGTTGGCGGCCTCTGTGGTAGCTGGGGGTGTGCGTTGTTGTGGTTTACGGGGTAGGTCGCTTTTTTTTGTTTCAGGTTTTGGCGGCCGCGGGTGTTTGTACTGCGGACGGGCGGTGGTGGTGATGGTTGCTGTGGTACTGCCGGCGGTTGGCGTCGCTGTGTTGGGTTGGAGTGGTTGGGGGACTGTGGCTGGTATCTGTGCGCTTGTGGGGTTGTGGGGGCTGGCTGGCGTTGGCTTGCCGGCTGGTTTGGGGGCTGGCGTGCGGACGGGGTGCATTGACTTCTTCCCCAGTTGGGGGGCACCATCCCCTGGCCGGAACTCGTGTGGGTACGTTGCTGTGTGGATGGCCGGGATGCGGTGTTTGCATTGGGCATGGGGCTGTGCAGTTTTTCTGCGTTTGGTTGCTGGTATGGGCTCTGCGGGGTTGGGTTGGGGCGGGCGGGGGCTGGCTTTGTTTGGCGGGGGTTGGGCTCGCGTGACGTCACGCTAAAGTGGTCTGGTGTGGGTCACGGGCCGTGGGGGCGGGGGCGGCTTCCTGGCCGTAGTTCCTGGTTGTCGGCCGCATGGACTGGGGGGGATGTCCGGGCCCTCTACTCCTCCTACTTATAGCACACACAGTCACACAAATATAGGACTTTGGGGGATTGTCCTGCAGGGAGGCATGGCGGGGGGTTGAGGATGCCTCCTATGGGGCTCCGGTCCTCCTGTCTTGTCCCCTGCTCGTCCATCCCTCAATCTTAGCTGCATATTAGACACTTAGGATTTGGAGGGCTCGGCTTGGTTGGGACCCACCAAGACCTTGATGTCCCCCAATTTTAATCGCATTATTAGTTCCCACAAGCATACATATCTCACTCACGCTACAGTACACGCATCAATAGGGACTGGAGGTCGGCTGTAATGGCTGACCTCCTAATTTTAACTACACAGTAGACACTCTGGGGGCCTTGTACACATGCATGTGGGGGGGTTGGGGTTCGGCGCACCCCTCATTGCCTCGTCGGCCGGCGCGGATTCCGGGGACTGCGTTCTGGTGGCCTGCCAGGCTTTTATTAATTTTTTTTTTTATTTTTTTATGTGTATATATATGTGTGTATGTATGTGTATATATATGTATATATATATATATATATATATATATATATATATATATATATATATATATATATATATATATATATATATATATATATATATATATATATATATATATATATATATATATATATATATGTGTGTATGTGTGTATGTATATATGTGTATGTGTATATATGTATGTATATATGTATATATATGTATATATATATATATTTATTTATTTATTTTTTATTTTATTTTTTTAAAAATAATTTGTATTATTTACTTACTTTATTTTATTTAATTATTTGTATTTGTTATTTTTAATTTCATTTGTATTTCATTTTATTATTATTATTATTATTTTTTAATTATTGTTATTTTTGTTTAATCTTATTATTTATTTGTGTGTGGCGTCGCGCGGGTCTCGCTTCCTGTTGGGTGGGGTCCGTACCCGTGTGGCCCGACCTTGCGCTGTGGGGTCTCTGTTGGCGACTTGATGTGGTGGCGGCGCGGCGCCCGTGTCTGGTCTGGATACTGTGTCTCGGTTGTTTGGGCGGTGGTGTGTTTGTGCGGGTTTGGGTTGGGGTGGTGGGGTCTTTTGGTGGGGGGGGGGGTGTTGGTGTCTCTTGTTTGCGTGTTGGCGTTTGGGCTTGCGGGCGGGCTGGCTCTGGCTGGTATTTGTGATCCTGTTGGCGTGTGGTTGCCGGTCGCGTTTTTTTTTTTGATCGCTTTGATTTGATTGGGTGGTGCTGGCTGTCTGGGGGTGTTGTGGCTGCTGTTTCTGCTGCCGTTTGTTTGTGGTGTGGGCGCCCGTGGCTGCTGGGTCTGGTGCAGGGAGGTGGCTGATGTTGTGACTGGTGGCAGCGCGCACGCGTGGTGGTTGTCGGGGCTGACAAACTGTGTATATGTATGTGTATGTGTGTGTGTGTATGTATGTATGTATGTATGTATGTATGTATGTATGTATGTATATATATGTGTATGTGTGTGTATGTGTACATGTGTATGTTTATGTGTATGTATATATATATGTATGTATATTTCTGGGGGTACGTTTTGGGCCTGCCTGTCGGGTGGGGTTCGGCGCCTCAGGCTACTGCATCCGGACTGCGTGTCTGGAGCTCCTGGGTCCCGCCGTCCATCCCTTCCGGGTGCCCGTCTTGGTTGGGGCCTGCTGGGTCTGGTCCCTGCGTCTACTGTGGTGGCTTGGTGCTGCAGGGTATTCCGAGGTGCTGCGAGTCGGCCAGTTGTTGGGGTAGTGACCTTGTGTGTCAGCATGTCTGTGATCTTCTTTTAATTCTTTTTTTTTTTTTTTTTTTTTTTATATAAATAGGAATTGTGTTTGAATACATTTTTATCGCTTTTTTCGCATTATCTCAGGATTTTAAGAACATTATTGTCATATTGCGTAAAAAACTACTTTTTGTGTTTGCAAGATTTAAAAAAAGCATATGTTTCGAGTAAAACTCCCAAGGATGCATTATTTCAGGCATTATTAGCCATTTTTCATGTGTGGTTTAGGAGTTATGGTTAAATAACTGTCATATTGAGTGTGACAGTATACTGTCATAGTGAGTAAAACCTAATTTTTGTATTTGCAAACCTTAGAAAAACAACTGATTCAAGTAAAACTCACATGGATTCTATATTACAGGCATTTTTAGACATTTTGCATGTTTGGTTTAGGAATGATGTTGGAATAGATTTTTATTGTTTTTTTCGTATTATCTCAGGATTCGAAGAACATTACAGTCATATTGAGTAAAAAACAACTTTTTGTGTTTGCAAGCCTTAAAAAAGCATATGTTTCGAGTAAAACTCACAAGGATGCATTATTTCAGGCATTATTAGCCATTTTTCATGTGTAGTTTAGGAGTTATGTTTAAAATAACTGTCATAGTGAGTGTGGCAGTTATACTGTCATTATGTGTAAAACTAATGTTTGTATTTTCAAACCTTACAAAAACAACTGATTCTAGTAAAACTCACATAGATTCTAAATTACAGGGAATTTTTTGAAATTTTTTGCATGTTTGGTTTAGGAGTTGTGTTTGAATACATTTTTATTGCTTTTTTTCGCATTATCTCAGGATTCTAAGAACATTACTGTCATACTGAGTAAAAAAACTACTTTTTGTTTTTGCAAACCTTGCAAAATATTTATTTTCCAGTAAAACTCACAAGGATACTTTTCACCAGGCAATATTAGCCACTTTGCATGTGTGGTTTAGGAGTTATGTTTAAATAACTGCCATATTGAGTGTGACAGTATACTGTCATAGTGAGTAAAACCTATTGTGTGTATTTGCAAACCTTACAAAAACAACTGATTTAGTAAAACTCACATGGATTCTATATTACAGGCATTTTTAGACATTTTGCATGTTTGGTTTAGGAATGATGTTGGAATAGATTTTTATTGTTTTTTTCGTATTATCTCAGGATTCGAAGAACATTACAGTCATATTGAGTAAAAAACAACTTTTTGTGTTTGCAAGCCTTAAAAAAGCATATGTTTCGAGTAAAACTCACAGGCGTTTTTACATTTTTTTTGCATGTTTGGTTTAGGAGTTGTGTTTAAATACAATTTTATTGCTTTTTTCGCATTATCTCAGGATTCTAAGAACATTACTGTCTTATTGAGTAAAAAACTACCTTTTGTTTTTGCAAACCTTACAAAGATACATTTCTCCATGCAATATTAGCCACTTTGCATGTGTGGTTTAGGAGTTATGTTTAAATAACTGTCATATTGAGTGTGACAGTTTACAATTTTTGTATTCGCAAACCTTAGAAAAAAAAACAGATTCTAGTAAAACTCATATAGATACAATATTACAGGCATTTTTAGACATATTGCATGTTTGGTTTTTGGAGTTGTGTTTATATAACGTTCATATTTAGTATGACAGTTATACTGTCATATTGATTAAAAAACTACTTTTTGTGTTTGTAAGCTTTAAAAAATAAACTCGCAAGAATGCCTTATTTTAGGCATTATTAGCCATTTTTCATGTTTAGTTTAGGAGTTATGTTTAAATAACTGTCATATTGAGTGTGGCAGTTATACTGTCATATTAAGTAAAAAAAACTAACTTTTGTCTTTTCAAACCTTACAAAATAAAATGTTTCTAGTAAAACTCACAAAGATACATTTCTTCACGCATTATTAGCCATTTTGCATGTGTTGTTTAGGAGTTATGTATAAATACATTTTTTAATTGCTTTTTTCGCATTATCTCAGGATTCTAAGAACATTACTAGGAGCCCCTAAAGGGACATGGGAATTTATTTTTTTTTAGACATGTATCTCGTGGCCACGAGAAAGTATCTCGTGGCCACGAGAAACTTTCTCGTGGCCACGAGAAACTTTTTATAAAAAATATATATATATATATATATATATATATATATATATATATATATATATATATATATATATATATATATATATATATATATATATATATATATATATATATATATATATATATATATATATATATATATATATTTTTTTTTTTTTTTTTTTTTTTTTTTTTTTATAAAAAGTTTCTCGTGCGCACGAGAAACTTTCTCGTGGCCACGAGAAACTTTCTCGTGGCCACGAGAAAGCATTGGATGCGTGCTGATGGTTTGGTGTGTGTGTTAAAATGGCAGTTTAGGAGTTAATATGGCTGTATTTCCAATGAGGACTTTCCCCCATGTGTGTTGTGGCAAAATGTGAATGCTTGATTAGTAAGTGTGAGACAAACACTTTATCTTCCTGGTTATTGTAACGCTACGTGTTTGACATTATTTAAGACTTTATCATGCCCGGGAAAGGACAGTTTTCCTCTTCTGTGGCTGTGGGGGTGGGCGTGGCTTGCGGACCTGCAGCGAAGCGGAGTGTGTCAGTTAGTCCGATGTTGATGTGATCAAACTTCTTTCTTGCTTGGAAAATACACACACAATTGTAACTGTTATTTCTTCCTGCAAATAATAAACATGTACAACGTGTTTGGATGTATTCATTTATGTAAAATTGTCATTAAATGTAATATTGCATGACAAAAAGTGATTCGACGTACGTAATATTTTGATATTTACACATCGCATATTTACACACGCGCATCTGACTAGAATACCCTTATGTGCATTACATATATCAACATCAACTACCTACTGTACTGTTTACTTGTTCAAATACCCTTTTTAGAACTAATATCTACCCACATAATTTATATGTGTATATATAATATATATATATATGTGTATGTATGTATGTGTATATATATATATATATATATATATATATATATATATATATATATATATATATATATATATATATATATATATATATATATATATATATATATATATACACATATATATGTGTGTGTGTGTGTATCTATATATATATATATATATATATATATATATATATATATATATATATATATATATATATATATATATATATATATATATATATATATATATATATATATATATATATATATATATATATATATATATATATATATATATATATATATATATATATATATATATATATATATATATATATATATATATATATACATACATATTATGTATAAGCATGTATATATATACTACCGTTCAAAAGTTTGGGGTCACATTGAAATGTCCTTATTTTTTAAGGAAAAGCACTGTACTTTTCAATGAAGATAACTTTCAACTAGTCTTAACTTTAAAGAAATACACTCTATACATTGCTAATGTGGTAAATGACTATTCTAGCTGCAAATGTCTGGTTTTTGGTGCAATATCTACATAGGTGTATAGAGGCCCATTTCCAGAAACTATCACTCCAGTGTTCTAATGGTACAATGTGTTTGCTCATTGGCTCAGAAGGCTAATTGATACCATACCATACCATACCAACTTTATTTATAAAGCCCTTTAAAAACAATGATTAGAAAACCCTTGTGCAATCATGTTCACACATCTGAAAACAGTTTAGCTCGTTACAGAAGCTACAAAACTGACCTTCCTTTGAGCAGATTGAGTTTCTGGAGCATCACATTTGTGGGGTCAATTAAACGCTCAAAATGGCCAGAAAAAGAGAACTTTCATCTGAAACTCGACAGTCTATTCTTGTTCTTAGAAATGAAGGCTATTCTACAAAATTGTTTGGGTGACCCCAAACTTTTGAACGGTAGTGTATATATATATTATATATTACTGTAACTTGTTCTTAAAAATAGTAGTTATTTTGTTTGTCAAATTTAGTGTTTGTGTGTATATATGTATGTGTGTTTCTTCCTACACAGTATACATGTATATGTGCGTGTATATACTGTATATATATATATATATATATATATATATATATATATATATATATATATATATATATATATATATATATATATATATATATATATATATATATATATATATATATATATATATATATATATATATTTATATATTATATATACACATATAAATTATATGGGTAGATATTTGCTCTAAAAAGGGTATTTCAACAAGTAAACAGTACAGTAGGTAGTTGATGTTGATATATGTAATGCACATAAGGGTATTCTAGTCAGATGCGCGTGTGTAAATATGCGATGTGTAAATATCAAAATATTACGTACGTCGAATCACTTTTTGTCAGGCAATATTACATTTAATGACAATTTTACATAAATGAATACATCCAAACACGTTGTACATATTTATTATTTGCAGGAAGAAATAACAGTTACAATTGTGTGTGTATTTTCCAAGCAAGAAAGAAGTTTGATCACATCAACATCGGACTAACTGACACACTCCGCTTCGCTGCAGGTCCGCAAGCCACGCCCACCCCCCACAGCCACAGAAGAGGAAAACTGTCCTTTCCCGGGCATGATAAAGTCTTAAATAATGTCAAACACGTAGTGTTACAATAACCAGGAAGATAAAGTGTTTGTCTCACACCTACTAATCAAGCATTCACATTTTGCCACAACACACATGGGGGAAAGTCCTCATTGGAAATACAGCCATATTAACTCCTAAACTGTCATTTTAACACACACCAAACCATCAGCACGCATCCAATGCTTTCTCGTGGCCACGAGAAAGTTTCTCGTGGCCACGAGAAAGTTTCTCGTGCGCACGAGAAACTTTTTATAAAAAAAAAAATAAAAATATTTTTTTTTTTTTTTTTTTTTTTTTTTTAATAAAAAGTTTCTCGTGGCCACGAGAAAGTTTCTTGTGGCCACGAGATACTTTCTCGTGGCCACGAGATACATGTCTAAAAAAAAAAAAATTCCCATGTCCCTTTAGGGGCTCCGTAAAAACAACTGATTGTAGTAAAACTCACATGGATTCAATATTACATGCATTTTTAGACATTTTGCATGTTTGGTTTAGGAATTATGATGGAATACATTTTTATTGCTTTTTTCGCATTTTATCAGGATTTTAAGAACATTACTGTCTTATTGAGTAAAAAACTATGTTTTGTGTTTGCAAGCCATAAAAAAGCATATGCTTCGAGTAAAACTCACAAAGATACATTTCTTTTTGCATTATTAGACATTTTTCATGTGTGGTTTAGGAGTTATGTTTAAATAACTGTCATATTGAGTGTGGCAGTTATACTGTCATTATGTGTAAAACCTAATTTTTGTATTTGCAAACCTTACAAAAACAACTGATTCTAGTAAAACTCATATAGATACAATATTACAGGCATTTTTAGACATAATGCATGTTTGGTTTTGGAGTTATGTTTATATAACTTTCATATTTAGTATGACAGTTATACGCCATATTGAGTAAAAAAAAAAAACTTGTGTCTTTCCACAAAATGTTCCTTTTCCCAGTAAAACTCACAAAGATACATTTCTCCAGGCATTATTAGCCTTTTTGCATGTATGGTTTAGGGGTTATGTTTAAATAACTGTCATAGGGTTGCTGGCTACTGGGGTTCAATCCCCACCTTCTACCATCCTAGTCACGTCCGTTGTGTCCTTGGGCAAGACACTTCACCCTTGCTCCTGATGGGTGCTGGTTAGCGCCTTGCATGGCAGCTCCCTCCATCAGTGTGTGAATGTGTGTGTGAATGGGTGAATGTGGAAATACTGTCAAAGCGCTTTTCAGTACCTTGAAAGTAGAAAAGCGCTGTACAAGTATAACCCATTTATCATTTATCATTATATTGAGTGTGGCAGTTATACTGTCATTACGTGTAAAACCTGATTTTTGTATTTGCAAACCTTATAAAAACAACTGATTCCACTAATTCTCACATAGATTCAAATTACAGGCATCTTTAGACATTTTACATGTTTGGTTTAGGTATTATGTTGGAATACATTTGTATTGCTTTTTTCACATTATCTCAGGATTTTAAGAATATTACTGTCATATTTCTCCAGGCAATATTAGCCATTTTGCTTGTGTGGTTTAGGAGTTATGTTTAAATAACTGTCATATTGAGTGTGACAGTATACTGTCATATTGAGTAACCCAATTTTTGTATTTGCAAACCTTACAAAAACAACTGATTCTAGTAAAACTCACATGGATACAATATTACATGCATTTTTAGACATAATGCATGTTTGGTTTTGGAGTTATGTTTATATAACTTTTATATTTAGGTTATGCTGTCATATGAATAAAATAAACTAACCTGTGTCTTTGCAAACCGTACAAAAGATAACAAAGATACATGTCTCCAGCATTATTAGCAATTTTGCATGTGTTGTTTAGGAGTTATGTTTATATACATTTTATTGCTTTTTTCGCATTTTCTCAGGATTCTAACAACATTACAGTCATATTGAGTAAAAAACAACTTTTTGTGTTTGCAAGATTTAAAAAAGCATATGTTTTGAGTAAAACTCCCAAGGATGCATTATTTCAGGCATTAGTCATTTTTCATGTGGTTTAGGAGTTATGTTTGAATAACTGTCATAGTCAGTAAAACCTAATTTTTGTATTTGCAAACCTTACAAAAACAACTGATTCTAGTAAAACTCACATGGATTCAATATTACAGGTATTTTTAGACATTTTTCATGTTTGGTTTAGGAATTATGATGGAATACATTTGTATTGATTTTTTCGCATTATCTCAGGATTTTAAGAACATTACCGTCATATTGAGTAAAAAAATATTTTTTCGGTTTTAGTTTTACTAGAATAATGATCTTTTGTAAGGTTTGCAAAGACCCAAGTTATTATTTTTTTTGACTCATTATGACAGTATAACTGTCATACTAAATATGAAAGTTATATAAACATAACTCCAAAACCAAACATGCATTATGTCTAAAAATGCCTGTAATAATGTATCCATGTGAGTTTTACCAGAATCAGTTGTTTTTGTAAGGTTTGCAAATACAAAATATGTGTTTTACCACATTCAATATGACAGTTATTTAAACATAACTCCTAAACCACAGATGCAAAATAGCTAATAATGCCTGGAGAAATGTATATTTGTGAGTTTTATAAGAAAAAAAATTATTTGTAAAGTTTGCAAAGACACAAGTTTGTTTTTTTACTCAATATGACAGTATAACTGTCATACTAAATATGAAAGTTATATAATCGTAACTCCAAACCAAACATGCAATAAGTCTAAAAATGCCTGTAATGTTGTATCTATGTGAGTTTTACTGGAATCAGGTGTTTTGGTAAGGTTTGCATATACAAAAATTAGGTTTTACTCATAGTGACACACTCAATATGACAGTTATTTAAACATAACTCAAACCCCACTTGAAAAATGGCTAATAATGCATTAAATAATGCATCCTTGTGAGTTTTACTCAAAACATATGCTTTTTTGAGGCTTTCATACACAAAAAGTAGTTTTTTACTCAATATAACAGTAATGTTCTTAGAATCCTGAGATAATGCGAAAAAAATAATGTTGTATCTGTGTGACTTTAACTAGAATCAGGTGTTTTGGTAAGGTTTGCAAATACAAAAATTTGGTTTTACTCATCAATCCCCACTAAGTCCAGAAGGCAGACAAAATAGACTGCCTAGTCAAGGAGAGGAGGCAGCTGAAGAAGCAATGGAGGAAGGCCACAGAGGAGGAAAAGGAGGGCATAAACCTGCTGCAGGAGGTGCTCGAGAGTAACACTTGCAACACTCGAGAGTAACACTTGCAACACTTGCAACACTGAGGAGAGCTGAAAACCTTCTGAGGAAGCGCAGAAGGAAGGTGCAAACAAGAACACGCTTCTACAAAGATCCCTTCAAATTTGTGAAGAGTCTGTTCACAAAGGAGAAGTCTGGAAGTCTCTCAGTATCAAAAGCCGACCTGGAAGAACATCTGCAAAAATCTAGCACAGACGATCGACACCATGAAGAGATTACACTCCCACCTGACATGCCACCAGTCAATCCAGCAGAACACATTCTAGACATCAGCCTACCCAGATAGAGCGAAGTAGACAAAACCGTGCATAGAGCAAGGGCCGCATAAGCTCCAGATCCCAACGGAATTCCATACACGCACCAGATGTTCTGCGCTTCCTCTGGAACATGTTAATCAAATTCAATTTGGTCTGTGCACAGATTTTAGCCAATTTGTTTTGATGTTCTGGTTCATCCTTTCAACCTTACCTTGTGACTGAGGATGATAACCTGTGTTGTAGTCCAAGAGCCTTTTCGACGAAGGCTAAGTGAGTATTTTTAAAATGGGTGCCGTTGTTTGACCTAATCTTTTTGGGGAAACCATGTCGGGGTATTAGGTCATTCACAAGTCATTTAATTACTGAATTGGCATCCTCCTTTGAGGTTGGGGTTGATTCCGGCCAATCATTGTAATTGTCAGTAAGCAAGCACCTTTTTCCTTCCGGATTGATCATATCAATTAAATAAAAACTTGACGCGCTCAAACTTGACACGATCCAATTCACCTCCTCCCCCCTCTGTCCCTGAAAAAGGGACAGTGTTAGTAGTGTTAGAAGTAGTAGTATCACTTTCAGAAACAACCAAGAAAAAGAAAAGACAGCTGACAGTCAAGCGCAGCAAGAGCAGAGGCGGAGGACAGGCATTGTTTGAGGTCAGTGTTTGCCTTTTTCTGTGGACCACTGGAGGGTGGCATTAGGGTAGGGAACCCCTTAGTGATATCGACCCTACATGTTATGCATATTGTTCAATATGGCGAAAGCCACAAAATATGTTTATATATATTGTCACAATATTATAAAAATACTAACCTTATGGCGAATGCTTTTGCAATAGTAATTTGATATTTTACAACACCTAGTGAATTATTGTGGCCACAATAATTCACTAAGTAGTTTATTTAGTTTAGTCTTTATATGATAGGACAATGCACAGAAACATTAAGTTCAAAGACAGATATGTTCTGTACCAGATTATAGCTAAATAGCTACTTTCCATCTGCAGTCCCTGGCTACCTAAATTAAAGGGATAAAAAAATCATGCAATAAAATTATGACAATAAATCATACTATAGCATGTAATCAAATTAAGAAAAATCATAAAATGCCCTTTCATGGACACATACTTAATATACAATACAACCACACCTTATTTACATCATCACACAAAGACAATACATGCTCTTGTTCACATCTGTCATCATTTGTAAGAACAACCATGATTTTAACAGCCACACCTCACAATTTACAACAAAAATGCTCTCATGGATAAATATAATACACATTAAGTTGATGCATAATGCCCACCCTAGTGACCGTGTGAGCAGCTTTGATTGCTCCAAAGCCACTTTTTAACTTCAATTTTTCTATTGCTTTGGATATAATGGGGAGAAGGCTAATTGGTCTGTAGTTGTTGATGTCTTGTTTATTTCCTGCTCCATGGATTGGGATGATAGCGGCAGTTTTCAACGTGGTAGGGAAAGTGTTTTCTGTTATTGATTTATTTATCAATGTTGATAAATAGAGCAGTAAGACTATCTTTATACGTTTTTAGGAAGAAAGTGTCCAGACCGTATATATCTCTAGATCGTGAGTTTGATAATGCAGAGAGGATTGTGTTTACCTTTGTTTCATTTGTTAATTCTAAACTTAGTCCATCCTGAATAAATGGCAATTCTTTGCACTGATTTTGAGGGACGTTTATTCAGGGTTTGTACAGACTGGATGAAATGTTCATTAAAATGATTACTTATGTCCAGACTGTCTGTGATAGTAGCGCCATTGATATTTAATGTTATAGTGTTGTTTCTCGTTTGCTCTCTTCCAGTGAGTTTGTCAATGGTTTTCCAAAACTGTTTAAGTCAGCCCTAGACTTCCGCATAAGCATTGTAACTTTGTTCCTCAAACTTTTAAAAATCATACGATCCGTACTTAGACCTGTTTTAATTGCTCTTTTGAGAACTGAGTAACGATTTTTCATTAAAATCCAAATGATTTCATTAATCCAAGGTATTTTATTTTAGCACTTTTTGTTCTAGTATATAGTTGGGACAGGAGACAATAGTGTGTGACTCATTCAGTGGTCTTTATTGCAACTGATGGCCCGGACGTAAACACAACACACACTTCCTGCTAGCTGCTGGGACATACCATTCTGTTAGGGGTGCAACCCTTACTCGCCTATAACATCTCCCCTTTCTTAGATGAACCTTTCTAAGAACATAAACAACCCGAATATGTATCCCATATTAACACATTACTAAAATAAAACACATTACAGATTCCGTCCCCCTATTTTTTTTTTTTTTTTTTTTTTTTTTTTTTCAAACGTGTGTCAACACAACAATAGTCCAGCCTCAGGCCCAAACCCCAGTCCATAATATCTATAAGTCCAACCTGACCGGCACTCTCACCAGCCTGCCACTGGCCGTCCTCTGCTCCGTCACGGGCGTGGCGTTGCCCGCGGGCTGGTGCACACCACTCCGCCTGAGCGGCCTGGCCCCCTGCCCGTTTGTGTCACTGTCCTCCATATTGCCCGTCGTGCTGTCAGACGGATCGCTGTGTTGCTCCTCAGGCAGGCCGCTGCGCTGCATGCTTTGTTGCTCAGGGTGGCGTCCGATCGCCTCCCCCTCAGCTGGCCGCAGATCCACCCGATTCCGTCGATAGAACGTCCCCTCGACATCCACCAGGTATGATCTGGGGCCCGCCTGTTTCAGGCACACGCCCCTCCTCCACCTGCCCGTCCTGTCGCCAGGTAGTGGCTTCATCCTGATGTCTTGGCCGATACACAGCTCGGGCAAGTCTCTGGCCGACCTGTCATACCAGAACTTGGCTGTCTGGTGTTTCGCCCGCAGCTTCTCCGGGACCCCAGTGACTACGCTCGGCTCCAAGAGCGTGTCGGCGACCGGGAGCGGAGTTTTCAGCCTCCGAGACATCAGTCTTTGTGCTGGGCTGCTGAGCATGCCCTCCGTGGGCGTGTTTCTCCACTGTAAGATGGCTATCCATGGGTCATTGCCTGCGCTGGCTGCTTTCTTGCACAGATTCTTCACTATCTTTACTGCCGACTCAGCCTTTCCATTAGACTTTGGGTGCCTGGGTGAAGACATTACATGGCTAAAGTCCCATTCTTTTGCAAACCTCCTGAATGTCCCGCAGTCAAACTGAGAACCACAGTCTGTAATGACCCGGTCAGGCTGTCCGTGTCGTGCGAATTGGGCCTTGCACCTCAGGACTGTGGTCTCTGCTGACAAGTCTGGGAGCAGCTCTATCTCCCAGAAGTCTGAGTAATGGTCAACGATGATCAGAAAATCCTTGCCTGCTTGCCTGAATAGATCCATGCTGAGAATCTGCCATGGCCGCGTCGGGAGTGCATGTGACATCATTGTTTCTCGCTGTTGGTCATGTGAATATTCGTTACATGCTGAACACTGACTCACATAGTCCTTGACTTCACCTTGCATGTTCGGCCAGTACAGCGTGTCTCTGGCCTGTCTGTAACAGGCATCTCCTCCTACGTGGCTGGCGTGGATGCGTTTCAGCATCTCCGCGCGTAACGACTTTGGAATTATGACCCGCTGGCTTTTGAAGAGCACTCCATCTTGTGCGCTGATCTCGTCACGAATTGACCAGTACTCCCTGATCGCCAGAGGAGTATCCTCACGGAGATCTGGCCATCCCCTGAGCACTGCTGCCTTTAGCATCTGGAGGTTTTCATCCATCTCCGTGTGTTGTCTTATCTGCGCCAGGCGCTGTCTGGTGACATTCAGATAATCAGCCTGATTTATCTGTTCAGTGTCTTCCTGCGCCCTCTGCAGGCTACAAACTGCGTGTTTTGTGTAGCTCGTGTCCGTCCTCTGTAGTGGAGCCGTGGCTCTGCTCAACGTGTCACTGATGTGCATGTCTGGGCCCGGCTTGTACACTACCTTGAGGGTGTAGTTCTGAAGTGTGAGCAGCATGCTTTGGAGCCTCTTGGGTGCCGTGAGGAGAGGCTTGTTGAAAATCGAGATGAGTGGCTTGTGGTCCGTTTCTGTTGTGATCTCTCCACGCCCATACAGGTAATAGTGGAATCGCTGGCACGCAAACACGATGCTCAGACACTCCTTTTCGATTTGTGCATAGTTCTGTTCTGTCTGAGTTAGCGCCCGTGATGCAAACCCGACTGGCTGGCCCTCCTGCATCAGACAGCATCCAAGCCCCTTCTGGCTCGCATCACTCTGGATGGTGACTGGCTTGGTCACGTCGTAGTATCTCAGGAGCGGGGCTGCCGTGACCAGCCGCTTGACCTCCTTGACTGCAGCCTCGTGTTTAGGCAGCCAATGCCACGGGACGTCTTTGTCCAGCAGCCTCCGCAGTGGCTCACAGATGTCGGAGAGTCGTGGCATGAACTTTGCGAGATAGGTGACAAACCCTATGAACCGCTGGACTGCTTTGGCGTCGGTGGGGTGTGGCATGTCCTGGACTGCCCTGATCTTTTCTGGGTCTGCCTTGAGCCCCTCTGCTGACAGAATATGCCCATGAAACTTGACCTCTCTAAGCCTGAACTGCAGCTTCTTTAGACTCAATCTTAGCTTAACTTCTCTGCACCTCTCCATGAGCGCTATCAGTTTTGTGTCATGGTCCTGTATGGCCTCCTCATCTGTCTCCCCACACCCTACCACCAGTATGTCATCTGCGATTGGCTCTACACCAGCAAGCCCTGCCAGCAGCTCATGCTGCTTCCGCTGGTATACCTCTGGCGCTACTGACACACCAAACGGTAGCTTTAACCAGCGCTTCCTGCCCCACGGTGTCCAGAACGTAGTCATGTAACTACTGTCCTCATCTAGCCTACACTGTAAAAAGGCATCACGTGCGTCTACAAGGGTGAATATGCGCGCTTTAGGCAGCTTGTATAGCACATCCTCTAAGGTCGGCATTAGGTAATGTGACCTCTTCAGAGCTTGATTTAGAAACTTGGGGTCTATGCAGATCCTCACCTTGTCTGGCTGTCTGACTATCACCATGTTGCTAATCCACTCACTTGGCTCTGACACTGAGGCTAGGTGCCCATCTCGCTCATATTTATCTAGCTGAGCCTTGACTGCCTCTCTGAGTGCCACTGGCACATTGCGTGGGGGAGCCTGCACCGGGGCTATATCTTTGTCTAGCTCAAAATGAACCTCCCCTGGGACGGATTCGACTGGACTGTTAAAAACATCATCATATGTCATAACAAGGTGCTGCCTAGTTAGTGGCTCTGACCTGCTCTGCCCCACCATAAGCAGCTCCTGAGGGATGGTGAAGCGCATTAGGCCTAGCCGCTCACTGGTTTCGCCCGACAGCAGGGGTCTCTGCTTGCTTCTCACTATCTCGAACTCAAGCTTGTGTGTTTTGCCCCTCACTACACACTCTGTCCTGAATATCCCTATGGATTGCATCGTTTCGCCTGAATACAGTACCAATCTGGTCTGGCTCGGCCCTAACTCCACACCAGGCGCCAGTCTTCTCTTGTCTTGTATACTCATCACATTACAGGTCGCCCCTGAATCTAGCTGGCACCTCTGAGACCCACCATTCACTCTTATGTTAGCAAACCATTTCCTCCCACCGCCCTGGACTGCACCTATGCTCTCTGTTGTGTAGATGTGGGCCTCTGTGCTGTCCCTGACCATATCCTCCTGGACCTCAGCCTCTGCTATGTTCAATTGTCGGGCTTGTCTCCCCTTCAGGCACACCTTAGCGAAATGATTTGCTGTTCCGCAATTGCGGCAGTTCTTCCCATATGCTGGGCAAAGTTCACGTCCGCGCTTGTGCATGTTGCCACAATATCTACATGCAGCACCCTCACTCTGTGCCTGATTCTGAAACTTGCTAAAGTGTTCCTGCTTAGATGTTGGTCGCGGCCGCCGGCCATCTGTCGCATGCACTGCCTCCAGCGGCCTGTCCTGTGCCATCGTCTTCAACCTGATATCCGTCATTTCAGCAGCTCTGCATATTTCGATGGCTGATGTCAGCGTGAGATCCTTCTCTCTGAGCATGGGACGCCGCACACCCTCATCACTGACACCCAACACCACTCTGTCTCTTATAAGTTCCTCTCCGAGTTGGCCATACTCACAGGAAGCAGCTTTTTCCCTCAGCCTCGTTACAAACGCATCAATGGGCTCCCCTTCATCTTGCTTGCAGTTGCCGAAAACGTATCTCTCGAATATTACATTTCTGGCTGGCTTGAAATACGCACCGAGACTCTCGAGGATGACGTCCACGTCCTTCTGCTGGTCCGCCGTGAGTCCCAGGTTATGCTTGTATATGTGGCGGCATTCAGCGCCCATCACTCGTCGCAGGGTTGCTGCCTGCACTTCCTTTGATTTTTCTTTTAGTCCTGATGCCAGAATATAATCCTCAAATTCGGCTCTAAAATTGTCCCAATTACTTGTGATATCGCCACTCAGCTTCATTTCCTCCGGTGGTGGTATGCTGGAAGCCATGGTGAAGCTATCGCTGTTAGCCTAGCTTGTTGCTAACGGCTAAATCTCCCGTCTTCGCCTCCACTGCTCCTTCTTTTTTTTTTTTTTTTTTTTTTTTTTTTTTTTTTTTTAACGTGTGTGCCGTCAGTGCAGCACGACAACACACAACCCTCAAACTTTGGGTCTAGCCACTTCTGACGCCATGTTCTAGTATATAGTTGGGACAGGAGACAATAGTGTGTGACTCATTCAGTGGTCTTTATTGCAACTGATGGCCCGGACGTATACACAACACACACTTCCTGCTAGCTGCTGGGACATACCATTCTGTTAGGGGTGCAACCCTTACTCGCCTATAACACTTTTCTTTCTGGGTTTTGTTAGTGTATTTACAGATGATCTCTTTGATTTTTGTCATCCAAATGTAATTCTAGTAGGGCTGCTTATCATTTGTGTCATGTAGAAGCCGTTTATAATATCCTTAAGTTTCTTTCTACGCGACTTATTAACCAGTCCAGATTAAAGTCCCCCATAACGATAAGTTCTTTCATACTGTGCTGTTGAGGATGTCTGAAAATGAATTGAGAAAAATGTCTTTAGTTGTGGTCGGTCGGTATGCTACAATTACCTTGAAATACATTTCTGAGGAAGTTGACACAGTCACATGACCAGTCACCCGCGGCTGCAAAACAGTTTCCACCCTGGCCTGACCTAGGATCACCGCGACCACCACCCGAGTCTGACTGTCTGGTTTCACGTTTGTTGAGGTTCTCCTCCAGATGTTGGAGCTCAAAACACGTTCACCCACTGTTGAATATACTTTAGCGGATTTTTGACCTTTTGGTTCTTTTGACAATTAGTTTCAGCGATTTGTAATTTAAGGAGTTGTTTCCTTGCTGCTCTGTCACAGCCTTGTCGTTATCCTCTTGCTTAGTCCAATTCTGCATATCACGTTTAAAATCAAAGCATTAATTGTCCTAGTAAATGTTAATCAATACTCCTAATTCAAAGATTATACGTACTACTTCATGTATATTTAAGTAACATTTTAAATCAACTAAAGATTATCTATAAGTTAATTAAACTACCATTTGTGTCTATCAGTTACATTCGAGCACGCTCATGCTACACTTCACTTGTGCACTCTGATTTCCTGTCGTGCGTGATATTCTACAAAATAAAAGCATGCATTTATTCTCGTTCCTCAACCTGCCCATTCAACCCAGTCACAACACACACACACACACACGGTGTTTTTTTAGGTTCCAGTCATTTCGATAGCGCGCGTCACACACACACACACACACACACAAGGCCGTGTGCCAAGAGATAAACCGAACAACACTTCTCTCCTTTTTTTTTTTCTTTTTTTTTTTTCTTCCTCAGCCTCTAAACAAGTAACCTATTTTATATTACTTTATAACGCTATACATATCAACTCTTATTATAGTTATTAATCTGTTATTAAAGTTATTTATTTGTAATTATTATTCAACAATATTAAAAACAAACGGTTGTAAGGTTATAGTTACTCACATTATACTATCAAAAGTCTAAAGCTGTTGAGATTTGGTGTGCCTCCTTATTTATTCCATGTTATGCCATTATCCTATCTTAGCTCACCACTGCAATGTCTAAATAAAAATAAAAATACTCCAACCTAAAAATGTTAGACTACACTTTAAAGTTAAACGACTTAAAACTTACTTTTATTATATTCATTTTCAAACTTCCACACTCACACACAAGGTCGTGTGTGTGCGTGAGTGCACATTCCAAGAGATATGGCGAACCACAGCAGACATTTTCCTCACGTCTTACCTCAATACCCCCATAAATTGGAAAACTATGGCATAAGAGGTGTTTCACAACAGTGGTTAAATAGTTATTTAAGTAATAGATCTCAATATGTGGAAATTAATAAGACTAAATTACAGCCAAAAAGAGTAACTTGTGGAGTTCCACAAGGCTCTGTATTGGGACCTAAGTTATTTATACTTTATTTAAATGATATTTGTTCAGTATCTAATAAATTGAAATGTATTATGTTTTGCAGATGATACAGATGATTGTTCAGGAGAAGACTTGACGGAAGTGATGAGGATAATAGAGGTTGAGTTGATTCAGCTAAAAAAATGGTTTGATATTAATAAGTTATCATTAAATGATAAGAAAACTAAATGTATGGTGTTTAGTGGCAAGGACAAATTGTGAAGCAAAATTAAAACTGAATCAAGTGGAAATTGATAGAGATATGAAACTAAATTCTTGGGAATAATAATTGATCATAAATTATGTTGGAAACCGCATATTGAATATATAAAAGGAAAATTATCCAAATCCATTGCTATTCTGTATAAAGTAAGACACATGCTGAATAAGAAATGTCTGCATTATTTTGATTTTTTGATTTTTCCATATTTAACATATTGTGTTGAAGTTTGGGGAAATGTTTATGGAACAAACATAGACCCAATACTTAAACTTAAAAAAAAAATCCATTAGAATAATACACAAAGCATGCTACTATGAACATACCAATCCATTATTTATAAGTTCTAATGTGTTAAAATTTTCAGACATTGTGTTTTTAAAAACAAAGGAAATTATGTTTTGAGTAAAGAACAACAGCCTGCCAGCTTGTATTTTTAGGTTACTTCAATTAAGAGGAGAAAACTATAATTTACGAGGGGTATTGATTTTTGAAATAGGTAAAGTAAGAACAAATACAAAATACAAATGTATTTCAGTTTTAGGAGTTAAATAGTAGAACAAGCTCAGTGATGAGCTAAAGACATGTAGTTTTTGTTATGGTTTAAGAAAACCTTGAAAGGTGAAATAATTGGAAAATTATAAAAGATAGTAACAATTACTTTCATCTTTCATTTTTTAACGTTGATGTTCCAGGCAATCTAATGTTCAGTGAATGTATAGATAGGCAATATAAGCTTTGGCTTCAGCCTACTCCTTTTTCGGTCATTCTTTTTCTTTTCTTTTCTTTTTGTGTGTAAATGTTTATGATTTTTAATATGTCTAATCTGTACTGTTAAACTGGTCACACAAAATGGTTGATGGTTGATTATATGACCGAAATAAACTTATTTCATTCATTCATTCATTATCTGTCGCACTCATAGTTTATTCCTTTTTGCATCTATAATTCCTATTGATTTCTTCCCAATTCACTCAAACAACCAACCAAACAAACAAACAAAAACAAACTTGCAGCGAACCAACAGCATACGCTGACACACGAATACCATGTTTTTCCACATGCACCTTCATTTGTCACTTTCTCATCTTTCCTTCAACTTGCTTTTTCCTTTACAAACCACATCCTGTATCCATCTTTTCCTTACACTTCACACAATGTTTATATTTTTATTCTCCTCTCCTAGAAACCATTCACGTAAGGTTATAAACATCCATTCTCTTCACCTTCCCTTCAAATCTCTCCTGCTCTTTCTCTCTCTCTCTCTCTCTCTTTCACAATACAAATTTACATGTAATACATCCATTTTTCTATTTCTCTCCTTAAAAACACATCAATCCAAAATAAATCAGTCTTATAAAATACAACAGGGTCAACAACAATCCAAAACCATATAATGTCATGCGTCTTTCTTTATCTCTTAACAGTTATTCCTCCATCATAATCTGATGCTATTGCTAATCCGAGCGCAGTTCATGACGTCTCGTCCTTGTAAACACTGGACAGACTGCTTATCTTGCAGACATTTATTTCCATTTAGTTTTATTCTCTACATGTAATTCTACATGCTTCAGTGTCACATAGAAATTTGCTTTCTTTGTTATTCATTTCAATTATTATTTCTCGTTTACTTACTGTCTGTTTACTTAAATTCTCAAAACTTAGTATATCCTTATGATTAGAATTTGTTTAACACTGATCTACGTTTTGTTATGACTGAAGCGCTGAGTGTGGCGACTTTTGTCTGTACTTCTTCCTCACTATCTTCCCTTCTGGCGTGATTAAAAACAACTGCAGAACAGCTACCTCTATGTCACGTTTCTGAATGTGTTTAGGTTTTTTATCCTTTGCGTTGTAATTGTTTATCAAAACTCCCATCCCTCTACACTGGCTTGTGTCAAAAGTCCTGTCCACCGGCCAGGGTGACAGACAGCTTTGTGTCCGCTTGTTCCATTTCTTTGAATATCTTTTTATTTCATCGGCTAACAGTGGTTTCAGTTTACTGAAGCCCCAACTGTTGACCAAACCTGCGACTCAGACTCCATGATTCACACAGGTGTGAAATAAACATTGACAATATTTGATTAAAACCAGTTACACAGATAAAAGTTAAGAAATATTTTAGAATACAAATTTTAATTTTCTTTTATTGTGATTATTCTTAAAATAATTAAAATGTCAATATATTTAAATAATCAATTTACCTTTATCAAATTTAAATTCAATTTTATTGAATTTACTTATTTAACTTTATTTAATGTATTTGCTATATAAATATTTATTCAAAGCTACCCATTATTTATTGATATTTAAATGTTTATTTATTTATTTATCTTTTATTTTACTTATTATCAAAACCAACCTGCCAGCACTCTCTTCAGACTGAGAAAGCTGTCCACTCACATTTTGTAATGCCAAGCTAAATGCTAACCCAGCCTTACTAGGCCTCAGTAAACTAATTTTTGCTAACCTAGCTCAATGCTAAACTAATCCTATGCTAATCACATTTATGTTAAATTATGATATGATATGCTAAACTAATCCTATGCTAATCTCATTTATGTTAAATTATGCTATGCTATGCTATGCTAACCTATGCTATGCTACAGTGACACTCCTCTTTGGCCCACGGCTAACGTGTAGCACGTCACACAACCTCGTCACACAGACACACCTCTTATCTCAAAATGTCTCCTAACAGAGCCTCGTCTTCTTCTTACTGTGTCACACGCGCACAAAAAAAATCAACGAAGAGCGAGCCTTTTTTGTGTAATCAAAATCTCAGACACTTTTTTACAAACTATAATATCGCACAGTCACAATCACACCCAGAAGCACAGCTGTATTATATCTAAACTTAATAATAATAAACAACATTTATCATTCACTCTGAGCTGGACGAAATGGCTGGGGAGAGGGAAGTCTGGGCTTCCCTGCTTAGGCTGCTGACCCCGCGACTCGACCTCCGATAAGCGGAAGAAGATGAATGGATGGATGGATCATTCACTCATATGATTTCCGAACATAAACTTCGTCTATCTTCTCATAAACACACACATTTTGGACAATTTCAAAACTTTCACAGATTAGCAGGGATGTGAGGGGATGCGGGAGTGAGGGAGTAATGATTACCTTTCAAGTGAAGGAAATGAAACAGATCAGGCCCGCAGGTGCATACACAATTGTTATTAAAATACGCATATATAAATGTACCAACAAAAAACTGAATCACTCCACATCCAACACACTTTTCAACATTCACCAATATACACACACATTAACAAAATACAACCCACCCCAATGTCCGGATAATATAAACAATTATACACGCGTGCTTTTTGTGGAACGGCCGTCTCATAACACGAACGCAGGTCACTTCTTACTCATTAAACGGCGATTAACCCGTCCAGTGGAGCAGACCCTACGTTACTACCCCGACCAACACGGAAACCAGCCTAAAGGCGCCGTAGAATCACTGGTAATCAGCCAACAATTCTACAGCCATCATGTTTGGTCAGTTCCAACACAGTTTCACCAACGCTCAACTGTATGGAGCTGTACTCCATCTGTTTAAACTGCAGCACACTAATCAGAAAGTCGTGACAGCTCAGTCGATCTCCTAAAAAGTCACTAAAAATGAGGCCTTTACCGCTGCAGCTTCCACAAAAAGAGATGCGTCGCACATTTGCAGACTTTCAACAATTTTTTATAGTCAAATGTACCACCCGGCTAGTGAAAATGCTTTTACTTTAGCTGTATCCAAACCGCCAACCGAGTGTACATGCATAAGAAGTAGAAGAGGTTAAGAAATGACATACACAAAATGTGGTACAAAGGTCAGAAATTCCACCACACAAGCCTTAAAAAAAGTAAATGTTTCGAGTAAAACTCACACAGATACATTATTTCAGGCATTATTAGCTTTGTTGCATGTTTGGTTTTAATAGTTAGTTAAAAACTGCCATATTGAGTGTGACAGTTATACTGTCATATTGAGTAAAACCAAATTTTTGTACTTGCAAACATTACAAAAACACCTGATTCTAGTAAAGCTCACATATATATTATTACAGACAGTTTTAGACATATTGAATGTTTGATTTTGGAGTTATGTTTATATAACTTTCATATTGAGTATGACAGTTATATTGTCATATTGAGTAAAAAATTATAATTTGTGTCTTTGCAAACCTTACAAAATATATTTTTTCTAGTAAAACTCACAAAGATACATTATTCCAGGCATTTTTAGACATGTTGCACGTGGTTTATGAGTTATGTTTGAATACATTTTTTTTGCTTATTTTGCATTATCTCAGGATTCTAAGAACATTACTGTCATATTGAGTAAAAAACTAGTTTCTGTGTTTGCAAACCTAAAACAGCATATGTTTCGAGTAAAACTCACAAAGATACATTATTTCAGGAATTATTGGCTATTTTGCATGTTTGGTTTTAATAGTTATGTTTAAATACATTTTTATTGCTTTTTTTCTAATTATCTCAGGAGTTTAAGAACTTTTCTGTCATATTGACTAATAAACTAAATGTTTTATTTGTAAACTTTACAAAATCTTTTGTTTCTTTTAAAACTCACAAAGATACATTATTTCAGGCATTACTGGCTATTTTGCATGTATGGTTTGAGTTATGTTCAAATAACTGTCATATTGAGTGTCACAGTTATACTGTCATATGGAGTAAAAACACAATTTTGTATTTGCAAACCTTACAGAAACACCTGATTCTATTAAAACTCACATAGATACATTATTTTAGGCATTTTTAGACGTATTTCATGTTTAGTTTTGGAGTTATGTTTATATAACTTTCTTATTTAGTATGACAGTTATACTTTCATATTGAGTTAAAAAAAATAATTTATGTATTTGCAAACCTTACAAAAGATAATTTCTTTAGTAAAACAAAGATTAAGATTATTTCAGGCATTACTAGTTATGTTTAAATAACTGTCAATTGAGTGTGACAGTTAAACTGTCATATTGAGTAAAACCATTTTTTTTCTATTTGCAAACCTTACAAAAACTTCTTATTCTAGTAAAAACACAAGCTACCATCAACACCTGGCATCTGGATGAAAATACTCCATATATGCAACCCAGTCCTAATAAAACAAACTTTAAGAGCGATAAAGATTCCCACTTATCCACACCAAACTTAAATAAGCCAGTTAAAGCTACAACAAACTTTGAAGAAAAAAGACAACCTGGCTCAAACATACATGCTCCGCCCTATGTTCCCCGACAGGTTCCACAAGCCAGCACGTCGTCTTCAGTTGAACCGTTGGCCCACTATTTGGCAACACGAGATCTCATCACTTCAGGACTGTACTACTTCGCCGATAAACCAGAAGATTATCGCGCGTGGGAGTCGTCATTCACTACAGCGGTCAGCGGTGCTCACCTCACAACAACCCAAGAACTAGACCTCATGACAAAGTGGCTTGGTAAGGAGTCTGGAGAACATGTGAGACGCATCTGCTCGATGTATGTAAACCATCCAGAACTGGCTCTACACAAAGAATGGGAGAGACTGTGTGACTGTTATGCTGCTCCTGAAATAATTGAAAAATCACTATTTGATCGGCTAGACAATTTCCCCAAAATTTCTTTTAAAGACAACGCTAAGCTACACGAACTGGGAGATTTGCTCATGGAAATTCAAGGTTTCAAGGAGGACGGCTATGTCACCGGCTTGTCCTATCTGGATACGTCACGAGGAATTAGGCCAATTGTGGACAAGCTTCCTTATAGCTTTCAGGAAAAATGGATATCTTCTGGGTTTTTGTACAAAGAACATAATAACGGTTGCTTCCCTCCCTTCCACTCTTCTGTGTTTTTGTATGCTCCGAGGCAAAGAAACGAAACGACCCCAGTTTCACCCACCAGTGCAATACAACTGCTAACCCTGACAAACACATTGCAAAAAGTTTTAACTCCAACAGACCCATCACGGTGCACAAAACAGACATTTTAACAACCAATAGTGACCCCAATGAATGTTGTCCTCTACACAACAAACCACACCCCCTTAAGAGATGCAGGACATTCCGAAACAAATCCCTGGATGATAGAAAGGCCTTTTTGAAGGAAAAAGGGATATGTTTTTAATGTTGTTCCTCAGTTTCACATCTCGCCAAACACTGCCAGTCTTCTGTGCGGTGTTATGAATGTGGAAGCACTTATCATGAGGCAGCAATGCATCCTGGTCCATCCCCTCAAATGGCCAACGCTCCTCCACCTCTTAAAGAGAATGGCGGGGAGGGAGAAGAACAGTATAACATGCCTGATGCACAAGCTGTACAGATGTTTGCGGTCAAGGTCAGTGGGGGCGCTCATGCTCAAAAATAGGCCTTACTAAAATGTACCATAAAGACTTCAAGGTCAAGGCCATCAAAGCCTACGTAATTCTGGATGACCAACGTAATCGATCATTGGCAAGACCAGAATTGTTTAAATTGTTCAATGTGGACAGCAAACCAATCCCCTATCATCTCAGAACTTGTTCTGGCTTTGTAGAGGCACACGGAGGGAGGCTGAGGGTTTCCAGATTGAGTCCCTAGATGGTAAAGTTCTCATCTCACTTCCAACACTCCTCGAGTGTCAAGAGATTCCAAATGATCGGAATGAGATCCCAACACCAACTGCAGTTTTGCATCAACCCCATCTCCATCACATTGCCAAACACATCCCTGAATTGGACCCAGATGCCCAAATACTGAGTAACCCCTGGCTGCAGCCCGCAGATCGAGGAGGGGCTTATTTTCCCTAAATGTGGGCTGGTCTAAACGTTTAACCCATGGGTTCACCCCCGCGGGCTCCATCTGGTGGCGGAGATCCAGCACAGCACAATGACTTAATAGATCAAACATTTTTAGCCTGGGGTGAAAAATAAAACCAATTATGCAAAGTCTTCTGTCTTTGGCTTATTTGACTTAGCTAATATAATTGAGTGTACAAAATAATATGTGTCTATACTCTTATGGAAATGCTATGGTTTATATATATATATGTATTTATTTTTTTCATGGTAAATGCTATGGTTTATATATATATATGTATATATTTTTTTTTTCATGGTAAAAAAATACATTTGACAAGTTAAAAGTAGGAATGTCTAAGTCTATCAAATACATGAACCTTTTTCCATATTAAGTCATTGTGCTGTGCCGGATCTCCGCCACCAGATGAAGCCCGCGGGGGTGAACCCATGGGTTAAACGTTTAGACCCGCCCACATTTAGGGAAAATAAGCCCCTCCTCGATCTGCGGGCTGTGTCACGCCAATTTTCTTCCCATTACAAAAACCTTCCTACCCCCCATTTACTTCCGGGGTAATTTCCTCTTACGTCATTGACAGCGATCGATAGCACTTCGTTTGACTCTTTTTTATAATACAGCGTTAACAAAACGTCTGTATTAATCGGACAAGTATTAATTTGACAAATTAACTTGAGGATATATTCCTGACTGCACATTTGACTCGTGGACATATGCGGAAATGAATAACAGTGTACAATAAGTTAATTCATTATCAATCAACATTATCAAACTTTATTAAAACTAAATTTATTAGTTACATTCAGTTTTTTTCTCTTACGTCATTGACAGCGATTGATAGCACTTCGACTTTGACTGCCGGTCGCTGGTTTATTTTATTTTTTATAATACAGCGTTAACAAAACGTCTGTATTAATCGGACAAGTATTAATCTGACAAATTAACTTGAGGATATTCCTGACTGCACATTTGACTCGTGGACATATGCGGAAATGAATAACAGTGTACAATAAGTTAATTCATTATCAATCAACATTATCAAACTTTATTAAAACTAAATTAATTCGTTACATTCAGTTTTTTTTAGTTCTCTGTGTAAGTGAACTAAATTAAAATGACATTTATGTGCACATATGTACCTCAGTGAAGTCAGATGACCCGTGGTCAGACAAACGACAATATTTAGAATAAGAACATAAAAATAAAGAAAAACCTTGGGTATTTCTTCAAGACTTTAAAATGACACAAGAAACTGCAATGTAATATTATTTTTTATTGTTTACAAATGTTTTGTTCCAAACATTGCACAAGCTGCACTTAAAGAATGGGGAACACAGATAAAGGAGAAAGCGTCAATTATAATCACAAGTGGTGGTCACCTCAGAAGTAGACATGTTATAGTGAAAAGCTCTTAAACCCCATCAAGGTACAAACCAATATAGGTTATTAGATTATTATTTTTGAACCAGTTATTTTTTCCCCCAGCTTACATATTTCTCCAATCATTTTTTTTTATGGAGCAACATAGGTATGATACAATTTATTCACTTTTGTGTCATGGCATATCAGTACTGTATTCAGTTATTCTTTGATGACGCAGTCGATGGCCTGGACTGAGTTTCTGGATACCCTAAAGACTGGCTGAAGAATGCCCTGCAATAGGCCGCTCGCCTTGTCTGTCCAATAACAGAACCTCTGGCCATGCCTTTGGGGAAATTGAAGAAAGGCTCTTCAGATTACAGTTACTAATCCATCCATCCATCCATTTTCTACCGCTTGTCCCTTTTTGGGGTCGCTGTAGCCTATCTCAGCTGCATTCGGGCGGAAGGCAGGGTACACCCTGGACAAGTCGCCACCTCATCGCAGGCAGTTACTAATCATGATAAACAATACAGCAGATATTTCAAGAAGTTGTCCTACCCTTCAATGCCAAAGCGCTCCATTAGAAGGACACACCACCAACGCCGGATTGACTGCATGTCCAGCTAGAGCAGATATAACAATTAGTTAATTATTTTTACCTCTCAGAGCCGCTTATTTTGAAATCTTTTAAATATCTAAATACTTACCACACTGTAGTGAAAAGTAGTATCCGTACAGAGCCAGAGGGAGTACTAAAAATAGAAAATAGTAATTTTTCTGAGCCCATGTAATAATTGTGTAATGAAAAAAATATTTCTCTACTTTGTAATAATCTACTAAATTGATTAAAAGAGCCGTCAACATCAATACTGGAAATGTGATGGACAGGAATATCTCTGGAAGAAATAATTGCAACCAAATATTTTTGTAATTTGATACTGTGTTTCACATCATTGTGGGGGAAGTTTAACCTACTCTTCTTCTTTAAAAATGCTCAACTTACCATGAGCATGAAAACATCACAGTCATTCCCCGAGGTCTGGCGTGGGATCTCCTGGTAATACACATTAGCACCATGAAAATGTATACAGCCTTTGGGTTTACTACAAGAAATTTATATTTTATAGAGTAAACCTATTACCTGCATAACTCTGTAACATCAAGGGAATGAGTTCTGGCTTGGTCATCACCAATATGACAATCATGAAACATTTTACCAGTAACGTTGTGGTTAGAATTCACTATTGCATTCAAGCATGTGAGTACATTCAGACTGAATTACAATCCTAGAGTACAATAGTCAAAGACCACCATTTACTTGGTTTCCAATCAAATAATTTTTTCTTTGCAAATGTTTTCACGGATAACAATCAAACAGATGTATTGAGCTGAAAATAGAAAAAAAGCCATCAGCGATACTTTTGGTATGAAATGTAATGGGACATTAGATAAGCATACCTGCAGATGGTCTGGCTCCAGTTTGGGTCCATGGTTCGCCCAGGTCTCCCTTTCTTCCTTGCATCCTTCTTGAGGACCTCCATTCCAGGTTGGATGATGAAGCGCTTGACCCCCTTCTTCATCCTCTGCCGGTATGACAATTTCTGTCTCTCTTGGGCCCTCTCCACATTGTTGATCACCTTAATTGATTCAAGATGTTTAGATTACAAAGCATTTAAAGAAAAATAAATAACTAAATATTAACCAGTAGCCATTAAGTAATCATCCTTCAACAGGACACGTTGTCATACATCAACATAATGAGTACCTTTCCAAAAACGTCCTCATCCTGGCCAACTCGGAGCTGCACAAAGGCCTCCAGAGAATCAGCCTGGTCAGGAGCTGCCATCACCTCAGGACACTCAATTGTAACCTTTAACACATTGAAAGACAACACAGACTTCTAAGTATGAATTTATGGCTACAAAGACACTTTCATCTACACAGGAGCGTATTGTTTTGTTCAAAAGGCTGTGGTTATATTAGGGTCCTGGAATGTATGAATGGCACGAATATCATTTCTTATGGGAATATTTGTCTCACAAAATGAGTTTCACATAATGAGCTCGGAATGAAATGAACTTGTATTGCGAGGTACCACTGTGTAATGAGCACTCATTTTGATTTGACCTACATAGAGCTAAATAAAAACAAACCACCTACCTCTGTAAACATCCGTGCCTCTCGACCAAACATCAGGCGGAAGGGGGAGTACCTGGTCGATGCCTGTACACAGGTGTTATGGGCATACACTATCTCCCTGAGGTTGTCCTCCCACTTCTCCTGTTGGCCCCTGATGGTCTTCCCAATAGACACTTTAATGGTTTGGTTCGTCCTCTCATCAAGCCCATTGGTTTGCCAAGCTGACGAAACCCCATGTTCAATGCCCAACTCCTTGAAAGCTACCTCAGCCTATACACGAAAAAGGAGTCCGTTACTTGTGTTTTGAGGAATGTGTGTGTCTGCTAAAAAGATGGCCAGTTTAAAATGCAGTTGTAGAAAAAGAAAGTTACCTCTTTCTTGAATTCAGTGCCCTGGTCAGTGAGGATAACTTCAGGCAAACCATGAGTGTAGAAAATGTCCTTCAAGGCCTGTGGGGCACCACAGAAATTATATTAGTACAACTAATAATTACAATAGAATTGTATATATATATATATATATATATATATATATATATATATATATATATATATATATATATATATATATATATATATATATATATATATATATATATATATATATATATATATATATATATATATATATATATATATATATATATATATATATATATATATATATATATATATATATATATATATATATATATATATATATATATATATATATATATATATATATATATATATATATATATATATATATATATATATATATATATATATATATATATATATATATATATATATATATATATATATATATAAAGCACTTTAGTGGCTTTTTCCCTTTCTGATTATGGCCATGGGTAAGTGAAACACCAAAATATAAAGAATACCTCCTTCACATTGGCTGCTGTCTTTTTTGGGAATGTTCTTGCTTCAACCCACTTGGTGAAATAATCGGTCAAAGCAGTGGTTCTCAAACTTTTTTTGACATCCCCCACTTTGGACAAGGGGGAGTTTTCAAGCCCCACCTGCCCCCATCGCCCCAACAGAATGCTAATGCCAAGCTTAACATTTTCAAATTTATTGAACATCAAGTAACATCAAGTTGTATACATTCAAACTCAATAACATAAAATAACATCAAGTTCAATAATAAATAAAATAACTGTGCAGCTGTGGTATAACTTGCATCAAGTTCAATATCAAATAAAATAACTTGCATCAAGTTCAATAATAAATAAAACAAAAGTGTTATAACTTGCATCAAGTTCAATAAATCAAAAAAAGTGTTATAACTTGCATCAAGTTCAATAATAAATCAAATAAAAGTGTTATAACTTGCATCAAGTTCAATAATAAATCAAAAAAAGTGTTATAACTTGCATCAAGTTCAATAATAAATCAAATAAAAGTGTTATAACTTGCATCAAGTTCAATAATAAATCAAATAAAAGTGTTATAACTTGCATCAAGTTCAATAATAAATCAAATAAAAGTGTTATAACTTGCATCAAGTTCAATAATAAATCAAATAACTTGCATCAAGTTCAATAATAAATAAAAATAAAAGTGCCACTTTGCAATCTTTGCAAAAAAAAAAGGAGGAGCTAATGCATTTGGCAAGACAGGGAAAGTGAACATGAGTTTTACATTACTCCAGCATTAGTGGCTGCAATGAGCCTGTTTTGCACTGCACAGCTTTTCAAATCGGGGTTGCAGGCTTAACACTGCCACTGTTAAAACCTCATTGAGTTCGGGGCTGAGCTGCCTTGACACGAGTGCTTCCCGGTGAATGACACAGTGTGTCCAATGCGCATTTGGCGCAACCCTCTTTACTAGAGCCTGCAGCCTGTTTCTTGACTTTGCCATGGTCTGTGCGCCATCAGAGCAAAAGCCCACACAGTTTTCCCATTTAAGGTCGTGTTCTTTGAGGAAACTGTCCGTTATATTGAACAGCTCATCAGCATTGGCTCTATTTTTTATGTATTTGCAAAACAGCAAATCCTCGCACAGTGACTCGCCATTCACAAAGCTTCCGCTTAGCCCCGCCCCCATTAGTTACTGTTGCTATTAGGGCTGCAACTAACGATTAATTTGATAATCGATTAATCTGTCGATTATTACTTCGATTAATCAATTAATAATCGGATAAAAGAGACCAACTACATTTATATCCTTTCCAGTATTTTATTGAAAAAAAAACAGCATACTGGCACCATACTTATTTTGATTATTGTTTCTCAGCTGTTTGTACATGTTGCAGTTTATAAATAAAGGTTTATTTAAAAAAAAAATTTTTTTTTTTTTTTTAAATCCTCTGCGCATGCGCATAGCATAGATCCAACGAATCGATGACTAAATTAATCGGCAACTATTTTTATAATCGATTTTATTTGATTTAATCGATTAGTTGTTGCAGCCCTAGTTGCTATGTCTGTCAAACTTTCGCTCCTACCTAGAAATTTAAAGCCTACAGGAAAAATAAGTAATTTACATTTATTTATATAGCGGATTTCACAGACAGAATCACAAAGTGATTTACAGTGTGTATAGAAAATTAAAGCATAGTAAAAAAAAATATCTAAGAATATAATTGAAAAAAAAAAAAATTAAAGTGAAATTTCCTCCCGTTCCTGTCATGTCTCTATTCCCCACCAGTGGGGGGCGCCACACACTTTGAGAAACGCTGGGTCAAAGTGAGACAATATCTGTTCCCCTTAGACGACTTTTTCACAGGTCCAAAAAGGTCCACACCTAGTGCATGAATTCCAGTTCTCAGTTTAGCAAATATTTGAATGTGGACTGAGTTTTTGTATAGTTGTGCGTGAAAAGGTGAGGGATGTGTGAATAAACCCACTCACCAACCAAGTAACAAGGTGATACGACCTTGATGGGCTTCAGCTCAGGCGCCTCGGTCTTTAATTTTTCAAAGCGCTGGCAGTCAGGACATGTGCGCACCTAAAAGCAGTAATAAAGGGAAACATATTGTAGATATGATTTGATTCCACAACACTTTGCGACCTACTACTAACTACTAACCTGAGT
Organism: Entelurus aequoreus; assembly: GCF_033978785.1. NCBI lineage: Eukaryota > Metazoa > Chordata > Actinopteri > Syngnathiformes > Syngnathidae > Entelurus > Entelurus aequoreus. The sequence continues at coordinate 24,711,141 of NC_084741.1, read as the reverse complement.
GTTTCAACTAAAAATTAAAATCAAAAGCAAATATCTTCCTTCTAGGAGCTTGCTTACCCAATCCAATGTGTCCTGTGTGATGGACCGCCAATAAAACCGGGGAGCAATCTTCGATTGCATCCTCCGTGGTCCAAAATGGCCTGCATGGGCTTCGGTTAACACAGCCACTTTCTCCTCCTCTGTCCAAATGACCCTTCTGTTCCCATGGTACAGGACCTCTTCTACACAGGATAGCAGCACACACAATATTGAAGTGAAATGGTTTCAACAATAATGTTGATTAAAAGTACAGACATTTAACAGTATTATATATTAATTAACATTAGTGAAATGGTTTCAACAATAATGTTGATTTAAAGTACAGACATTTAACATTATTATATATTAATTAATATTAGTGAAATGGTTTCAACAATAATGTTGATTTAAAGTAGTACCGACATTAAAACAGTATTATATATTAATTAATATTAGTGAAATGGTTTCAACAATAATGTTGATTTAAAGTACAGACATTTAACATTATATATTAATTAATATAACTGAAATGTTTCAACAATAATGTTGATTTAAAGTACAGACATTTAACATTATTATATATTAATTAATATTAGTGAAATGGTTTCAACAATAATGTTGATTTAAAGTAATACAGACATTTAACAGTATTATATATTAATTAATATTAGTGAAATGGTTTCAACAATAATGTTGATTTAAAGTACAGACATATAACATTATATATTAATTAATATTACTGAAATGTTTCAACAATAATGTTGATTTAAAGTACAGACATTTAACATTATTATATATTAATTAATATTAGCGAAATGGTTTCAACAATAATGTTGATTTAAAGTAGTACAGACATTTAACAGTATTATATATTAATTAATATTTTTTGCACGTTACCACGAAGACAGAAGTTAGCAGCAGCGGCCCTAACACTCCGCTTGAAATGTTGCGAAGCCTGCTGGTCATAAGTCCCCTGGGACAGATAAAGACGAATATCATCCAGTGACACCACCATTTTCAGGAGATTTTTTTTTTTTTTTTTTTTTTTTAAGTTTTATTTATACATTTCAACATTTCAACAATCAAATAAGTACAAAAGTAGTACAAAACAGTACAAAAAGAATAAAAAGCAGCGCCAGGGGGTTATAAATTCAAAGTAACTAAAATAGAATGCAAAAAAAACATATATATAATATAAACAAAGTGCAAAGCCATAGGCTCACTCAATTTCAGTAAACAACTCAAATTTGGAACACAGCATAATCGTCTTCACAGCTTTCTGGTTGCTAGAGGTAGAGAGTGTCTTAATGTACAGTTCTAACTCTTTTTTAAAGGCACAAAAGACAGGTCGGGTATTAAGAAACTTACATTTATGAATATAAAACTTAGCCAATAGTATAATGAGGTTGCAAAGGTAAAATTCCTTTTCAAATTTTTGTTCATATAGTGTAAAACCAAATATCACATCTTTAAAACAAAGCACAAATTTGTCATGAATATTGTCCAGGATGAAGCGACAGATGCCCTGCCATAGTGATCGAGTGCTTTCACAAGTCCAAAACAGGTGGTAAACAGTCTCTGGATGCATGTTACATAAGGTGCAGGTAACATCAATGTCCTTCTTGTATCTAACCATCACAGTCTTTACAGGGTAATAACGATGAATGATTTTAAAAGATATCTCTTTGACTTTGTTGGTAAGTAAATACCTGTTAGGAAGGGACCATGTTTTGACCCAGCAGATGTCATTCACAATATTATTCCAGAGCGCAATTACATAGGAGACAGACACACAATCATTTTGGAATAAGCTGCGGATTTTTCTGTTATTTTTCTGATCAAAGCAAAGTTTCCCCACAGGAGTGTCAAGTGGATCATTCACAATTTTTACAGCAGAAAGAGGAGATGAGTAAGCCCTGTACAACATAACAACACCCGTTGGAATGGCATCAAATACAATGGCAAATTGTTTGGGAGTCACAGGGACCTTAAAGTGGTTGACAAATTCTTGGTAATTAAAAAGTTGACCTTCCTTATTGAAAAGCTGACTCACTAAAATAATATCATTGTTGAACCAATTGTTGAGGAAAAGAGATTTCCTTTTGAAACATATATCTTTATTGTTCCAAATGAAGTATTTGGTAGGTGAGAAATTGTGCTTGTATATAAGAGACCATGCCAGAAGGGCTTGTTTGTGGAAGTTTGAAAGAGCAACAGGAATCCTATCAATGCTGTAGTTACACAATAGCAAAAATGTTAGGCCTCCAAGGTTAGAAAATACATATATACATATATACATATATAAATACATATATACCCTAACCCTAACCCAAAATACATTTTCAGGAGATGTTGATTTATCGATGCTGTCAATGACGTAAGAGGAAATGACGTAAGTAAGAGGAACTGAAGTAAGCGGAAATGACCCCGGAAGTAAATGGGGGTTAGGAAGGTTTTTGTAATGGGAAGAAAATTGGCGTGACAGCTGTAGCCAGGGTCACTTGGAGTGATTGGCAACACTAAAAATTGTGTGATTGTGAATGCTAGTGTGAATGTTTTCTGGCGACTTGTCCAGGGTGTACCCCGCCTTCCGCCCGAATGCAGCTGAGATAGGCTTCAGCACCCCTGCAACCCAGAAAGGGACAAGCAGTAGAAAATGGATAGACTCAGAACACGTAGGATACAAAGCATTATGTACATATTTTAAAAAGACTGGGTTTTGACAGTTTATTTAGGAAACTTTTATTAAAAAATATTTATCAAAAATGTCAAAATGTGTACAACACGTAATGTATTTTTGTCTTGAAAATCTACGTTTACCTTGAAAATCATTTTTTGTCTTAAAAATTACCTTTTTACTGTCTATCTGTGTTGGCCCTGCGATGAGATGGCGACTTGTCCATGGTGTATCGCCGCCTTCTGCCCGAATGCAGCTGAGATAGGCTCCAGCACCCCTTGCGGCCAAGGGACAAACGGTAGGAAATGGATGGATGGGTTAAATAAAATAATATAGAGTAGGGTTTCATCAAGAAGAAGAAGAAGAAAAAGAGGAAGAAACCCGGAAGTATACATTGACGTATTTCCGGGTCATGGCAGCCTCCTGTTAATTCCGCGTGTCAGACTTCTACAAAGGTTTGAATGTTGTTGTTTTTAAAACCGCTTTTCTGCATTGGTTTTGCAAAGCTTGAATGACACTCAAGATTGTTAGCTTTAAAAAGTCTACATTTGTTGTTGTGGCAATTATGTGTTGCTCGCCGTACAGCGTACACATTAACTAATGCCGTGTTGTTACGATAGCAGCCAGCATAATCTCAGTGGTTCACAAACACTAAAATGTGCTCAATACAAATTCAAATCTGCTGAAAAAAATAAACTATAAAGATAACGTAAAAGAAAGCTTGTAGGGTGGCCAACGCTCTGAAAATTAATCAAATGACATTTTGCAGGGCGAGTTATTTCTGTGAAATAAGTTTTATAAGGGGGCAACTGGATTATTTTTTGGGTTGAAGACGTTTAAGAAGAGTCCAGTGGCATCGATTAAACCTACAATCTAAACACGTTATTTTTTATAATATTTGACTTCAACCAGAATGTAAAAAGCTGCACAGGTTTTGAAAGTATACAAATGTATGGTAAAAGAATGTAAAAAAAAAATTGTGACAAAATTAAATTAATAAAATGTATATTTTTAAGTGAATGTAACATAACAAAAATATAAATATTTCTTTACAGACATAGATCCTGCTTAACTTCAAAACTTTAATGTCAGTGTTCAGTTTTTATGATAGAGCAGGTCTCCAACTTTTTATCACTATGAAGACTACTTTACAAAAACAAAGCTGAGATATGTGTTTTTAATTTATGACTGTCAGCATTTCATTTGTTTAAGAAAAAACTCAGCTTCACTTCAGCAGTGTGGCCATTGTCTTTATGCTATTTTGTGGTAGTTTTTCATTAAATAGACACATGGTGTCTGATTTGAACACTTAAAAAATACTGAAGAGTTGAAGCAAATATTTGACCCTTTGGTGTACCAGTTGGTGAGCTTTGTAGTGTCACTATCATATAGTGTAGTGCTACTATCATGAAGCTACAGTAGCTATGCTAGCACGTACCTCTCAGACGTGATAGCCTGTCGAACAAAAACGATCTCCGATATTTCCCAAGTTCTCCTTTTTTTACAGAAAAATATAATTGCAGTAAAAAGTCACATTTGGAGTCCCGATTGCCCGAAACTTGGCAGTCAACTCCAGCTAGCTAGCTGCAGCTGAGCCAGAGTGACTGACACCAAACGCACCAATGTCATAGTAGTTTGTGTTCCCTGATAATTGCACTCAACAGATGTTTTGAAATTTATTAGAGACGTTTACATTATCTGCTTTAGCAAAAACGCTGCTTTGCTCAATAAGTCAGCCAATCTTCTTCATGTAGATGGCAGAGGCAGTGCAAGACAAAGGACGTGGCTTGAAGTTTGCAGAAGAGCAACTTAAGCGCCATGGGTGGGAACACGGTGAGATATTATATGTTGTCTCATTTCATCATTATAGCCACAACCACTACATGTGTTGCATGTGCAGGCAAAGGACTCGGGCGCAAGGAGGACGGCTTATCACAAGCCATTAAAGTCAAAGTGAAATGTGACAAGGGAGGAGTGAGTGTTGGATGATACCCACAAGTTTTTGTTACCCTTGTGTGTGCACGGCGTCTTCTGACCCGCGCTGTCTTCTTCCAGGTGGGCCACAAGGAAGGAGAGCAGTTTACCTTCCACTGGTGGGACCACGTCTTCAACAAAGCCTCGTCCAGTCTGCAAGTGGAGTCGGATCAGGTCGGTGCTTATTTGGAAGACAATCATACAATATTTTCTTTGTTCCAAACACGGGTATTATTTTAAACATGTTTATTAGCAAGTTACATTATGGAACATCACGTGTTTATATTTGAACAAATCAACATGTCTGTAAAGCAGTTGGAAGAAATGAAGCTTATATTTATCCTACTCAATGGCCTAGTGGTTAGAGTGTCCGCCCTGAGATCGGTAGGTTGTGAGTTCAAACCCTGGCCAAGTCATACCAAAGACTATAAAAATGGGACCCATTACGTCCCTGATTGGCACTCAGGATCAAGGGTTGGAATTGGGGGTTAAAACACCAAAAATGATTCCCGGGCGTGGCACCGCTGCTGCCCACTGCTCCCCTCACCTCCCAGGGGGTGAACAAATGCAGAGGACAAATTTCACCACACCTAGTGTGTGTGACAATCATTGGTACTTTAACTTTACCGGAAAATATACCTCAAAGGATGGCCTGTTCAGTGAAACGTCTGAGGTTAAATGGTGGTTAACGTTTAAATCAAATTTTGCAACAGTTTTTCCACAAAAGCAATATAGATAATCTGTTCCAGGGTCAAGCTGTCATCATCTTAACATGTTTAAACTGTACAGGCCGAGTGTTCAGTATCGTTTTATCATTCTTAAACTCCATATAGTAAAACTTAAAAACAATCCAGTTTATACTCACAGTATAAGCTGAAGTCTTGCAAGATGTTTTAAAAATTCCACTATACTGTGAAGTAAACTTAAAGGGGGCCTATTATGCAAAACTTTTCTTACTTATTGGTACCTGTTTTTGTGTGTTTGGGAATCTGCATAAGACTCAAAAATGTAAAAACAAACCATGGAGGTAGGGCGGAGATATTTATAAAACAATCTTGCCCTCCTTCATACTTCCTCCAAAGTAGCCGTTTGGAATTTGCCCAATTTGTGATGTTTTTCCTATTGGTGACGATCGTTGCGCTAGTCCACCATTGTAGTCCGATGTTGAAGTCAATAAGTTCCTTCTTTTTCTCTATCCTCTTGTTGTGGGGCAGACTGGCTCCGCTGTTGCCATTTCTAATACAAAATAGCATATAGTTTGAACTTATATCTGTCAGTAAACACAATATGTAAGCGCTAAAAACTACAACGTGGCAATGGGGAGAAGACTCAGTCGAGGTGGAGACACATAAATAAAACCGCCAACAAAACGGTGCATTCTGAAGAGACGGTCAGAAAGCGGCATGAAGACGTCCTGTAAAATATAATCTATGCTACATTTTGAGCAAAGAACCACCATTACATGTTGGGGGCGGTATGGCGTAATGGGTAGAGCGGCCGTGCCAGAAACCTGAGGGTTGCAGGTTCGCTCCCTGCCTCTTGACATCCAAATCGCTGCCGATGTGTCCTTGGGCAGGACACTTCACCCTTGCCCCCGGTGCCGCTCACACTGGTGAATGAATGATAGGTGGTGGTTGGAGGGGTCGGAGGGGCCGTAGGCGCAAACTGGCAGCCTCGCTTCCGTCAGTCTACCCCAGGGCAGCTGTGGCTACAAATGTAGCTTACCACCACCAGGTGTGGATGAATGCTGGGTTCCCACTTCTCTGTGAGCGCTTTGAGTATCTAATCATTGAAAAGCGCGATATAAAATCTAATCCATTATTATTATTATTATTATTATTATGTTATGTAGACCACAAGGAAGTGTTTTAAATGCAGAAAAAAATGCCCCCTTATTGCAGATATTAAAATAACATTGACATTCGTTGGCACCGTAAACATTTTGTTTGTGCTGTTACAATCTCAGTGTTATTCTAAAATAAATTTTCTGACGAGTGACATCATCCATTTTTGACAAATATCACACAGCGTCTTGGTTTGAACGAGTGTCCCCTGCGCTTAGGCGGAAGAGAAAGTAGTTCCCACCAACCGCATTTAGACATCATTTAGACAAGCTCTCAATAATTGTTACTTTCCACTGTGTTCTTGTTATTTGTATACATGACTTTAAATTACTAATGTACCAAAGCATCCATATTTTGATTTGCGAATCAGTTTTAAGGTCGATCTGGAATTGGAGGTATTGATTGATATGTCAATATCCACTATGGATGTGAAAAATAACATGTTAATAACATAAAACCTATAATAGAGAAAAATGTTTGCAGCACAAATGAATGGGACAATATAGGAGATATTTTGATATAGTGGGGGGCTGGTTATGAATAATAAAACATTAGTAACATAAAAATTGTAATAGACAAAAAAAATTGCAGCACAAACAGGTGTTAAAAGTTTGGGGAGATTTTGAGAAGGTGGGGGGGCTGGTTATGAATAATACAACGTTAACAGAAAAACTGGACTAGACAAAAACAAATTTGCAGCACAAACGGATGTGACAAGTTTGGGGAGATTTTGAGAAAGTGTCAGTCAGAAAATGTATTATAAAATAACTTAAAAACTATAACTGCACAAACTAAATTTTTTTACCGCACAAGCAAATGTTATTTTAATATTTGCAAAATTAACGGGGGCCAACTTTGCACAGGTTTATATTACCCCTTTAAAATATATTTTATGTCATTGAGCTAGGTAAAGAAGTCATCAGATGATTGAGTGGTCTTCTGTTTGGTCCAGGATGGTATTGCTTTGAAGAAGAGGTCAGAAGACGGGGAAGAAGAAGAAGACGGTATGATTTCAAACAAGAAGCCCCGCAAGGCCACGCTGGCTAAAGACAAACTTTACGGCTGCTTTGTCAAGGTACTACAGTGTTTGTTTTTGTTCACAGTTTCCTCCCAAAGAGACGAACGAAGGACATTGTGATGATGAATTTGTCCTTTCTTTAGTCAGCCACTCTGCTGTCAGGTCAGGAGCAGCCGGAGCCCAGGTCCTCCAAGTCCAGCGACATCAGCAGCAGTTCGGACGAGGACGATGACCAAAAACTGGACCTGTCCAGTACCACACAGTGAGCACTGATTTCTGTCTAGCGCAAGTTTGGCAATACATCCGTTTCATTATGTTTGTCTACTTGTTGGACTGCTGCATTGCTTGCTTTGTAATCTCTCAAAACAGAATAAAAACACTTTATATTCGCCAAGTCCATTTTTAGGCAATCGTTTCCAGATTTCACTGGATTGTTATGGCCTAAAATGACAACTTATGCCGCAGCTTTTACACAAAGTTGAAGCCAAAGTAGCAAATGTTTTGCATTAACATTTGCAACATTAGCATTAGCCTGGGATTTTACAAATGTGTTGTCATGTTGTGTTCTTCAAGTGTTCTTTGTACCCCTAACATCAAAAAGCACAAGATCAGATTTTCGAACATTGACAGTACTACGGACACTTAAATAGTTTAGAGCAGTGGTTTCTCAAACTTTTTTCACCAAGTACCACCTCAGAAAAAACTTGTCTCTCCAAGTACCAATATAATGACCGACATTATTACCAGATAATCAGGTTTATTACTGATCATCTGTTTGTTATTGTTTTATTGTGTGGTTTTCTGTCTTAATCATGAGTATTTCTACTATTATCTCTTAAGGGCCTACTGAAATGAATTTTTTTTATTTAAACGGGGATAGCAGATCTATTCTATGTGTCATACTTGATCATTTCGCGATATTGCCATATTTTTGCTGAAAGGATTTAGTATAGAACAACGACGATAAAGATTGCAACTTTTGGTATCTGATAAAAAAAAGGCTTGCCCCTACCGGAAGTAGCGTGACGTAGTCAGTTGAACATATACGCAAAGTTCCCCATTGTTTACAATGATGGCCGCATGAAGTGAGAGAGATTCGGACCGAGAAAGCGACAATTTCCCCATTAATTTGAGCGAGGATGAAAGATTTGTGGATGAGTAAAGTGCAAGTGAAGGACTAGTGGGGAGTTGAAGCTATTCAGATAGGGAAGATGCTGTGAGAGCTGGGGGTGACCTGATATTCAGCTGGGAATGACTACAACAGTAAATAAACACAAGACATATATATACTCTATTAGCCACAACACAACCAGGCTTATATTTAATATGCCACAAATTAATCCTGCATAAAAACACCTGCGTGTTTGTTACGCTAGCTCCTAGCTCCTCTGCTAGCTCCTAGCTCCATAGAACACGCCAATACAATTCAAACACCTGATCAACACACACAATCACTCAGCCCAAAAGACCGTTCACCTAACCCAAGGTTCATAAAGCTTATATATTTTTAAAAAGTTACGTACGTGACGCGCACATACGGTCAAGCTATCTAATGTTTAGCAGCCAAGGCTGCATACTCACGGTACCTGATATTCAGCTGGGAATGACTACAACAGTAAATACACACAAGACATATATATACTCTATTAGCCACAACACAACCAGGCTTATATTTAATATGCCACAAATTAATCCTGCATAAAAACACCTGCGTGTTTGTTACGCTAGCTCCTAGCTCCTCTCCTAGCTCCTAGCTCCATAGAACACGCCAATACAATTCAAACACCTGATCAACACACACAATCACTCAGCCCAAAAGACCGTTCACCTAACCCAAGGTTCATAAAGCTTATATATTTTTAAAAAGTTACGTACGTGACGCGCACATACGGTCAAGCTATCAAATGTTTAGCAGCCAAGGCTGCATACTCACGGTACCTGATATTCAGCTGGGAATGACTACAACAGTAAATAAACACAAGACATATATATACTCTATTAGCCACAACACAACCAGGCTTATATTTAATATGCCACAAATTAATCCTGCATAAAAACACCTGCGTGTTTGTTACGCTAGCTCCTAGCTCCTCTGCTAGCTCCTAGCTCCATAGAACACGCCAATACAATTCAAACACCTGATCAACACACACAATCACTCAGCCCAAAAGACCGTTCACCTAACCCAAGGTTCATAAAGCTTATATATTTTTAAAAAGTTACGTACGTGACGTGCACATACGGTCAAGCTATCAAATGTTTAGCAGCCAAGGCTGCATACTCACGGTACCTGATATTCAGCTGGGAATGACTACAACAGTAAATAAACACAAGACATATATATACTCTATTAGCCACAACACAACCAGGCTTATATTTAATATGCCACAAATTAATCCTGCATAAAAACACCTGCGTGTTTGTTATGCTAGCTCCTAGCTCCTATGCTAGCTCCTAGCTCCATAGAACACGCCAATACAATTCAAACACCTGATCAACACACACAATCACTCAGCCCAAAAGACCGTTCACCTAACCCAAGGTTCATAAAGCTTATATATTTTTAAAAAGTTACGTACATACGCAAAAAAAAGTTGCGCACATACGGTCAAGCGATCAAATGTTTAGAAGCCAAAGCTGCATACTCACAGTAGCACGTCTGCGTCTTTGTCATCCAAATCAAAGTAATCCTGGTAAGAGTCTGTGTTGTCCCAGTTCTCTACAGGCGTCTGTGTATCGAAGTCAAAAGTCCTCCTGGTTAGAGTCTCTGTTATCCGAGTTCTTCCATCTTGACTGCATCTTTCGGGAATGTAAACAAAGAAGCGCCGGCTGTGTACTGTTGTGGCTGACTACGTTCGAAAAATACGTCCATTTCGCACCGACAACTTTCTTCTTTGCTTGTTCAGCTTCCTTCTCCATAATGCAATGAACATGATTGCAACAGATTCACGAACACAGATGTCCAGAATACTGTGGAATTATGAAATGAAAACAGAGCTTTTTCGTATTGGCTTCAATGTGGAAGGCATACCCATGTTCGCCGGTCTACGTCACGCGCATACGTCATCCTCAGAGGCGTTTCGAACCGGAAGTTTAGCGGCAAATTTAAAATGTCACTTTATAAGTTAACCCGGCCTTATTGGCATGTGTTATAATGTTAAGATTTCATCATTGATATATAAACTATCAGACTGCGTGGTCGGTAGTAGTGGGTTTCAGTAGGCCTTTAATGTTCTGTTTTTATGAACTTATGAATGTAAAATTCATATTATTAAAAAATGTTCATATATTTTATAAAATGGCGTTCATTTTAGTTATTTTTACAGTAGGGATGATGTTTGATAAGAAATTATCGAGTTCGAGCCCATTATCGAATCCTCTTATCGAACCGATTCCTTATCGGTTCTCTTATCGAATCCGATAGGTTGTTGTATATGGAAAAAAACACAATATTTGGTTTAACAAAAGGTCACTTTTATTTTATAAGAAGAAAAAATATATATATATATTGACTGTTACCCCTCTAATAAAAAAAATATTGACTATTACCCAAAGTATATTAAGTGGGATTTTTCAGAAAAACAAATATATACAGTAACACAAAAACAACCTGTCTCTGTGATCACTATAGGTGTATGAATAATAATATAGTGTTAAATAAAATCAGTCCCTTGGGCACAAAACTGAAATAATACAGCTCTCCAAAAAGTCCACTTCTGCTGCTATTGGAACATACTAACTACACACATGGGCAGACAGCTAACAAACAATCCAAGACGTCTAATAAAGTTCCAAAGCAGATTAATCCATTTAGGCTCTTTATTGTTGTTGATCTTGCTTTGTCTTTTCCTACCTTTACTTTTGTCTTGCACTGGACTGTTATACTTTTTAAAAAAACTGAAATTCACACAATGACAAATGTATAAGCTATGTGATTCAATTAACATACTGAAATGTAATACACAATATGCAAATATTAGCTTCACACAAATATACAGTACTATCATCAAACAAATACTTCCGAGTGTTGAAACTATTTCGATGGTGGAAATACACGACTGTCAGCCATTTTAAGTCCTCAAAACATCCATTGAAACAGTGCACAAAAATCGTTTTTCAATTAACATGTTAGTATCAAATTTAACCACTTTCCACCTTAATATTGAGTTACATAAACAAGTTAAACAGTTTACTTAGACTTATCTTTTCCAAGGCTTGTAAGAGCTAACACAACTTGTCTACTTCTCAATTGTCTCATGAACTGAACTGACGTCGCCAACCCGGAAGTGCCCAAACTATTGACGCATAGTATTTTCATATCGCCACAAGGTGTCAGTAAGAGTCTACAATCAATTGGGCACAACATTGCCGTCCCACAGGGCATTTCTTGTGGGAAGGGATTCGTTCCCAGGGATTCGAATAAAGAACCAACTCTTTTTCTTTACTATAGTGGCCTCGATAGCGGGAACCGGTTCTCAAAAAGGGATTTGAGTCCATGGAATGGGTTCTTTTCTTATCGAACAACTGGGAGAACCGGTTTCGAACATCATCCCTATTCTCCAGTGTGGATGCCTCAAAGGTGGCATTTTTCCTCAAATCCTCAGTGCCATGCCCTGTTTTGTTTTTGCTTTGTTCTGTCAAAAGTGTTGCGCGTGCGTGTGAATGTTTTCTTCTCTTCTATTATTATGTTTTTATTTGTTCTGTTGTGTTTTATACAGCACTTTGTGTTTGTGTTTTCATACACAGGCAAGTGCCTGTGTATGAAAAATACTATATAAATAAAGTTTGATTTATTTACCTGTACTTAGTGTAGTAGGCTTAAGTTTTAAAAACACAGCAGGTGTTTTATTTAACAAGAATATTAAATATTTTTGGCAACTGTAACATTAAACATTTGTTTTCACCTTTAAAAAAAAATGTTTCAAGGTGTTGCGGTTTTTATATTGCTTTGGCAGTGCACCCCGATCAATTACATGTAAGGCAGGGGTGTCCAAAGTGTGGCCCGGGGGCCATTTGCGGCCCGCAGCTAATTGTTTTCCGGCCCGCCACACATTCTGGAAATGCTATTGCAAAAAATAAAATTTAACATTAAAAAAAGTGGAATGAGGTGAAATCTAACGAGAAAAAGTTGCAATGTTGACACAAAGCTGCCATGCAGGCTGTTTTTTTTTCTTTTGTCTTTCTTTATTGTTTGCCATTGCTCAAAAAGAAAATATGACAAAAAAATCCAAGTTATAATGAATTATTTTCAAGGCTCCAATTACTTCAAATATTTCACTTGAAAATGTTTTATGTGGTAAATATTGCATATATTGTGTAGTTGCCATATAAAAACATAGTTTTCTTTGACAAAAGAGCATAAAACAAACAAAATAATAGTTCAAACGTAAAATCGACAGATATATCTGAAGTTGATCTCGTAACTTAAGTGTTGAAAGTTTAAAAAAAATAACTAATAAAAATGTATCACTTTATGAGTGGGGCACCTTTTTGGATCCCAAATATATTTAGTGGTATTTTATTTATCTTTTCACTGTGATTACTCAAAAATATTAAATAATTAAAATCAATGGTGTCCTGCATTATTGATATTTTAGGGCTCTAATTACTAAATACTGCATATTTCAGTTGTACTATAAAAAAACAAAGTTGTTTTTGACAGAAAAGCCATAAAACCTTTTTTTTTTAAAGTTGATATAGAGATTTACTGTAAGCGTTAAATAAAAAATAATAATAAAAATTAGAGTTATTTTTAACATTTTAATAAATGAGATCCTTTATGGTCCCCGGGACCCCTAAAGGTAAAATAAATTTTAAAAATCCATATATTTTGTTATGGTTTGAAAATGAAAAATATCAAAATGGCCCCCACATGCTTTAATTTTTTCGTTTGCGGCCCTCAGTGGAAAAAGTTTGGACACCCCTGATGTAAGGGAAACCGTGGCTTAGCTTTTTTGTAAACAGCTGAAATTGTTTTTTAATTAAAATCAAAATTGTGTGTGAATGATTATTTTATTTTTAGTAAATACAAGTTTCCTATTAGTAGAAGTGCAGCATTAATAGGTCCTACTTATAGTTCCCCGGACAGGCAAAGTGTTTAAAACAGGAGATTTTACTGACGCCATAGAGCTTTTCAAGTTGTGACGACTCCCGTTAGCAAACATGGCTATAATTCGAGGCAGTTACACTTCCTGTCCCTTTACTTTTCACATGTGGACTGAACCAAAAAATAAGTTTATGAAACATGTGCCATTACACCCTGAGTGGAGAATATTACAAGTCAAAGACTAAAGAAATAAAAAAAAATGTTTCCATCTGACCTCAAAGATTAATTCCTTTTAATGCATTTTGGACTATTTTGCTGACATAAACAATATTTTAACATGTTTGCTGCTGCTTACAGACTGTCTGACGGGGAACTCGTGAAATTTTGTGGAGGCCGTACTGCTCACAAGTAAGTCCTTTTAATGTAAACACCTGACCTCAGGGCCCAACTTTTCCACTACAGGGGGGGCCCAGGCCCACTTAAATATTAACACTGAATTAATCATCTTACTCTTGGTATTCAGTAATTATATCTAACCTACTTACAGTTTGTAACTTGTTAAATTATATGAGAGCATGCGTTAATCCCAAAGATTATTATCAAGGTTTAGGTCAGGCTGATTACATAATAAATACTAATAAAATATACTGCAAAAGAAGGGACTCATAAAACTGATGAAAAATACATTTCCATACAATTATCCAGTGTTAAAAATAAATTCTAACTAAATTAATAATAAAAAATAAATGTTTCTTAAATGAACAGTTAAATTTAAAAAATAAATTTTCACCACTTGAGTCATAATTTTTGCGCTTAAGAAATTTTTCCATGACTTTAGCTACAGACTTCATCTGTTTATTTGATATTGTCATCACTGCCACAAGTACCGGTAGTACAAAAGTGTATTACAACTGAAGAATAGATGTTTCTTGTCAGCCCTCTAGGGGGCGCTATGGTTAAGAAACACTGGTCTACACAACAGAAAGTTTAGTGTTTTAGGATTTAAGGAATTATTTACGGTGTGCTCTTGTGTACTTTTAGAGGTGCCAGACACGGTTTGACCATGAGCGCTAAGCTAGCCAGGCTGGAGCAGCAGGAGGCCGAGTTCATGGCCAAGTATGGCAAGAAGACCACATCATCACAGGAGAGGCCAGAGGATGTGGCTGAGGAGACTCAGAGCAGGAGAAGAAAAAAGAAGTATTCCAGGGAGAAGACTGAAGAAATAAATGTTCTCTCTGTGTTGGAAAAGCTGGGCGTTAAAGGAAAAACAAGGAAAAATGGGGAATGCGAGAAGAAGGAAGTGTCCTGCCCTAAAGTAAAAACAAGGAAAAATGAGGAATGCGAGAAGGAAATATCCTGTGTAGAAAATCGTGACACAGAAATTAAGAGGAAATGTAAGAAGAGAAAGAACGGAGAGTATAAGAGTTCTGAAAGAAACTCAGAACAACAGCAGCAGAAGAACAACAACAAACAACAGAGTGAACCTGCAGAAGAAGAAGAAGAGCAGCTGGAGGATGAGAAACACAAGAAGAGCAAAAAGGAAAAAACATGTTTGGAATCAAACATCAGCCAGGAGACGCGTCCACCAAATAAGAAGAAAAAGACCAAAGAGTAACGCTGGAAGTGTTGTGACTCGGGACAACCAATCTTTTTTAGCCTCACTTTGAAGGAACGTTCTTCAAGAACCCTGCGAAGACCCTCAGACAATGAAAGCAAACCTCCTTTGTGACCACACTTTTAATCAGGCCTGGGCCGACAATCAATTGAACCATAAACGACTAAATTCCTGTCTGTGTCTTTGTTTTCTTTGTTACTTGCTGTCAAAAGGATGTCGAAAAATTTGCTGCTTAAAAAAGCAACATTCACTTCCGGTAAATTATGATTGAAGCAATCGATCCTGTCTCAGAACCATCCAATGAGGTGTCAAGTTTGAAGTCAGGTGACACGGGTCTTGCTAAACAGCATAAAAAGGCTGCTAGCTGGTCATAATACAAAATAACATTTCAATGCATCCCGCTGGATAATTTGAAACTAGAAATGATTCCAATGGTTGAATCTGCACTTTTGAGTGACATACAGGAAGCTC
The DNA here is from genome assembly GCF_033978785.1 of Entelurus aequoreus. Lineage (NCBI taxonomy): Eukaryota > Metazoa > Chordata > Actinopteri > Syngnathiformes > Syngnathidae > Entelurus > Entelurus aequoreus. The sequence goes on along the minus strand of NC_084741.1, from coordinate 24,695,478 downwards.
TGCTTCATGCAGACCGGCGCAGAGTGGATGTAGCAGCAACAAGCCTGAGACCCCGCAATCGCGAGTGTCAGACGGACTTATATTTCTACAAAGTTCTGCAGAACAGGGATTTATATCGAATAAATTGATATATTTGTATCGTTTTGCCTGCATTCTGTAATTTCATGTACAATCTGAGTCTTTTTCAATAAAAAACTAAACAGACCATCTCAAAGTTTAGTTTTTTTTAACTAAATTATATGAGTCAGAATGTACATAAAAATATAGAATGTTGTATTCACAATATTAACTATCAACAATAAAACACTGAATATTGAGAATATATGACCGTTGCTCCTCTACTTCCCAGACTACTTCCTTGATCGACATCTTTTTTAATCGAGCAAGAGCAACAAAGATGTAACAAACACGGTGAAAAATGAATGCAAAGGGTAAAAAAAACATTCACATTCGATATAATATCCCTGTTTTGCATAACTTTGTTGTAGAAATCTGCATGAAGCAGAGCTTCATATGTCACTCAAAAGTGCAGATTATAACCATTGGAGTCTTTTCTATAGTTTGAAAATATCCAGTGAACCGCATTGCAATGTTAATTATGTCATATTATGACCAAGTAACTGCCATTTTATGCTGTTTTGTAAGACCTGTGTCACGTCACTTCAAACCTGACACATCATTGGCTGCTTCTGAGACAGGATTGACTTAATTTATCAGAAGTCTTGCTTCTTAAAGCAGTACATTTTTCAGCACTGAACTTTTATAAGCTGAGTTGTAATACACTGAATTGCCATCCATCCATCCATTTTCTACCGCTTGTCTGAATTGTTTTACACTAAATTTTTACACACAAAGTTTTTATACACTGAATTTTTTTACACACTGGATTTTTTTTCAATGAAATTGTCAGCATAATTTCATGTAAAAGAAATTCAGTTCACAATACATCCATCCATTTTCTACCGCTTGTCCCTCTTGGAGTCGCAGGCAGTTCACAAAATTGAAACGCAAAAAATTCAGTTACATAAATTCAGTGTAAAAAAAAAAGCTGAGAATTTTTGTGAAAAAGTTATTGAAGCACAAAATTGAAGTCACACTACTTTGAGCTTACTCATCGCTAAGTTACAAGCAAAGGCAAACAGCAGTGCCAAATGTATTTGTGGCGGGCCACCACAAATAAATTACTGTAAGTAAAAAAAAAAGTATTTTCCATCTAAAATTGATTTAACTAAGGCACGGCCCCCCTGCTGCTGGAAAAAAAAGATTGCACAACTGACTACATATCAAGGATTACACAACTTCCAACTTCTCGGAAAGTACGTCTACACAGTACACAACCATGAAATAGAGGAAGTAGGAAACTGCAAGAATCCCTGAAAAACGCAAGATTCTTTCGTTTTACTAACGCTGTTAATGGAAATGATGAATTGCTACGAAACACTACATCTTGGGCTGAATTACAATTGGGATATAAAAGGTTAAATGTCGATCGTTGATGACGACGTGCACAGCTGTTGCAACACACCTTCATTTATTTTCCATGTTGTGCAACAACCTTTTGAACTGACCAGAAGAGAATTCAACTCATTTGATGCAGTTTAACACCTTTATAATAATAAATATGCAACTAGGTTGTCAGTTTGAATATTTGTAGGGGTTTTAGATTTTATCCACGACGTCACACAGTGGAGACCGAGCTACAATTAGATACTTTGGTATTCTAGTAAACTACTTGCGGGCTAATCGCCTACTGCCTTCCAAGATGTATTTATTCCAAATCTGGTTTGAACAAGGCGCTCGTTTGGCAAACGTAACGGTTCTTCATCTCGCAGCTCTCTTTGCTCCAGTTAGCCAGCGAATCGGACGGCAGAATCAACGCACAATTGGTTCTGCTGTAGTATTGCGTTCTCCAGAACCTATTCGGAACAGAAAATGGAGTCCATTAGATTTGTTACGAATTGATAAACTCGGTTGATAACTGACGTCTTTTTGCACCCTACATTCATTTTTCACTCGAGCGTATCGCTGTACAGTACGTGAGTGCTTACGTCATCGTGAGGTTTCCTCCATTGCGCCACACCCATTGGTCCGTGTTGTCGTCCTTCCTTAGGCCCATCCAGTAACCGTGCCTGTTGTCGTTGTAAAACTTTGTGTGATTTGTGACGAACTCCTGGACACAATGTCAATGTCAGTGCTGTAACCTATTCACGTCAACTAACTCCAATAACTTGTAGGGAGTGCTTAATAAATATTCATACGCAATAAAGATTAGCGTAGGATGTATTTCAATGTTGGTTGCTTTTGATGCACTTATGGAATATTCATGCATATTTAAAGAGATAGTATGCTCACAATTATATTTAAAATGAACCCATGTTGAACTTGTTAATCTGACACTAAACAACGACTAAGCCAGTGGCCTCCACGGACCGGTCCGTGACGCATTTGCTACCGGGCTGCACAGAAACATTAAAGATAGATGTATATTACAACTCCTGATAGGAAGTCGCTATTTGTTATAGTACATTAATGCATATTAATGACCATATAAGATGTTAATGTGCCAGATTATAGCCAAAGGCTATTTTCCATCTGCAGGGTGATTGTTTATAGCTGGAGATCTTAACCTGTTTGACCTCGTATTCCAACTTTTCCACTACAGAGGGGCCCGGCCACCCCAATATTAACACTGAATTAGTAAACTTACCCTTGATTTTGATCATATTCAATAATTATATCTAACCTATTTACAGTTTACTACCTTGTCAAATTATATAAAAACATGTGTTAATCACAAGGTTATTATTAATTTAACAAATAAACCTTAGGCTTAGGTCAGGCTGATTAGAAAAATAAGTACTAACCAAATAAACAATACATTTACATATGTATTATGTCATGCTAAATTAAACACAATAAGAAATGCTTCCTAACTGAACTGTCAATAAAATTAACGTGCAAATGAAAATACAGCTCTACAAATTTAGTGATAACTTTTGCGCTTAAGAAATGTGTCTATGACATTTGCGCCAGACTTCTTCTGTTTGTTTTATATTGTCATTACTGCCATAAGTGGTGGAAACGTGTATTACAACCAGTGTTGGGACTAACGCGTTACAAAGTAATTCTATTATTATTTTTTATATTCAGTAACTCAGTTACCGTTACTACATGATGCGTTACTGCGTTATTTTACGTTACTTTTTATGTAGTATAAAGTGTGTTTTATCAGAGCGCTGCAGTGTCATCGTTCTGATTCTTCTTGTGTCACAAACCGGCGTGTGTGTGGATGGGTGTGAGTGTGAGGGTGGGGAGGAGGGGGGGGCGTGTCTGATCAGAAGTCGAGTTTGTTAACTTGGAGATATTTTCACTACTTTTCTTTTGTCGAGCACAAAGAAAATACAATTTTAGTTAAATGTAAATTGTGCTTTGGATCAAAGATCCCATCTACTGCCCAAAACAGCAATTAAAATCTGCTGAAACAAGCTACATAAGCAACATGCTTTGACGAAGCTAGTAAAGAGAGACAGACTCCAATGCCACTTAACCTCCACCACCACCATTTAAGTATTAAGTCTGCCTCTGCTCATCATTCAGCACTGAAGGTACACACTCTGTCAATCAATGTTCCCTCTAATTTTTCATGTGTGTGAGAAACGCAAAAACTCCCTGAGCATTCAGTGGAGCCCATGTGAGCAACATCAGACGTGCACACTGGCTACATCTCAGCTGCATTCGGGCGGAAGGCGGGGTACACTCTGGACACGTCCCCACCTCATCGCAGGGCCAACACAGATAGACAGACAACATTCTCTTATTATTATAATCAAATGACAGCAGTCATTTCCATTTCTAATATAAGTGTTTAGGCCCACTTACAATGACAATTACAAAAAATATTGTTTTTCATGAACTGTGTACTTGTATTGTTTGTCTGGGTGAAGGTCCTGCTTTGGAAATAATTTGTACCCCTTTCAGACATTGCATTTAGTTCCCATTAAAACATTCACATGTTGCACAATGAGATGTAAGCAGGGGATCATGTGTACATTCCTGCAACTTCCTGTTTGTAAAAAATATATTTGTATTAGTATTTATTTAATATACTAACAGCATTTCATGATTAATATTTATAAATTAAGATTCCTAATAAATGACACTAGAATAAGCACACATTTGATTGGTAAATCATAGTGTAACGACCTGGAACGACACTTTATGTGTGGTGTTGGAGTTGTCTGACTTTTTGTGTGGCTGTAAACGCATCACTGGCTAAGTGCCATATGTGCATGTGTTGGCGCAAGTGAGAAAGAGCGAGCGGCTGCTGTTGATATAACAAAGTTGCTTTTGGTCTGGTTTTTACTGCAGAAAATGACCACTTTTGCTAGATATAATTTTTTTACTAATGTTTTGGTGATGTGTTTATGGCCGACAATAAAGAGTTTTGCTCAGTAAAGTGATGGATGAAATTCATGTCCTCAAAGCGTCTCGACAGACGTTACAATATTTGAACAAGGATGACGAAAAGTGTTTTCTCTGTCGTGTCGAAAATTGTTATGCGCTTATTTTTTTATTTGATTTTGTGCGTGGCATAGATTTGCCGTGCGCAGAGGACGTTTAAGCAGTGCGCAATTGCACAGGCGCACACCTTAGAGGGAACGTTGCTGTCAATTCTCTTATATACTGTTTCATTCTAGACTTCTAGAGTGTTTGATTATCACATCACTCTAAATGTATAGACTATAAAGTTTACAAACATTTAGAGGGATCCTATTGGGCCAGGCCAATCTTTCCTTATCTCTAAACTAAAACTGGGGAAATGTGTAGAGTGTTCTGGGCTTCAGAAATGATTTTGTGTCAGAATTCCTTGAGGAAAAAATGCCTGGTTAGGCTTTGTGTATGTAGTGTGTGCCTTCCTTGCTTTACATGTTGTTATTATGCTGTTTGTTTTGATTGATTGAGACTTTTATTAGTAGGTTGCACAGTGAAGTACATATTCCGTACAATTGACCACTAAATGGTAACACCCGAATACATTTTTCAACAGGGACGGCGTGGCGGAGTTGGTAGAGTGGCTGTGCCAGCAATCGGAGTGTTGCTGGTTACTGGGGTTCAATTCCCACCTTCTACCTTCCTAGTCACGTCCGTTGTGTCCTTGGGCAAGACACTTCACCCTTTGCCTCTGATGGCTGCCGGTTAGCGCCTTGCATGGCAGCTCCCGCCATCAGTGTGTGAATGGGTAAATGTGGAAATACTGTCAAAGCGCTTTGAGTACCTTGAAGGTAGAAAAGCGCTATACAAGTATAACCCATTTATCATTTATCATTTATAACTTGTTTGAGTCGGGGTCCACTTAAATTGATTCATGATACAGATATATACTATCATATATACTATCATCATAATACAGTCATCACACAAGATAATCACATTGAATTATTTACATTATTTACAATCAGGGGTGGGGGGGGGCTAGGATATGGACAGCAAGTAGTGGACATAGAGAGAGAGAGAGATCAGAAGGCATAAGAAAAAGTATCTGCATTTGATTGTTTACATTTGATTGTTACTTATGTATGTTATTTGCAGCTATTTAAAGTAGTTTTGTCAATTTGTTCTGGCCAGAAACAAATTGGCCTTTGTAACATATCTTTGTCTTTGTGTGTTGTATGTAGACCACATTGCTTAGCAGAGTTCAGTAATGCAAATGCATGTCAAGTTGATCAACAGATTGTATTATTCTCCAGTGCAATAACAGTACTGAAATGAAGGCTAAAAGCAGGGAGCTTTAAAGAAAAAAATAAGTAACTAAATAGTTACTTTTCACAGTAACGCATTACTTTTTGGTGTAAGTAACTGAGTTAGTAACTGAGTTACTTTTGAAATGAAGTAACTAGTAACTGTAACTAGTTACTGGTTTTCAGTAACTAACCCAACACTGATTACAACTAAGTATTGCTGCGGCCTATAGTGACCACAGCTGAAAAACAGATATATTACAATCTAGGTGTCGCTCACGGCCCAACACGGGACCCCGGCCCTATTGTTAAGAAACACATCGTGCCAAAGAGCATCTCTTCGCAAAGAAACGCGCCCAGGGCTGCCATTGCTTCAGCATTATGGTGTGAATGGATTTTTCATGCTCACTTTATTTTTGCTGTTTTTATCTGCCACGTGGAAAGCCGGTCCGTGAAAATAATGCATACATTAAACCGGTCCATGGTGGAAAATAGGTTGGGGTCATTTGACCAACCTTCAAGTTAGACGTATGATATCCTGTTTAACACGTCTAAAAAGGTGCAAAGGTGACAAAACAAGGCCAGAGACAGGTAAGGTTAACGGATACTGACAGCACAGAAATGTCCACTGATTTGTTATAAGAAATCACTTTTTCGGCACACCTATAATTGGGCAGTTTGGCCCATTCCTCTTTGCAGCACCTCTCAAGCTCCATCAGGTTGGATGGGAAGCGTTGGTTTTCATCAAGGATGTCTCTGTATTCATCTTTCGCTCTATCCTGACTTGTCTCACAGTTCCTGCCGCTGAAAAACATCCCCACAGCATGATGCTGCCACCACCATGCTTCACTGTAAAGATGGTATTGGCCTGGTGATGAGCAGTGCCTGATTTCCTCCAAATACAATGCCGGGCATTCACACCAAAGAGTTCAATCTTTGTCTCATCAGACCAGAGAATTTTGTTTCTCATGATCTGAGAGTCTTTCAGGTGAATTTTGGCAAACGTTAGAGTGGCCAGACGGAAGCCTTGTCTTAACATGGTTTCCTTCTGGCCACTTTACCATACAGGCCTGATTTGTGGTTTGCTGCAGAGATGATTGTCCTTCTGGAAGGTTCTCCTCTCTCCACAGAGGAATGCTGTAGCTCTGACTAAGATGAATGCAGCAATGCACAGAGACATCCTGGATGAAAACCAATGCTTCACATCCAACCTGATGGAGCTTGAGAGGTGATGCAAAGAGGAATGGGTCA